>NC_091432.1:65133010-65470793 GCF_964237555.1 Oryctolagus cuniculus
TTCACCGCAGAACCTTTGCTTGTTCTTTCCCCAGGTATCCAAGGGGTTTGTTCCTAAATGGGATCTAGTCAGTGAGGCCTTCCCTATTACCTTATGTAAAATGCTGCCCTCTTCCATCAGTCTATATCCCCTTACCTTGGTTATCTTCATAGCAGATATCATTACCTGACACATTTTATATATTTTATAAAAAATTTTTAGACTCTTTGTTTCCTCTCCCACATAGAGTCACTATGGAGATAAGGACCGTGTTAATTTTGTTTACTGCCTTATCCGTGGTGCCTTGAATGGTGTCTTCATTGACTCACTATGACCTGGTGAAACAGACGATATTATCTCAGTTATATACATGAATAACTCAGATTCCAAGAGGGTAATCATAGCTAATGTGGATTGGAATTGGGATTCAGAACTAAGTTGTGTGTGTGTGTGTGTGTCGTACTGTTTATAGAGTATAACCTTCCCACTGTTTTTCTGTAGATGCTGGCGAGATGCATTTGGCTGTTTATTTTTCTGCTTAGCAGATACTCAGCAAGTGTCTTCTGTGTGGCAGTCACAGGATTAAAACACTGAATTGTGTATCTTCCCAGATTGCTTAGTGCTCAGCAACCTAACTGGTCCCCTAAGTCCTTTAGATTTATTGAAGCTTTTCCCTTCTTACTTCCTTTTCATTTTAATCCATTTTTTTCATCATTAGTCAACTGCTATTTGACTAATACCTGCTATGGCACTGTGTAAGGCAGTTTAAATGTTACCTCTAATTCTCCTAAAAACACTACAGGAGCAATGTAAATGTTGGCATTTTACAAATGAGCTTAAGGTAGATCTTCAGCTTCGTGAGGTTGTACTGTCATCATCTGTACTTCAAAGATGACATAACTGAGTTGCAGCGACATCAGACAGCTCCCCTACTGGGTCGAGTCAGCCTGCAGCCTCAGCTCTGCTTGGCACAGCTAGTTCCACAGTTTAGTTTCAGAGCTTCTCAGGATGCGGAACTGAATGCCCCGATTGGATTGCCTCGGAGCTGAGCAGAGTGATGCTGTTCGCCTCCATGTTCCTTGCTCTCATTGCTGTCCCTCCTTCTCCATCTCCTGAGCCTGTTCTAATACTGCAGGCTCCCATACATTTTCTCCTGGGCTATTTATTGCAAGAACTAACTCATTGTTTCTCTTGCTTCCTATTCACCACTCACCTGCTATCAGGCTTAACTTTCCAAAACCTTGACTTGATCATATCCCTCCTGTGCTTAAAATCTTCCAAAAACGTCCCCAGGCCTACTCAGAATAAAGACCAAACTCCTCAGCCCAGTGATCAGGGTTTCTCGTGACCCCTGGTGACCTCTCCAGCTTTATGTTCCATCCTGCTCCTTCCCTGCTGCTCAAGTTCCACTTACATTCTGCCGCATACCTGAACATACCCTTTCGTGCTTCAAAAGAATGCTTTTGCTGCAATGCTAACAGTTCCTCACTTAAAAGAAGTTTATTTATTTTCATCTAACTTGAAATGCAGAGCAACAGGGAGATAGAGAGACAAGGAGAGCTCTTCCATCTGCTAGTTTGGTCCCAGGATGCACTAGCACTTGGATATAGGATGTGGGAGTCCCACAGGGTGGCTTAATCCACTGAGCTGTAATGCCTGCCCGCCTCATTTTTAAAAACTCATTCAGTCTCTCTCACTCTCTCGCCTCCTCTCCTCTCCCTCTCCTCTCCTCTCGCTCTCCTCTCCTCTCGCTCTCTGTCTTCCTCTCCGTCTCCTGAGCTCTGTCTCTCTTACGCTCTCTTTTCCTTCTTCGCCCCTTCCCTCCAGTCTGTCGGGTTTCCCCCAATAAACTCTTTCCCTTACTCTGGTGTTCGGTGTGTTTTGTGGCGGCCTTACATTGGTGCCGGGACTCAGATCCAGGCTCCCCCAGTGACTTTGTTCTCCCTTTGGGGATCTCTGAGCTGCTCTGGGTCCTGGATTTCTGCCAGTCACAAAACATACCCCCGGAACTGCTTCCACACCACCAAATGCTCCGTGATCTTCATCCACACATCAGCCTTCCAAATTCTGAGGTAAGCCAGGTGGTCACATGGCCCAACCACTGGTGTCAAGCCCCACCCCCACCCTAATGGGATTCTGCTCCTGTTTCCCTGCCCGCCCTCCAGCAAAATTTTAAAAGGACCTGTACCTGAACACGTGGCTCTCTCTCACTATCTTGGCTCCTCTCATCTTCTCTCCCCTCCTGTCACTTGCTCTCTCTCTCCCTCTCAATCTCCTGACCTCTGTCTCTCTCTCTCACACTCTCTTACACTCTTCTTCTGCCTCTTTTCCTTCTTCGCCCCTTCCCTCCAGGCTGTCAGGTTTCTCCCAATAAGCTCTTTCCCTTAAAAAAAAAATCTCAATTCAAATTATTCAGTCTCTCTGGTAGAAGTGATCACACTTTCCTTTACATCCTACCGATTCTATACATGTTCCTTTTTTAAAAAATGTGTATTTATTTATTTTTTAAAAAAGATGTATTTATTTATTTGGAAGAGTTACAGAGAGAAGGAGAGAGAGAGAAAGAGAGAGGTCTTCCATCCACTGGTTCACTCCCCACTTGGCTGGAATGGCTGGAGCTTTGCCAGTCTGAAGCCAGGAGCCTGGAGCTTCTTCCAGGTCTCCCACATGGGCACAGGGGCCCAAGGACTTAGGCCATCTTCTTCTGCTTTCCCAGGCCATAGCAGAGAGCTAGATTGGAAGTGGAACATCCAGGACTCAAACTGGCATCCATATGGGATGCCAGCATTGTACGTGGCATCTTTACCTATTATGCTACAGCACTGGCCCTGTATTTAGGTAGGTAGGTAGGTAGGTAGGTAGATAGATAGATTGACTGACTGACTGACTGACAGACAGCCTTACTGTTGGCCTGAGACTGGTTGGTTTCTTTCTTTCTTTTTTTTTTTTCTTTTTTTTTTTTTTTTTAGAGTTACTTATTTATTTGAAAGGCAGTTACAGAGAAGCAGAGGCAGAGAGAGAGAGAGGTCTTCCCATCTGCTGGCTCACTCCCCAGATGGCCTCAGTGGCCGGTGCTGCGCCTCTCTGAAGGCAGGAGCTAGGAGCTTCTTCCAGGTCTCCCATGTAGGTGCAGGGGCCTAAGGACTTGGCTGTCTTTTGCTGCTTTTCCAGGCCACAGCAGAGAGCTGGATCAGAAGTGGAGCAGCCAAGACTTAAACCTGTGCCCATATGGGATGCCGGCACTGCAGGCGGTAGCTTTACCCATTATGCCACAGCTCTAGCTCCTTGTTGGTTTCAAAATTAAGATGGGAATGGTCCTGAGACGTAAGGCTATCCCAACATGGGTGAAGGTTCTGGAAGAAGTAAAACATCCTGAGGTGCTGTAGGTCCAGATGCTCCTGCTGGAAGCCCTCCCATTGAGCAAGAGAGCAAGGCCGTGCTCAAGCTGAAGGCTCTGGCATCTTTGGCCTTCACTGAAGTGCTGGTTTACACTCCTGCCTGTACAAGCTCTGGACCAAGTGGGTGCTGCAGGCCTTGGATGAGTGGCACTGCCAGCGGCAGGAATGCGGGTTGCTCAAGGAATGTGGGTTACTCGAGGAAGCCATGAGTGTTCTCGAACTAGGCCCTTGGATGAAGTGAGGCCAGCTTCCAGCCAGTGTGGCGGGGACCAGAATGTAGAGCTTAGGCTGGGGTCAGAGCTGCAGTGATTTAGCATGGTTTAAGCTCTGCTTCAGGCAATTTAAGGAGAAACAAGCTGTTTTGGGGTCTTTACCTTTGCTCTGAGTTCTGACATAAATGTCTCTTTCCAAAGTTGCTAACTGAAGAACAAAGTTTTTTTTTGTTTGTTTGTTTGTTTTAATTTTTCGACAGGCAGAGTAGACAGTGAGAGAGAGAGACAGAGAGAAAGGTCTTCCTTTGCTGTTGGTTCACCCTCCAATGGCCGCCGCAGCCGGCGCGCTGCGGCCGGCGCACCGCGCTGATCCGATGGCAGGAGCCAGGAGCCAGGTGCTTCCTCCTGGTCTCCCATGAGGGTGCAGGGCCCAAGCATTTGGGCCATCCTCCACTGCCTTCCCGGGCCACAGCAGAGAGCTGGACTGGAAGAGGGGCAACCGGGACAGAATCCGGCGCCCCGACCGGGACTAGAACCTGGTGTGCCGGTGCCGCTAGGCGGAGGATTAGCCTAGTGAGCCGCGGCGCCGGCCCTGGTTTTTTTTTTTTTTTTTGAACAGGCAGAGTTAGAGAGAGAGACAGAGAGAAAGGTCTTCCTTCTGTTGGTTCACACCCCCCCCGCCCCAATGGCCGCCACGGCCGGTGCACTGTGCCGATCTGAAGCCAGGAGCCAGGTGCTTCCTCCTGGTCTCCCATGAGGGTGCAGGGCCCAAGCACTTGGGCCATCCTCCACTGCCTTCCCGGGCCACAGCAGAGAGCTGGACTGGAAGAGGAGCAACCGGGACAGAATCCTGCGCCCTGACCGGGACTAGAACCCAGGGTGCCAGCGCCGCAGGTGGAGGATTAGCCTAGTGGGCCGTGGCGCTGGCCCAAAGTTTTAATAAATTAAAAAGATAGATACATCTTTCATCTCCTGGTTCACTGTTCAGATGCCCACAACAGCCAAGGCTGGGCCAGGCCAAAAACAGGAGCCTGTAACACCATCCAGGTTTCTCATATGGGTGGCAGGGACCCTAGCACTTGAGCCATCATTTGCTTTCTCTCAGAATGCATTAGCAGATGTAGGATCAGAAGTGGAGGACCTGGGACTCAAACCAGCACTCTGTTATGCTATGCGGGTTTTCCAAACTGCAGATTTCTTGCTGTGCCACATTGCCTGCCCCATCTTGTACATGTCTCTGTTCTGAATGAGTACTGTGTGTGACTCACAATTGGTTATGTGTATCTTTCTCAACTAGACCATGGGTAGACATCTTCCTTGTATTTGCATCCTCAGGACCTACAGACTTTGTCTGGCACATAGTAGGTGCTTAATAATGTTTGTGGAAAGAAGAAAGGAAGGAGGGAATAGGGAAATACCTATCATTGACATATCCTGAATGAGAAGCATGTACATTTTGATAATTGTGAAAAGAATATGGATATGTAATTCAATGTTCTTTTTCTCTTTAGAGTCAGAACTTCAGGAGAGAATCCCATTTATTCTGCAGGTAAGCAGTTGTTTCCTGATGTAGTCTGCTCACTTAAGTGACCCGCTAGCACTCTATAATAATTTTGTCTAGGAAGGTACCTAACGTATCTTGCAGAAGAGTGGCCAGGAGTCAGTCCCACCCCTCACGTGGAATAGAACCATAGGTGAGAACATAAGTAGTGATTAAGAGCAAGAGTTCCCTGGTAAGTGTGGACTCCAGCTCTACCTCAGAGTTATTTTGTGCTCCTTGGCTACATCTCTGTTGCTTGGTTTCCTCATTTTAAAAAACAGGGATAATTATAGTACAAACTGCAGTGAACTATTTGAAGATTCAGTAAGATATGACTCAAGCGTTAGAGGAACTAAGGTGCCCTTGATGGGCAGTGAAAGGAATCACAATGAGTGAAATTCCTTAAATAAAAATTTATTGACTAAATAATTTTGCTTAATGGTACACATAATAAAAAAAAGCCATAAAACTTTATAATGTTAAAGAATAATTCAATGAGATAAAAAATATAAAGTACTCAAAGAAAGTTAGCTGCTACTGTTACTAATATTGCTACCATTCCAATTCTTTCATGTCCATACCCACCAGAATAGGGCCTTTTTCACACTGTTTTATCCAGAATAAATGCCCATTCAACCTGATTAGCTCAATGATTTTCTTTTTTTCTTTTAGATTTTTCTTAGTTTTTTTTTTTTTTTTTTTTTTTGAAAGGCAGAGAGTCAGAGATAGAAAGGTGCAAAGAAACAAAGAGCTCTTCCATGCACTGGCTCACTCTCCAAGTGCTCCCAACTGCTAGGGCTGGGCCATGCTGAAACCAGGAGCCTAGAACTCAATCTGGCTCCCGTGCATGGGTGGCCGGGATCCCAGTACTTGAGCCATCTGCTGCCTCCTAGGGTGTGTGTTAGCAGGAAGCTGGATCAGAAGTAGGAGATCTGGGACTCAAACCAGGTACTCTCACATGGGATGTGGATGTCCAAATCAGCAACATAAAGACTATACCAAATGCTTACCCCCTGCCATTGAGGCCATCTGTGTACCCTCTCAATGAATTTCGGTCTCTGTTTCATCCCGATTGTCTGCCACTTTTGCTTTTTCTATTACATGACAAATTGCCAAGCAGTTGCTAGATTTTAATGACATCTGTCACATAACTAAAGAGTATGAGATAAAGGAGTCAGTCCACAAGTACCTACTCTGTGCAAGGCTATGTTGTAAGAGGCTTTTCATATGTTAATTATGAGAGGATGGCAACTGTGTGTTGGGAGCCACTGCTTCTGGGACCAAAGCCGTACATCTCAAAGTATGACCTTTTTGTTTAGTCAGTTTCTCAACAAATCCGTATTTTACTAAGCTGTGTTTAATTGCTGGGGGTACAAAATTAATAGGATATAATCTTTGCTATTTAGAAGCTTACTGTCTTATAAGAAATAATTTTTCCCCAAGAATACTGCAGTGAACACTTCTGTACTTACCATTTATTTATTTATTTATAGATTTATTTATTTATTTGAAAGTCAGTTACACAGAGAGAGTATGAGAGGCAGAAGGAGAGAAAGAGAGGTCTTCCATCTACTGGTTCGCTCTCCAATTAGCTGCAACGGCTGGAGCTGTGCCAATAAGAAGCCAGGAGCCAGGAGCTTCCTCTGGATCTTCCCATGAGGGTGCAGGGGCCCAAGGACTTGGGCCATCTTCTGCTTTCCCAGGCTGTAGCGGAGAGCTGGATTGGAAGTGGAGCAGCCAGGACTTGAACCAGCACCCATATGGGATGCTGGCACTGCAGGCGGTGGCTTTACCCACTATGCCACAATGCCGGCCCCCATACCTACCATTTAGATTCAACTGTTGTTAACATTTTGTCATGTTAGCTTTCTTTCTTTCATTCTCTCTTCCTTTCTTTTAAAAGATTTATTTATTTATTTGAAAGGCAGAAAAAAAAGAAAGTAAGTCAGAGTTACAGAGAGGCAGAGGCAGAGGCAGAGAGAGAGAGACACAGAGGTCTTCCATCCCCAAATGGCCACAATGGCCAGAGCTGGGCCAATCTGAAGCCAGGAACCAGGAGTTTCTTCTGGGTCTCCCACATTGCTGCAGGGACCTGGGCCATCTTCTACTGCTTTCCCAGGCCATAGCAGAGAGCCAAATTGGAAGTGGAGCAGTCAGGACTCGAACTGGCGCCCATGTGGGATGCCAGCACTGCAGGTGGTGGTTTTACCCCCTACTCCACAGTCCCAGCCCCTTTGTTAGTTTGCTTGCTTGCTTGCCTTTTTTTTTTTTTTTTTTTTTAAGATTTTTATTCATTTGAGAAGTAGAGTTACAGACAGTGAGATGGAGAGACAAAGAGAAAGGTCTTCTAACCACTGATTCACTCCTCAAATGGCCTCAAAGGCCAGAGCTGGGTTGATCCGAAGCCAGGAGCCAGGAGCTTCTTCCTGGTCTCCCACCTGGGTGCAGGGGTCCACGCACTTGGGCCATCTTCTACTGCTTTTCCCAGCCATAGCAGAGAGCTGGATCAGGAGAGGAGCCGCCAGGACTAGAACCAGCGCAATATGGGATGCTGGCGCTGCAGGTGGTGGATTAACCTACTGTGTCACAGCGCCTGCCCCTGTTAGCTTTCTTTATCAGATGTCCTACTTCACCCCTAAATACTTCAGTTGATCTCACTTTAGAAATGTAATAAAATGCTCCAATATGTTTTAATATCATTTCAGTTTTCTTAGTTGTCCCCAGGATGTCTTTTATGAGTGTAGTTTTAACCAAAAGCTAATGAAGTTTCATGCTTTGCATTTCACTACTTGTCACATTTGATTTACAGCAGTGTTGCCACCTTTTATTTCTTACTACCATGGTTTTTGATAAGGTCAACTGTTTGGTTTGTCTGATTATTTCCTTGTAGTGCAATATAGCATGTTTTCCTGTCCCCTTCCTACAGACTGGATGTGAGATCTGAAACCATGATGATTCAAGTTTAACAGTTTTAGCAAGAAAGCTTCATAGCTGATACTCTGATTTCATATTGCATTCAGGAGATTTAAACAAATGAATATTGAATTATGAAAGTGAAAAGCATTCATTTTACAGGATATAGAATAGAAAATAAATACAGGAAAAAACTGAAAAAGAAGAAAATAAGATTATTGCTTAATATTTTGGCATATATCCTACCAGGTCATTCTTTCTTTCTCTTCCCTTTCAGGAAATTTTACATATGTATTTTCTTATTCTTATACATATGGTATATATAATTTTGCAGTGATGGGAACAGATGATACTTATGTAATATCTTATAATCTGTTTATGCTAAAATAACTATGTTATGATTTTGAATGGCTACATAGTACTATATTAAGTTGAACAGTTTTGGGAGAATGAGCCTGAGTTTGAAAGTGTTAAGTTGTAGTGCCTGTGAGGAGGATATATTAACTACACTATTGAAAACTTTGATCTTGAGCAAAAAAATATAGGTTTATGAGTTGAAATTATAAATTTGGAAGTCATAATTTTGTAGACTTAGTTGAAGCCATGGGGTGAATGAGACCACCCCAGGAGAAAAGGTAGAAAAGAAACCGAAGGATCATGCCCTGTGGAACTCCAACATTAAAAAGTAGGATAGATGGAACCAATGTTGCGGTGCAGCGGTTAAGCCTTTCCTTATGATGCTAGCATCCCATATCAGAATGTTGGTTCGACTCCTAGGTGCTCTGCTTCTCATCCAGCTTCCTGCTATTGAGCCTGAGAAGGCAGTGGATAATGGTCCACGTAATAGGACCCATGCCACCCATGTGGGAAACATGGATGGAATTCCAGGCTCCTGGCTTCCACCTGGCCCAGCTCTGGTTGCTGTGGCCGTTTGGGGAGTGAACCAATGGATGGAAGGATGGAAGATCTTTTTTGTGTAACTCTTTGCCTTTCAAATTAATTAATTTATCAATCTTTAAAATGTTGGGTAGAGAGTGAGGTTGAAAAAGGGAGGGCAAAGCAGAGAAAATATTAGTATAGTTTTATGGCAGGCAAGAGGAAAGTGTTTAAAGAAGGAAAGAGTGTTCAACCACAATATAGTTTCAAGTGTGTGATGCTGAGAGATCAGGAAATAGAGGAACTTAACAATATTCCTTGGGTTTTAGCAATGTTGAGTCATTGGTAACCTTAGAGAAAACAGTTTGTATTAGTGGGCTGGGGAGGGTTGTACATGAGTTGACAAGTGAATAAGAATTCAGGAGTTAGAAAAAGTTACTTATAGACAGTGCTTTCAAGAAGTTTAAGATCGAATGGAACAAGAGAATATTGGAAGGAGCTGGAGAGGAATCTGGGGTCATATAAAGGTTTTATTTATGGTTTATAAAGGTTGTTTCTCTTATTGTACTTTTTATTTTAAAAAGTATAGAAAGTTTAAAAGGTACTATGTCAATAAATCCAGAATTGATAACTGTTAGCATTTGATAAGATTTTCATTGTCTTTTTGTATTAAAAAAAAGGATTATATCAAAGTCCCCTTTATTTCCTAGCCTTGGTCTTACTCCTTACCCCTAGCAAGAGGCAAAGTTTATTTTGAACTACTATATATTCTGAGGAAGTTTGTTTTTTTAAAAAAATATTAAAATAATCAAGTTAAAATTTTGAAATGAATGCATATGGTAAAAATAAATTACAAACCATACAAAATGGTTTATGATAAAAAGTTCAATTTTCTTTCTCTTTCATGGTCTTATTCCCTAGTGGTATTCACTGACAGCAGTTTCTTGTATACTTTTCAGAAATGTTTTGTGCATATGTGTGTATGACTGTACCTTAATGCTAGATTCCTAGGTTTTGCTTTAGTCTTTTGCTATTTAAAAAAAAAAAAAAGCTGCAGCAACCATTTTTATATATCTTGGTGAAATTATTTGTAAATTTGTATATATAAAATTATACCTTGTAAGATCAATTCCTGGAATTGGAATAGCTGAGTCAATGGATTATGAGTTGACAGTTTTGATAAATATTGCCAGATTGCCCTTCAGAGAAGTTGTTTTAATTGACTTGCTTTTTTTCTTACCCAAACTGGGTTTTATGAAGCATTTTATTTTTGCTAGTGAAAAATTATATCATTGTTTTATTTTGTATTTCTTGAGAGACTTTGTCGTGTTTCCATGTGTTTATTGGCCAATTGAATTTCTTTCCTTGTGAACTTCCCATTTATATTTTTTGTGCATTTGCGATTGGATTGTTTGCTTTTTCATTTTTGATATGTAAGTTCAAAATTGAGGAAATTAACATTTAGATTAGCATATGGGGTTTGTACTTTCCTAGTCATTTATTCTTTGACTTTATTTCTGTGGTTTTGGTGAATAGAAGTTAAGTTTTTTATATAGCTGGATTTATTAATCTTGGGTTTCTGGATTTTGTTTTTTGCTTAGAAAGACCTTTTATAGTCCATGATTATTTTTAAAGATTCTTAATCTCATCTTCTGGTATTTTATTTTATTTTTAAAGATTTATTTATTTATTTGAAAGGCACAGTTACAGAGAGAGAGGGAGAGGCAGAGAGCAAGAGAGAGAAATTTTCCATCCACTGGTTCATTCCTCAAATGGCCACAGAGACCAGAGCTCAGCAATCCAAAGCTGGGAAACAGGAGTTTCATCCAGGAGCCCGGGCACTTGGGCCATCTTGCACTGCTTTCCCAGGTGCATTTTCAGGTAGCTGAATCAGAAATGGAGGCTAGAACCAGCATCCATATGGGATGCTGGCTTCACAGCCTGTGGCTTTACCCACTGCACCACAATGCCAGACCCCGGGACTATTTTTTAACTTTGTTTTGTTTCATTGACCTGTCTGTATATTTGGTGCAATTATCAAATTGTCTTATTTTTTATTTTATTTTTTTTAAGATTTATTTATTGATTTGAAAGGCAGAATTATAGAGAGGCAGAGGCAGGGAGAGAGAGAGGTCTTTCATCCGCTGGTTCACTCTCCAGATGGCTACAACTGCCAGAGCTGTGCCATCCAAAGTCAAAAGCCAGGAGTTTCATCTGGGTCTCCCACATCGATGCAGGGACCCAAGCATTTGGGCCATCTTCCACTGCTTTCCCAGGCCATAACAGAGAGCTGGATTGGAAGTGGAGTAGCAGGGTCTTTAACTGGTGCCTATGTGAGATGCCGGCACTTCCAAGGGGTGGCTTTACCTGCTAAACCACAGCACCAGCCCCTCAAACTGTTTTAATACTGAAGTTTGCAATACATTTTAGTATATGAAAACTACGTAATCCTGAAGTTGTTTTATTTTGTTTTTAACACTGGAGTCAAATAAGGCATTGTTTATTGCTATTGAAAGACCTCCAATGGAGATCCTTTTGTAAAGAAGAGGTGAAGGATCATAGCATAATTTACTCAGACATTTTTTATTTGGATAAGTTTGTCTCCAGGATTTTGCAACAAAAACAACACTATGATGAATATCCTTACACACTGATATTGGTGCCCTTGTCTGATTACTTAGGATACATTTTTAAAAGTGTATTTATTGGGCCAGCGCCGCGGCTCAATAGGCTAATCCTCCACCTGCAGTGCCAGCACACCGGGTTCTAGTCCCAGTCGGGGCGCCGGATTCTGTCCTGGTTGCCCCTCTTCCAGTCCAGCTCTCTGCTGTGGCCCGGGAGTGCAGTGGAGGATGGCCCAAGTGCTTGGGCCCTGCACCCCATGGGAGACCAGAAGAAGCACCTGGCTCCTGGCTTCGGATTAGTGTGATGCGCTGGCTGCAGCATGCTGGCTGCGGCAGCCATTGGAGGGTGAACCAACGGCAAAAGGAAGACCTTTCTCTCTGTCTCTCTCTCTCACTGTCCACTCTGCCTGTCAAAAAAAAAAAAAAAAAAAAAAAAAAGTGTATTTATTGGGTCAAAAGAAGTGCACATTAATTTATTCGAGAGGTGGATTTCCTAGCCACTGTTCACTCCCCAAATGCCTGCCATACCCAGGGCTGGGCCAGGCTGAAACTAGGAACTCAGAACTCCATCTCGGTTTCTTACATTGGGGCAGGAACCCAGTTACCTAGGCCATCACCTGTTGTCTCCCAGTGTATGCACTAGCAGGAAACTGGAATGGACAGCAGAGCCAGGACTTGAACCCAGGCGCTCTGATATGGGATGCTGGCATCCCAGGTGGTGACTTAACTGCTGTGCCAAATGCCTGTCCTAGAAACACACTTCTTCTCTTCTCTTCTCTTCTCTTCTCTTCTCTTCTCTTCTCTTCTCTTCTCTTCTCTTCTCTTCTCTTCTCTTCTCTTCTCTTCTCTTCTTTCTCTCTTCTCTCTCTCTTTCTCTCTTCTCTCTCTCTCTTTCTCTCTCTCTCTGATTTATATATTTGAGAGGTAGAGTCATAGAGAGAGAGCTCTTCCATCCTCTGGTTCACTTCCCAAATGACCAAAACAGCAAGGGCAGTGCCCGGCCGGAGCCAGGAGCCAGGAGCCTCCTCTGGGCCTCCTCCATGGATTCAGGGGCCCGGGCACCTGGGCCATCTTCCACTGCTTTCCTAGACCATCAGCAGGGAGATGGATCAGAAGTGGAGCAGCCAGGACACAAACTGGCATCCATATGAGATACCAGCACCACAGGCCCAACCTACTATGCCATAGTGGCAGTCCCAGAAACACACATTTTTAAAGCTAATGATATGTATTCTCAAAATGCCTTTCAGAAATATGGCACCATTTGAGAATTTGTTTTAGTATATTCATCAATGTTGAATTTTATTATTTTTTAAAAGATTTTTAAATTTTTAAAAAATTTAAATTGACACATATTGATATATACATATTTTTGGGGTACAGTGTGATACTGCGATGTCATATACATTTTGCAATAATTAGACCAGAGTAATTATTATGTCCATCACCTTAAACATTTTTTTAAAAGATTTATTTATTTATTTTTATTTGAAAGTCAGAGCTACACAGAGAGAGGAGAGGCAGAAAGAGAGAGAGGTCTTCCATCTGCTGGTTCACTCCCCAGATGGCCGCAATGGCTGTTGCTGTGCCAACCCGAAGCCAGGAGCCAGGAGCTTCTTCCAGGTCTCCCACTCGGGGACAGGGGCCTAAGGACTTGGGCCATTTTCTACTGCTTTCCCAGGCCATAGCAGAGAGCTGGATAGAAAGTTGAGCAGCTGGGTCTTGAACAGGCGCCCATATGGGATGCCAGCACTTCAGTCCAGAGCTTTAACCCGCTGTGCCACAGCGCCGGCTCCCATCACCTTAAGCATTGATTATTTCTTTTGTGTTGAGAACATTCAAAATCCTGTGTTGTAGTTAGAAATACAGTTAATCATTATCAACTGTACTTGTAGTTACCCTACTGTGCAATAGAATAAGTGTTACTGTTTTTTAATATTTACTAATATTAAAATTTGCTAATAGTAAATGGTGTAAAAAATGAGGTCCCTTGTGTTTGTACTTTACATGTCTTTGATTACGAGTTGTGGTTGAACACATTTAGACCCCATTTTTCTGGCCATTTATCCTTTCCTTTGTCCCTTTTCTGTTGTGGTCAGGGAATCTTAGTTCCATGGAAGGCTCCCAGACCAAGAATAACTCAACAGTGGTGGCTTGCCAAGATAATTCCACCTGAAAGAAGATTGCTTTGTGGGTATTTTCCATGGGTTCTTTGAAATATCTTTAAAGTCAGAAATTTAAAAATTGAATTATAATTATGTTCAGAAAAGAAGAGCAAGGTATAGTCCCTCTTCCTACCTGCACCCCTCCCACTATATTTGTGGGTCTTGCATTCCACGCCAGCTGCCCTGTCCAAGGATGGGCCTGGTTGTGTTGACATGAATGATCATGTACAAGTAAATATATAAAAAGAAATCTACAAAGGTTATATGAAAGAAACTTAGAATGTTATGATTATAGCATAAGCAAAAAGATAGACATAGAAGAAATTCTTGGGAAAAAAAAGGGCAATTTCCAGAGACAAAGCATTGCAGATTATCTTGGTAAAATATCTCAAGAACAGTTTTTGTTTTGTTTATCTCTTAGATACATACTTGTTGAGCACATCCTCTTTCCTAGATGCTGGCATCAAATCTGCACTTGAGGGACTTAGCATCTATTGAACAGAGCGAATATCCTGTAATCAGGTTCTTGGCTGGGGCAGCCCTGTCTTTCTTCTCCCCCTACCTGCATAGCTAAAAATGCTTGTTCTCATTTTGAAGAAGAGATAATTAAAGCAAAGCTGTTTACCCCATCCTGGATTGATGGGTCTGGTTTCCAGGTTAGTAAGCAAGGGCCCTGAAGACAGCCGTCTCTGACATCTGTGAAGGAAAGGGGAGTGATGTGGGAGAAGTCGGGATATGCTTACATCCTATACTTGTGATTGAAAGATTTTCAAAGTTGCTTTATTGAGACCCTGGGGTTTTGTGTTGATCCTCTGTGAAGAGTTTGCCTTTTTCCTCTGGGGGCTGCAATCTTACTGTGACAGCAGGAAACCCCGCTTAATGACACAAAGTAGGGGGAAGAATCTAGCTGAACTTACTGGAAATCAGAGGCTTTCAAACTTGTAAATTTTATAATTAAAACAACTGGCTAATTAAGCAGTTTAACCACTGGTAATTTGACCAAAACCTTTCATTTAAGGGGGAAGGTGGTTAATTTAACAGTGGTTTGAACCAGCTTTTTAATTAACCAGCTGCTGTAATTACAGGAATTGCCCCAAATTGATTTTGAAAATGCCTTTTGCCAAGGAATTGCAGCAGATGAGAAGCCAGTGCAAACAGTTGCACCTGAGACGTGTTATCATCCCAAACATGCATTTGGATTCTGCTTTTCGAAACCACCCCTGGGTGATTGAGTTTCTGTGTACTTACAGATGGTGATTGGCATCGGACTGCTCCTCTTTATTTACACAGAATGCTTTATTACATAACGGAGGCCCGTGGGAGCCATAACCGTGAAGTGAACTCTTGATCTTTGTATGTTTGGGGCAGCAGAAAAGGTCTAGAGGGATGGGGACATGTGGGTGGAGGCTGTGTGGAGTCGTACTGTCAGAGAGGTGCAGTCCCAGCAGTAGGGACAACCCAGCTGGGCACAGAGGCATGAAAATGACAGGGTTTATGCAGGGTGACAAGTATAGCTCTGTGGCTGGGGAGCTGGGGAGCAGAATTGTAAGGGCCTGTAAGAGTGAGAGAATGAGATGAAGTAATTGGAACTAGATTATAAAATCAGGTCCTAGGGCAGGTATTAAGATGCTCATTACAATGCCTGTGTCTCCTATAGGAGTGCCTGGTATAATCCCCAGCTTTGACTACTACTTCTTGTTTTTGTTTTTAAGGTTGATTGGCCGGCGCCGCGGCTTACTAGGCTAATCCTCCGCCTTGTGGCGCTGGCACACTGGGTTCTAGTCCCGGTTGGGGCGCCGGATTCTGTCCCGGCTGCCCCTCTTCCAGGCCAGCTCTCTGCTGTGGCCAGGGAGTGCAGTGGAGGATGGCCCAAGTGCTTGGGCCCTGCACCCCATGGGAGACCAGGATAAGTACCTGGCTCCTGCCATCGGATCAGCGCAGTGCGCCGGCTGCAGCGCGCTGGCCGCGGCGGCCATTGGAGGGTGAACCAACGGCAAAGGAAGACCTTTCTCTCTGTCTCTCTCTCTCACTGTCCACTCTGCCTGTCAAAAAAAAAAAAAAAAAAAAAAAGAGATTGATTTTGAAAGTCAGAATTAAGAGAGCTCCTCCATCTGCTGGCCATGCTGAAGCCAGGAGATTCTTCTGTGTCTCCTGTGTGGGTGGCAGAGGCCCATGTTTTGGGCCATCTTCTGCTGCTTTTCCCAGGCCATTAGCCAGAAGCTGGATCGGAAGTGGAGCTGACAGGACTTGAATGAGCACCCATATGGGAGGCCGGAAGGCTGCGGGAGGCAGCCTTACTCCTATGCCACACTGCCAGCCTCCCAGCTTTGACTTCTGACTCCAGCTTCCTGCCAGTGCAGACCCTGGGAGGCCATGATGATTGCTCAAGTAATTGATTTCCTGCTGCCCTCATGGGGGATCTGGATTGAATTCCCAGCTTCCTGCTTTGCTTCCCCTTCTCCCCCCACCGTTGTGGTCATTTAGGGAATGAACTAGCCAATCAATGTGAGCTCTCTCTGCCTCTCAAATAAATAAATAATTAAAATAAAAGTCCTCTGGCTAATGTCACGGTACAGAGGATTAGGCTGCTGCCTGCAATGCTGGCATCCCATATGAGCACTGATTTGAGTCCCGGCTGCTTCCCTTCCGATCCAGCTCCCTGCTAGTGCACCTGGGAAGGCACTGGAGGATGGTCCAAGTACTTGGGCCCTGCCACTCAGTTGGGAGACCTGGAAGGAATTTTTGGCTTCTAGCTTTGGCCTGGCCCAGCCCCTACCATTGTGGCCATTTGGGGATTGAACCAGTGGATGGAAGATTTCTCTCTCTCTTCCTTTCTCTCTGTGTGTAATTCTGCCTTTCAAATGAGTAAAATAAATCTTTTTTTTTTTTAAGAAAATAAAAAATAGTCCTTAAATGCTTCCCTATGAAGTCAAACTTTGAGCAGTGGAAGACCATCAAACATTTATTTATTTGAGAGACACACAGAGAGAAAGAGACAGAGACAGGGATAGACAGAGAGCTCCAAACCGTCATTTTATTCCCCCTATGCCTGTAGTGTCCTCAGTTGAAGCAGAAGCAGAAGCCAGAGCCGGGCACTAGTCCAAGTTTCCCATGAGGGCGGCAGGAACCCAATTACTTGAGTCATCACTGCTGCCTCCCTGGCTCTGCCTTGGCAGGAAGCTGGAGTCAGGAGCCAGAACCAGAGTATTTTTTTTAAGATTTTATTCATTTTTTAAAAAAAAGATTTATTTTATTTATTTGAAAGGCAGATGGGGGCCAGCGCTGTGGCATAGCAGGTAAAGCCGCTACCTAAAGTGCCAGCATCCCATATGGGTGCTGGTTCGAGTCCTGGCTGCTCCACTTCTGATCCAGCTCTCTGCTATGGCCTGGGATAGCAGTAGAAGATGGCCCAAGTCCTTGGGTCCCTGCACCCACGTGGGAGACCCAGAAGAAGCTCCTGGCTCCTGGCTTCGGATTGGTACAGCTCTGGCCTTTGTGGCCAACTGGGGAGTGAGCCAGTGGATGGAAGACCTCTCTTTCTCTGTCTCTCCTTCTCTGTGTAACTCTTTCAAATAAATAAATAAATCTTTTTTTGTTTGTTTGTTTGTTTGTTTTGTTTTTAAGGCAGAGTTACAGAGAGGTGGAGACAGAGAGACGTCTTTCATCTACTGGCTCACTCCCCAAATGGCCACAATGGCAGGAGTTGAACCTATCTGAAGCCAGGAGCCAGGAGCTTCCTCTGGAACTCCCACATGCGTGCAGGGGACCAAGGACTTGGGCCATCCTCTGCTGCTTTCCCAAGCAATAAGCAGAGCACTGGATTGGAAGAGGAGCAGCCAGGACATGAACTGGTGCCCTTATGGGATGCCAGGGCTATAGGCGAAGGCTTAACCTACTACACCACAGCACTGTCCTCCCAGAACCAGAGTATTGAACAGAGTTACTCTGATTTGAGACAGAGGTCTCTTAACTGTCAGGCCAAATGCCTGGCCCCAAATACTTAAGAATGTGGCAAAGAACTTCTCTGAGTTATTCATTATTATCTCTGTAGTGCCTGACAATTAAAAAGAAAGACCTTAAAAGAATTGCATGTGTGTGATGGATAAATGGTTGCATTAGTGAAAGAGAATAAGATGACTAAATTTAGGTTTTAGGAAGATTATTTTTGTCAGCTCTGGAGGATAGGCTGGACTCTCCTAACCCTTCCACTTACATTCCCTTCACACAAAACCTCAATGATCTTCTTAAGATACATCAGACATGATTTCCTTGCCTTAACAAGGCCCAGCATAGTAGGTTCTGACCCAATACTCACTCTGGGCCCACTCTATTTCATTCTGTGCCCCTCTCACTGGGCTTCAGCCATACTCATAGCCTCTCTTTTTCTTGAATGTGCCCAGCTGTGGGCCCTTTTAGAACTTTTGCACAAGCTGTTTCCTCTGCCTTGAACACACACCCTCCATTTATTTATCCAAGTATTTTTTTATACCTTTGGAATAGATAATACATATATGTGGAGCAGATGTTGGTAGACACAAAAGAATATAAGTAAAAAGTAAGTCTCTTTACCCCTTTTTCTAGCTCTTTCTCTCCCTGGTGGTAACCACTATTACCATTTTCTTCTGTATTCTCTCTCTTTTTTTAAGATTCATTCCTTTATTTGAAAGTCAGTTACAGAGAGGGAGACACAGTGAGAGAGTGAGAGAGACCTTCCATCTGGTTGTTTACTCCCCAAATGGCTACAGTGGCTGGGACTGGGCCAGGAGAAAACCAGGAGCCTGAACTCCATCCAGGTCTCCCATGAAGGTACAGTGATCCCAAGCACTTGGGCCATCTTCAGCTGCTTTCCCAGGCCCATTAGCAGGGAGCTAGATCAGAAGTGGAGCATCTGGAACTCAAACTGGTGCTCATATGGGATGCCAACATCACAGGGGGCACACAGTGGGCAGCTTAACTTGCTGTGCCACAACACCAGTCCCTTCTTTTTTATTCTGGCTTCAATTTAAATGTGATTTCTTAAGGAAGGCTTTCCCTGAGTCTCCATTCTAAAATAGCTCCATCTCTTTTTTAAATGTTTATTTACTACTTAAAAAAAAAAAAAGATTTATTTATTTATTTGAAAGACATAGTTACAGAGAGGCAGAGGCAGAGGCAAAAGCAGAGAGAGAGATCTTCCATCCACTGGTTCACTCTCCAGATGGTCAAAATGGCCGGAGCTGTGCCGATCCAAAGCCAGGAGCCAGGAGCTTCTTCTAGGTCTCCCACATGGGTGCAGGGGCCCAAGCAGTTGGGCCATCTTTGCTGTTTTCCCAGGCCATAGCAGAGAGCTGGATCAGAAGCGGAGCAGCCGGAACTTGAACTGGTGCCCATATGGGATGCTGGCACTGCAGGCAGCGGCTTTACCTGCTATGCCATGGTGCTGACCCCTATTAATTACTTTTTAAAAGATTTAATTTTAATTTATTTGAAAGGTGAAGTGGTAAAGAGAGGAAGAGACAGAAAGAAAGAGATCTTTTATCCATTGGTTCACTCCACAAATGGCTGTGATGGTTAGGGTTGGGTCAAGCTGGAGTCAGGAGCGCAGAACTCCATAAGGGACCCCCTTATGGGTGACAGGGTTCAAGCACATGGGCTATCTGCTGCTTTCCCAGGCATAGTGGAAGGGAGCTGCCTCAAAGGTAGAACAGCTGGGACTTGAACTGGTACTCTGGTAAGGGATGCCAGTGTACAGGCTATAGCTTAACACTCTGTGCCACAATGCTGGCCCTATTTATTAATTTTAAAAATCTGAAAGGGACAGAGACACACATACATACATAATACACGCATACACACAGATATTTTCCATCTAATGGTTCACTCCCCAAATGCCCACAAGAACCAGGGCTGGGTCAAGCCAATGTTAGAAGCCTAGAACTCTATCTGGGTCTCTCATGTGGTTGGCAGGGACCCAAGTACTTGAGCCATCATCTGCTGCCTCTCAGTGTGCAATAGAAGGAAGCTGGTATTAGAAGTGGAGGCAGGTCTTGAACCCAGGCACTCTGATATGAATTGAAGGCATCTCAGTGGGCATAATAACTGCTAGGCTGAGTGCCCACCCCAAAGAAGTTATATTTTGAGATCATAATAAGATGTCTTTGGAGACTGGCATTGTGGCATAGCAGATTAAGCTACCACCTGTGACACTAGTATCCCATTTGGGCACCAGTTTGTGTCTTGGCTACTCCACTTTTGATCCAGCTCCCTGTGAATGTGCCTGGGAAAGCTAAAAATGGCCCAAATGCTTGGGCTCCTGCCACCCGTGTGGGAGATCCAGATGGAGTTCTAGGCTCCTGGCATTGGCCTGGGCCAGCCTGATTGTTGCAGCCATTTATGGAGTAGACCAGTAGATGGAAGACTGATCTCACTTTCTCTTTCCCTTGTTCTTAACTCTGCATTTCCAATAAATAATTTTTTTTTAAATAAAAATCTTGTTGGGTAAGATTCGTTTGTCGGACTGTGGTCTGAAGGTCCTGTGTACCATCAAGGAGAGTTGTATATCAGCTGCTTGGCTGAGTCCCCAGATTGTAGAGTCTGGAGCAGAAAGACTCAGAAGGTCAAAGGTCTTAGAGTCAGAGCAAGAATTGGGACATCAGCCAAAAAGATAGCTCAGTTATGTTCAGTTCTATGTGAGAACCTCTGGCTGCAATACCCTTGTCTTCCTCACATTTTAATCTCTTAACTCCTTTTTCTTTCTTTCTTTTTTTTTTTTTTTTTGACAGGCAGAGTTAGACAGTGAGGGAGAGACAGAGAAAGGTCTTCCTTTTCCATTGGTTCACCCCCCAAATGGCAGCTACGGCCAGTGCGCTGCACTGGTCCGAAGCCAGGAGCCAGGTGCTTCCTCCTGGTCTCCCATCTGGGTGCAGGGCCCAAGGACTTGGGCCATCCTCCACTGCCCTCCCGGGCCACAGCAGAGAGCTGGCCTGGAAGAGGAGCAGCTGGGACAGAATCTGGTGCCCCAACCAGGACTAGAACCTGGAATGCCGGCGCCCCAGGTGAAGGATTAGCCAAGTGAGCCGTGGCGCCGGCCAATCTCTTAACTCCTTTTTCAAGAATATAATGTTTACCTCTTCTGAACCCATTCTTCCACATCCTGCATCCCTACTCTAAAGGCGAATTTCCCTTCCTGAGGGCACTCACAACATCACTCACATTTCCATTAAAGTACTTTGCACACAGTGAGGTAATTACTTGCTTACTCATCATAGCATATTTTATTCATCTTTGTAACCATCCTGGTATCTGATAGTTGTGGGTCATAAATGTGGATCCATCCATGTCATGGATGGGATCCATGCTCTTCTGGGTTGTCGTGATGATATGGCTGGATTGCAAATGCAGGGGACTGTCAGGACTGTCTGTGGTTGGCCTCCACACCATTTTGTGTTCACGCTCCTCCAAGGGGTGACCTTGGACCACAGGAGCCGGGAGGTAAGGGAGCAGAACCTAAGGCTAGTGCTTCTCCGGAAAGTGGAGAGCAAACAAGACAGATAGACAGACATAGCAGACCTGAGCAGGTCCAGTCCTTGCAACTGCAACCAGAGATAGGTTTGGGGAGCAACTCGGACTAGACTAAGTTACTCGAATTAAGACTTATTCTATGCATCTGCTCTCCCACAATATGGCGCTGGGAGAGGAGTAAACAGCTTCTGCACAGCTGCCTCCAGTTCAACCAGTAACCTGCAGGAGCTGATCCCGCTCCTGATTGGAGGAGAGCAGCGTACTCGGCGTGTGGGTAGCAGAGTTGGGATTGGTGGAAGAAGACTATAAAGGAGGAGAGAGACAACATGCACCAGGAACATCTAAGGGGAACACCTGAGGAACATCTGAGCAGCCTCCGAGAGAGCTGGCCGGCGGTGTGCCCGCGGAAGTGGGGAAAGTGGCAGGGGGGCCCGCCCCTCCACGGAGGTGGAGGGACGGCAGCCAACCCGGGAAGAACCAGCAGCAAACCCGGGGAGGGCCGAGCAGACAAAAGAACAGCGCAGGGTCCTGTGTCGTTCCTCCATGAAGAGGGGGAGCGACAGATAGGGAAGATCGGGGCTAGATTTTGTATTCTAGAAATTCAAGTGTTATGACCTAGTGGTTCCAGATACATGCTTTTTAGTCAGGTCTGAGTTTAAGTAGCAATTTCTCTCTCTCTCTCTCTCTCTCTCTCTCTCTCTCTCCCTTAATATATTTGAAAGGCAGAGCGGGAGATAGAGAGAGAAAGAGGGAGGGATGGAGGGAGAGAGGTTTTTCTTCCACTGGTTCATTCCCCAAATAGCAGTAATAGCTGAGGCTAAGCCAGAAGCCAGGAGCTTCCTCTGGGTCTCCTACATGGGTGCAGGGGTCCAAGCATTTGGGCCATCTTCTGCTGCTTTCCCGTGCACATCAGCAGGGAGCTGGGTTGGAAGTGGAGCAGCTGGGACTCGAACTGGTGCCCATATAGCTATGCTACAACGCCTGCCCCTAAGCAGCAGTTCTGTCTCTTGTTGGATGGCATCAGTCATTTCATTGAATTTCTAGAGTTACCATTTCTTGTATATTTGAAAATGAGGATTGAGGAGAATGAGTGTGAATATATATGTATATGTGAAAGCAAGATAGGGGCAGTATATCCTTCCTTGAAGTGGGATCTGGGTGGCACCTGTCATGATTCAACACAAAGTGTGAGTGGATAGAGGCCCTGTGTTTTGCCTATTAGTGTTATATATATACACTGTTCTGTACCTTAGGCTTTTGGTTTTGTTGTTGTTCACTTAGCAGTGTATTGGAGATTCTTCCATATGAGCACAAATCAATGACATTAGCTGGTTTTTAAAGCTTTTAGAACTTGGGGTGATCCTCCTCTTCGATTATTATTTTGGCTGCCTTTCTCTCTGTAATCTCTGTTAGGAAACTTCAAAGGGGGTTATTTCCTGTTGAGGAACAAGAGGAGGTGAGCAGCCTATGAGAGTGTATTTTGTTCCCTGCCACTCTAGCTTTAGCAGGAGAAAATTTTGAAAGATGGGCATTTGGGATAAGATATATTCCAGGACCAAAAGGAGAGAAAAAGGGGGCAAATGGAGAATTAGTTCAGCATCAAGAAATGTCTGTTTTTTTTTTTTTTAAGATTAATTTTATTTATTTGAAACAGTTACAGAGAGAGATAGAGACAGAGAGAGAGGTCTTCCATCTGCTGGTTCACACCCCAGATGGCTGCAATGGCCGGAGCTGCACCAATCCAAAGCCAGGAGTTTCTTCCAGGTCTCCCACGTGAGTGCAGGGGCCTGAGGACCTGGGCCATCTTGTACTGATTTCCCAGGCCATAGCAGAGAGCTGGATCGAAAGAGGAGCAGCCAGGACTTGAACCAGCACCCATATGGGATGCTGGCGCTTCAGGCCAGGGCTTTAACCTGCTGTGCCATAGCGCCGGCCCCGAAATGTCTGTTTCTTTAAGCCAATGAAAGACTTTCTTGGCCAGCGCTGTGGCTCAACAGGCTAATCCTCCACCTTGCGGCGCCGGCACATTGGGTTCTAGTCCAGGTCGGGGTGCCGGATTCTGTCCCGGTTGCCCCTCTTCCAGGCCAGCTCTCTGCTGTGGCCCAGGAGTGCAGTGGAGGATGGCCCAAGTGCTTGGGCCCTGTACCCCATGGGAGACCAGGAGAAGCACCTGGCTCCTGCCTTCGGATCAGCGCGGTGCGCTGGCCACAGCACGCCGGCCGCGGCGGCCATTGGAGGGTGAACCAACGGCAAAAGGAAGACCTCTCTGTCTGTCTCTCTCACTGTCTACTCTGCCTGTTAAAAAAAAGAAGAAGAAGAAAGACCTTCTTACCTCCAAATATTCCCAACCCTGATATTCCCAACCCTGCCATGGAGAATTTATCTTCTCACATATGATCTGCCTGTCCCTAGAGGGACACAAACAAATTTATCTTGTTTGCTTTCTTTCAGGTGGCATTCTACTGAGCACCAGTCGGCACTACAAGTCAAAACCCACCCATGGCATTGGACGATACAAGCACCTAATTAAAGCTCAGGAGGTATGGGGCAGAGGGAGTCCTTTGGAAAAGCTCAGTGGTCAGCTTTTGCAAAGACCTTAAGGTCAGAGATGCATATATTAGAAAAGTTTGGGATTATCCAGACTGGAGGTGTTTCTCCTAGCTTCCAGTCCTGTCCCCAGGCCAGGTTATCACAGTAAAAAGCAAACAACTTGGTTGGATTACTTGTGATAGTTTTTAAGAAATATCCCCTTAGTGTGTATTTCAGTATGGATCTCTGAGTGGAACTGCTAAATTTAGTTTAGTTGAATGATTGGTTTGTCGCCAAAAGAAGTGGATTAATATTTTCAGATAGCTGACGTTTAGATTGTTTGCAGACCTAAAATATGTATGTGCTTCTTTGATGCAATATCACAGGTACCTGGGAGTTAGAGCTAAGCATTATAACACGATTTGGCCCATTCCTGTGCCTTCAGCTATGTGATTGCTTCTGTGGTGGTTAGGTTTCTCTGCATGTGCACGGATTTTGTGGTGGGGTGGACATAACACCGGCCTGAATGTCAGAAAATTTGGCTTTGAGTCTCAATGCCATCATCTCCTTTAAGATTTATTGATTTATTTGAAAGTCAGAGTTACAGAGGCAGGGAGAGAGAGAGAGAGATCTTCCATCCATTGGTTCACTCTCCAAGTGGTCACAATGGCCGGAGCTGTTCCAATCTGAAGCCAGAAGCCAGGAGCTTCTTCCAGGTCTCCCACGTGGGTGTAGAGGCCATCTTCTACTGCTTTCTCAGGCCATAGCAGAGTGCTGATTAGAAATGGAGCAGCCTGGAATTGAACCGGTGCGCATATGGGATGTTGACACTGAAGGTGGCGGCTTTACCCTCTATGCCACAGGGCTGGCCCCATCACTTCCTTTAAACAGTGTAATTGGGAAATTTTTGCTCTGCTCCTTTGGGAGGTTTCAACATCTTTTGGTTCTTTGGCTTATTTTCATACTCCCACACAGCCATGCACATCTCTTTATTGCTTGTCTGTCTTTGGCTGAGGTTGAAACCATTGCGTCTGGGCTTTAGAAAGCACTGCACTTGGCCATGTCCTCCTGGGCGTCATCCTTACATCAAGGATTTTCACAAGAAGAACCCTGCAACAGCTGAGACCCATATCAGGCAGGCTGCAGGCAGAAAACAGATAGATCCCTGACTAAAGTTGTTCCTTTGCAGTGGGAAGAGTACTAAATTAGGAACCAAGAAACTGTCTTCTTCTTCTTCTTTTTTTTTAAGATTTATTTATTTATTTGAAAGAGTTACAGAGAGAGGTAGAGACAGAGCAAGAGGTCTTTCATCTGCTGGTTCACTCCCCAGATGGTTGCAATGGTCGGAGCTGCGCCGATCCAAAACCAGGAGCCAGGAGCTTCTTCTGGATCTCCCATGCAGGTGCAGGGACGCAAGGACTTGGGCCATCTTCTACTGCTTTCCCAGGCCATAGCAGAGAGCTGGATTGGAAGAGGAGCACCCGAGACTTGAACTGGCGTCCATATGGGATGCCGGCGCTTCAGGCCAGGGTGTTAACCCATTGGGTCACAGCGTGGGCCCCGAAAATGTCTTCTAATATTTGGTTCTGTCACTTTGCAGCTTTGTGATTTTTGAGTCAGTTAACACTACCCTCTAGGCAGGGAGGAGGGGGTCTGAAATAATATGTAAAATTTTTCTGCAAGGAGAGTCCATAGCTTTTTTTTTTTTTTTTTTTTTTTTTTTTTTTTGACAGACAGTGGACAGTGAGAGAGAGACAGAGAGAAAGGTTTCCCTTTTCCATTGGTTCACCCCCCAGTGACCGCTGCGGCCGGTGCACTGCAGCTGGCGCACTGCGCTGATCCAAAGCCAGAAGCCAGGTGCTTCTCCTGGTCTCCCATGTGGATTCAGGGCCCAAGCACTTCGGCCATCCTCCACTGCACTCCCAGGCCACAGCAGAGAGCTGGACAGGAAGAGGAGCGACCGGGACAGAATCCGGCGCCCCGACCAGGACTAGAACCTGGGGTGCCAGCACCGCAGGCAGAGGATTAGTCTATTGAGCCATGGTGACGGCTGAGTCCATAGCTTTTTAAAAGCTATGTTATATAGTCATACCTATTTTAAATTTATTTATTTTTAAAATTATTTGAAAGAGTGACAAAGAATGAGAGTTTGATCTTCCTTCTGCTGGTCCACCCCTAAATGCCTACAAAAGCTGGGACCAGAACTGGGCCAGGGCGAAGCCTGTAGCCTAGAACTCCCATCTGAGTGTCCCTTACAGGCAGCAGGGACTCACGCACTTGAGTCATCATGCACAGCTTTCCATGCATGTCAGCAGTAAGCTGGATCAAGAGCAGAGGTGGAGGGCTGGTGCTGTGGCGCAGTAGGTTAATCCTCTGCCTGTGCCGCCAGCATCCCATATGGGTGCCGGTTCTAGTCCTGGCTGTTACTCTTCCAATCCAGCTCTGTGCTATGGCCTGGGAAAGCAGTGGAAGATGGCCCAGGTGCTTGGGGCCCTGCACTGACGTGGGAGACCCGGAGGAAGTCCTGGCTCTTGGCTTCAAATCAGCATAGCTCTGGCAGTTGTAGCCATGTGGGGAGTGAACCAGTGGGTGGAAGACCTTTCTCTCTGTCTCTCTCACTGTCTGTAACTCCACCTCCCAAAGAAATAATAAATAAAATCTTTATGAGCAGAGGTGGAAGCAGGACCCGATCCCAGGCACTCTAATATGGCATATGAGCTTCCCCGGTGATGGCTTAACCCACTGCGCCCTGATGCCTGCTCCAACCTTAGAATAGTTTATTAGAGTTGTTTTATTTTGGGACCTCTTCCTTCTGAAAGCTGCACAGAGGGACAGATGCTGTGGTGTGGCTGGTTAAGCTGCTGCTTGAGTTGCCCACATTCCATATTTTAGTGCTCGGGAGTGTATCCCACCTCTGCTTCCAATCAGCTTCCTTTAAAAATATCTTTTTTGTTTTATTTATTTATTTGAAAGAATTACAGAGGGGAAGAGAGAGAGATGGATCAATCGATTGATTGATTGATTTTATTTTATATATATATATTTTTTACATCTTATGGTTCACTCCCCAAATGGCTGCAATGGCCATGGCTAGGCCAGGCAGAAGCCAGGAGCCTGGTACTCCATCAGAGTCTCCCATGTGGGTGCAGGGGCCCAAACACATGAGCTATCCACTGCTTTCCCAGGTGCATTAGCAAGGAGCTGGATCAGAAGTGGAACAGCCAGCACTAAAACTGGCTAGTTATGGAATATCAGCATTGCAGGCAGCAGCTTAACCTCATGAGCCACAAAGCAGGCCCCCCAGTGAAGGTGTGTGTGTGTGTGTATGTGTGTGTCTGCCTGTGTGCCTTTTATACAAAGAAAAATAAAAGAAGGTGAGATATCCCACATAAATTAGTAGCAAAGAAAGTTTTGTTTGGGGGTTTGCTTTTCTCTTTTATTATTTTTTTTAAAGATTTATTTTTATTTATCTGTATATTTTTTTAAATGTATTTCAGTCTGCACAATGATGACACTTAAACAGGATGGATTCAATTCCTGGCCTCACAGTTTCTTTTCTTTATTTTTTTTTAAGATTTTATTTATTTATTTGACAGGTAGAGTTATAGACAGTGAGAGGGAGAGACAGAGAGAAAGGTCTTCCCTCCGTTGATTCACTCCCCAAATGGCCGCAGTGGCCGTAGCTGTGCTGATCCGAAGCCAGGAGCCAGGTGCTTCTTCCTGGTCTTTCATGTGGGTGCAGGGACCCAAGGACTTGGACCATCTTCTACTGCTTTCCCAGGCCATAGCAGAGAGCTGGATTGGAAGAGGAGCACCCAGCATTTGAACTGGCATCCATATGGGATGCCAGCGCCACAGGTGGAGGATTACCTACTGCACCATGGTGCCAGCCCCCTATTTTTATGTGAAAGATAGTTACAGAGAGAGAGGTCTTCCATCCGCTCTTTCACTAACCAAATGGCTGCAATGGCCAGATCTGAGCTGATCTGAAATCAGGAGCCAGGAGCTTCTTCCAGGTCTCCCACGTTGATGCAGGGGCCCAAGGACGTGGGCCATCTTCTACTGCTTTCCCAGGCCATAGTAGAGAGCTGGATCAGAAGTAGAGCAGCCACGACTAGAACCAATGCCCATATGGGATGCCAGTGCTTCAGGCCAGAGCTTTAACCTGCTGTGCCATGGCACTGGGCCATTTTCCTCTTTTAAAAACATTTCATAGTGGGGCTACCACTGTGGCATAGTAGGTTAAGCCTGCACCTGCAGCACTGGCATCCCAGTTGAGTGCTGGTTTGAGTTCCGGCTGTTCCACTTCCAATCCAGCTCTCTGCTGATGGCCTGGGAAAGCAGCTGAAGATGACTTTAGTGCTTGGGCCTCTGCACCTACATGGGAGACCTGGATGAAACTCAGACCAGTAATGGCCATTGTGGGAGTAAACCAGCAGATGAAAGACCTTTCTGTCTGTCTCCCTCTTTCTGTCTGTAACTCTGCCTCTCAAACAAATAAATCTTTAACAAAACATTTTATAGGCTTCTCCCTGTGAGATAATTTTCTGCATATGCCATGCTGTGACTTGCTCCTTAGCTCAACATAAAAGGAGGCTGAGTAACATCTGTAATGCCATTTGTCCCTATCTTCCTCTCCAGCCTCGTCTTCCATCTCTGAGATACCATGATTTAATTGTGTGAGCCTCTTGCTTCTCATTTTCCAGGCCTTGCACATGCTGTTCCGTCTACCGGGAAGACCTCTCCTTCACCTGGCTAACTCCTCCTCAACCTTTAATTCCTAGTGAGGAATCAGGGTGGGGAGGGATACTAACAAACATTTGCTCTGAGAAGCCCTTCCGGGTTCCCTGCGTGGGGTTCCCTGGGCCTCCTCCATCCTGGGATTTACTGCTCTAAGTTGTCACCATCTGTTTTGATGCCGAACCCTCCTTCCGGATGTGAGCTCCCTTGGAGTTAGGCCTAGTTTCATTTCTCTCTATACCCCCAGTGCCTATGACTGTTGACCGAGCGGAACTACAGTGGGGTTGCTGGAGCTGCCCCGAGTCTTTGTAAGTCAGAGCTGGCAAACACCCGGCTCCAGATGACATTGGTAGCTTGCAGGGAGTGAAGCTCCCTTTGGTTGGGGCTGTAGGTGGTATTTCTCTGATGCTACTCAGTGTCCCAGCGTGGCTGGCACAGCAGTGCTAGAAGGTGGTGGATGCTGCGCTGGGCTCCTCACTTGCTGCCCAGGACAGCATGGTGGAAGCTGTCACCTGCCAGCCCACAGAGGCTCTGGCCTGAGTCCTGTCTCTTTTACCCTCCTTGGGACTGGAGCTGGATACTCTGGGAGGAAGTCTTGCGTGGCCTCCCTCCTTCCTCTCCTTGAGCCTAGAGTCTAGCAACACGATGAGCAGCCAGATTCCTGTGTTTTTCCCTCTGGGGCTCAGTCTGTTCCCTCTCCTCTGTTGAGTCTAACATCTCTAGGACAAGAGTTATACTCTTGAACAAAGCACCCTACCATGTGCTCCTCCCATTTCTGCTGATGTAATTCACTGATTTCTCCTTCCAAAGGTGCCACATTCAATCTTCTGACTCCTGACCCTTGAGGAGGAAGGGAGGCATTCACCTCATCTTAGCTTTCCTGTCAGTACTGGGTTTTCCTTTTTCCCGCATGGCCTCGTTTATGACTCTACGTTGGTTCCCAGGCCTTCATCCTGTGCCCTTGATGCTTCTCTGAGGAGCTGGTGAGAGGACGGATAGAAATGCCTCTTCTTGGGTGGCAGCGTGAGCATGACAACAGCTGTGGTATTCCAGCGCTCTCACAGTGGGCACCCAGCCTCCTTCTCGGTGATTTTCCTTTTTAAAAATGCATGCCACAGCTGGGATTGGGGCTAGCCAGTTCCAGGAACCTGAGTGGGATCTGGGTCTCCTTCCAGAGGAAGGGGAGCAAGACCCAGCTACTGAAGCTGTCACTTCCTGCCTCCCAGGGAGGCTGGAACCAGGAGTGGGTGGAGGTGGACCTGGAGCCTGGGCACTGCAGCAGGGCACGCTGGCTCCCGGGCGGCACCTTAGCTGCCAGGCCAGGTGCCCGCCCTCCACAGTGACTTTCCTTTGGGCACCCCATGTTTCAGGCGTATTCTCTCATAGGCGCGTGCTCGCCTCGGCCTCTGTGCTCACACGCTCTCTCCTCTGTGAGATGATCCTGTCCTTTTTTCTCCATGGTGTTCATTCTGTAAGACCCAGCTTGACTTCTGGCAGTGAGGAATCACATCTGAGAGACAATCTGTATTCCTAGGGCTGTGTCTCATTCTCCGTTTCTCATTATTCCTTCAAAGGTCGTGCATTCTTCTGCTGAATTTAAAAGGATTTAGATTTTTTGGAGTGATTCATATTTGACAGAAATAAAAATAATAACCACCCTTCACATTTGTAAACAGCTAGGTCATGTCTCCCAAGACCACTTACTTGCCCTGAACTGCTGTTTAGCTTCTAGTCTTGGGGAAGAGAATTGCTGAGAGGAAGACGTGGGAGGATGAAAGGAGGCAATATAAATTGCTGGCAGTGTGTAGCTGTCATGTGTTCTCATTTCCAGGTCCTGGGAAGAGGGGAAGGTCTGTCTGCTGTAACTCGGGCTGTTTCCCTCCTCTTTATAGGAAACAAAATGCCTTTTCTTTTGGAAACTTCATGCTGTTTGTCACTGCTGCCACACAGGTGTCTGCTATTTCTGACACCTCATTGTTTTGTGCAGTACCCATATGTAGATCAGCTCTCACAGCCACAAGTCCAGGAGGTGACTAGAATCATTCCTAGAAAAATCAGCAGGTTAGAATCACTTCAATATTCCTAGTTTCCCGGGACCAATTGATTTGTTTTGCTTACCTTTTTTTTTTTTTTTTTTTTTTTTTTTTTTTTTTTTGACAGGGAGAGTGGACAGTGAGAGAGAGAGACAGAGAGAAAGGTCTTCCTTTGCCGTTGGTTCACCCTCCAATGGCCGCCGCGGCCGGCGCGCTGCGGCCGGCGCACCGCGCTGATCTGATGGCAGGAGCCAGGAGCCAGGTGCTTTTCCTGGTCTCCCATGGGGTGCAGGGCCCAAGCACCTGGGCCATCCTCCACTGCACTCTGGGGCCACAGCAGAGAGCTGGCCTGGAAGAGGGGCAACCGGGACAGAATCCGGCGCCCCAACCGGGACTAGAACCCGGTGTGCCGGCGCCGCTAGGCGGAGGATTAGCCTAGTGAGCCGCGGCGCCGGCCTGTTTTGCTTACCTATTGACTATCAGGCTAGACATGGATGATAAGACTGGTTTAGGGAAAATTGTTGTATTTTTTAAAATTTTATTTTAATTATTTGAAAGAGTTAGAGAGAGAGGCAGAGACAGAGAGAGAAAGAGAGGTCTTCCATCCACTAGTTCACTCCCCAGATGGCTGCAGTGGCCAAAGCTGGGCCAATCCGAAGCCAGAGCCAGGAGCTTTTTCTGGGTCTCCCACTTGGGTGCAGGGACTCAAGCACTTGGGCCATCCTCTGTTGCTTTCCCAGGTGCATAGGCAGGATCAGAGGTGGAGCAGCTGGTATTTGAACTGGTGCCATATGGGATGCCAGCACTGCAGGCTGGGGTTTTAACCAGCTGCACACAGTACTGGCCCTGGAAAATTGTTTTATACTAACACCCTCAGGTCTACCTCTTGTAACTCATTGAAAAGAAAAGCCGAGGTGGGCATTTGGTGCAGCCATTAAGATACCACTTGGAGGGCCTCTGTCCTGTCTCAGAGTGCCTGAGTTACAGAGCGCTGTCTCCCGGGAGGCAGCAGGTGGTGATTCAGGTAATGTGTCCCTGCCATCCACGTGGGAGACCTGCATTGAGTTCCTGGCTCCCAGCTTGGGCACCTGCTCTTTCCTGGCAGTTTCCCAGTAATCTTGCACAAGTAATTTGCCTTTAGTGGACTTCAGTTTTCTGTCTGTAAAATAAGGGTAGTAATGTGGCATTTCTGTATACATGCAGTTTAGTAATGTATCCTGTAGTTTATTTGAAGGATCATAGTGCCATGCTACAGGAACCAAGAATGACTGTCCTGAGCCATCCCATCATGAATCCAGGCCAGTCTCAGGAGTGCCAAGGTTTGATGGTTGACAGTAGTCCATCTTCCCTGCCACCTTTCTCCGTCTCCCTTCCTTTCCTGACTGGCTGTCCTCCAAATGTAGTCAGGGTGGGCTTTCCAAAACACAGCCCTGTTCATGTCTACCCTTTGCACAGATGTCCTAAATAATTCCTCATGGCATTCATGAAGGCCTGAATTCAGTCACTAGGAATGGAGAGAATAGAATGGGTATCAGCTCAATTGTGCAGGTAAAATTAGAGGATCTGGTATTCTATACAGTTAAGCTTTTGCTGGCTGTACTGTGTCCTGGCTCAGAACTGAAATATAATATCACAATGGGCTCCCAGTGATGTGGATTGGTCCAGGCAGATCTAGGCCGACATGGAAAAGCATGTGAGATGCCAAGAGGGATACTGGAATCAGTTTTCTTTATTTGCTCCCCTCAAGCAATGCATTTGAAGAACTCTTGGCATTTCCCTTGGTTAAGAAAAGCCTCCTGTCCAGAGAAGCTCCTCCCTCCTCTGGTGGAAAATTTTAGCTGCTCTCCATTGCATTGTGACTTTAGAATTCTTCACAGCTCTGGCTACAGTGCTGCCTGTCCTGAGAGAAATCCTGGTTGCTGCATTTGGCCATGGGAGCGGTGTGCTGTGAGGTAGAGAGGCAAGCTCTTGTACCTTGGTGGTGGTTCTTAGAAGCTGGCTTCTCACTGCAGGCAGGTCCAGTGCTCTGAGGTAGCCACCATTGTTAAGAACTTTAATGGGGCTGGCGTTTTGGCATAGGCAGGTAAAGCTACTGCCTGTGAGGCCAGCATCCCATATGAGTCCCAGGTTGAGTCCCAGCTGCTCCACTTCCAATCCAGCTCTCTGCTTGTGGCCTGGGAAAGCAGCAGAAGATGGCCCAAGTGATTGGGACCCTGCACCCATGTGGAAGACCTGGAAGAAGCTCCAGGCTCCTGGCTTTGGCCTGGCCCAGCCCTGGTTGTTGCAGCCATCTGGGGAGTGAGCCAGCAGTTGTAATATTTCCCTCCCTGTAATTCTGCCTTTCAAATAAATAAATAAATCTTAAAAAAAGAAAAAAGAGAGAGAGAGAATTTTAGTAACTGAGAGGCTGCAGTGGGAAGTCCTGTACTGGGGGGAGGAGGTCTGGGTTTTAGTCCCCAGGTCTGTCCTCTATGGCTGTGTGACTCTGGGGGCATGTTTTGTCTTTGGGTCTTCATATTATTCCCCTGCAAAGATGAAGAACCAGAACACAATCACCTGTAAATTCCTTCTTGTTTTAAAATTCTAAAATAGTGTTTCATTGACTGTTCACTTTGCCAGGTCCTGTGCTAGATATGAGGAATATAAAATGAAAATGTTAATAAAAGTTAATACCTGTTGAGTATTTCAATCTGTGCCACAGATCATATTGAGCACTTTCCCTACAGGGTTTTGTTCAGTTCTCAGAGCATCCCTGCGAGAGCAGGTCTGTCATCCGTGTTACTGACCTTGGGAAAGGACCGTTTGTTTAGCCACCATCTGCTTCCCCAGACTGGGCTCCTGCTCTCTTGGGTTGACCAGGAGAGCAGCAGGTTGAGGGACCTGTTCCAGGTGTTCTGTCAGGACCAACTCTGCTATGGCAGTCACTAGGCTGTGGGCTGTGAGGTAGTGGTGACTTAATACGTGCAAGAAGAGAGAAGTGTCTTTTCCTTATTAAAACAATTTCTGCCAATAGCAAGACTTATCATGTAAGTGTTCAGTGATTAGGACAGCATGGTATTGTCTCAGGGATAGACAGTTAGCCCAGTAGAAGACAAAGGGCACGGAAGCAGATCCACACACCTGTGGACACTGGTTGTATAACAAAGGATGCTGCAGTGCACGGGTGCTTGTCATTTGGGCTGGATGATCACGTGAAAAAAAAAATGACTTAACTTCTATTTCAGGCTGTACATAAAACTCACTTAAATTCTAAAGTAAATGTTAAAATAATACAACTGCTAGAAGATAAAATATAAGAATATCTTCCTGATTTAAGCTGGGCACAGATTACATAAATAACACAAAAGTCACTATAACCATAAAGAAGTGAATAAACTGGGCTACACTAAAAATAAGAGCTCATCAAAATACATCTTTAGGCCGGCACCACAGCTCACTTGGCTAATCCTCCACCTGCGGCACCGGCACCCCGAGTTCTAGTCCCAGTTGGGGCACCAGATTCTGTCCTGGTTGCTCCTCTTCCAGTCCAGCTCTCTGCTGTGGCCCTGGAAGGCAGTGGAGGATGGCCCAAGTGTTTGGGCCCTGCACCCGCATGGGAGACCAAGAGGAGGCACCTGGCTCCTGGCTTTGGATCGGCGCAGCGCACCTGTCACTGCACGCCGGCCTTGGCAGCCATTTGGGGGGTGAACCAATGGAAAAAGGAAGACGTTTCTCTCTGTCTCTCTCTCTCTAACTCTGCCTGTCCAAAAAAAAATAATAATAAAAAATAATAATAATACATCTTTAAAAAGTGAAAAGGAGAGCTATAAGAGAGGAAGACATTTGTAGCAATATGCAGAGGGTCCTATCTAGCATAAAAACCAATCAGTAAGAGAAAGGCAGACAACAGAATTTTTAAAGTGGGCAAAATACTTGAATAGGCAGTTTATAAGACTTAATATCAGGATAGTGCTATGGCGTAGCAGGATGTAGTGCCAGCATCCCATATGGGCGCTGGTTTGAGTCCCAGCTGCTTCACTTGTGATCCAGCTCTCTGCTGTGTCCTGGGAAAGCAGTAGAAGATGGCCAAGTCCTTGGGCCCCTGTACCACCTGGGAGACCCGGGAGAAGTGCCTGGTTCCTGACTCTTTGATCCTGGCTTATTGGCGTAGCTTTGGCTGTTGTGGCTAATTGGGGAGTGAACCAGAGGATGGAAGACCTCTCTCTCTCTCTCTCTCTCTCTCTCTCTCTGCCTCTCCTCTCTGTCACTCTTTCAAAAAAATAAATAAATCTTAAAAAAAAAAAAGGGGGGGGGATAATATCCAAATGTCCAGTAAGCATGACATGGTACTTAGGCTCAATAGACGTAAGGTGGGGGAGGGTAGGTGTTGTGGAACAGCAGGTTTAACTACTGCTTGAGACACCCACATCCTATACCAGAGTGCCAATTTGAGCCTTGGCTACCCTGCTTCCATTCCAGCTCTCTGCTAACATGCACCCTGGAAAGCAGCAGAAGATGGCTCAGGGGCCGGCGCCATGGAGCACTAGGTTAATCCTCTGCCTGCGGTGCCGGCATCCCATATGGGTGCCAGGTTCTAGTCCTGGTTGCTGCTCTTTCAGTCCAGCTCTCTGCTGTGGCCTGGGAAGGCAGTGGAGGATGACCCAAGTGCTTGGGCCCTTGTACCCGACCCGCATGGGAGACCAGGGGGACCTGGCTCCTGGCTTCGGATCGGTATAGTTCCAGCCGTTGTGGCCATTTGGGGAGTGAACCAATGGAAGGAAGACTTTTGTCTCTCTCTCTCTCTCTCTTTCTGTAACTCTACTTGTCAAAAAAAAAAAAAAAAAAAAAAAATGATGGCTCAAGTACTTCAGTTCCTGCCACTCATATGGGATTCCTCAATGGAGTTTCTGGCTCTTGGCTTTGGCCTGGTGCAGCCCTGGTTGTTGCAGCCATTTGGGGAATGAATCAGCAAATAGAACATCTCTATTTTCTTTGTCTTTCCTTCTCTGTTCTGCCTTTCAAATAAATAAATAAATCTAAAACAATAGACATAAAGGAAATGGAAGTCAAAACCGCAGTGCGTTACCACTACATATCCACCAGAAAACCTGCCTGTACAAAGTTTTTAAATGTTGACAAGAATATAAGACAATTAGGACCCTCATACACTGCTGATGGGAATCCAGATTAGAAATTACTTTGTGAAAATAGTTGAGAGTATCTATTAAAGATGAACATATACATACTGTATAACTCACTAGTTTAGTTCCCAAATAAATCCCCAACAGAAATTTGTATGTGGCCGGCGCCGCGGCTCAGTAGGCTAATCCTCCGCCTTGCGGCCCTGGCACACCGGATTCTAGTCCCGGTCGGGGCGCAGGATTCTGTCCCGGTTGCCCCTCTTCCAGGCCAGCTCTCTGCTGTGGCCAGGGAGTGCAGTGGAGGATGGCCCAGGTGCTTGGGCCCTGCACCCCATGGGAGACCAGGATAAGTACCTGGCTCCTGCCATCGGATCAGCGCGGTGCGCCGGCCGCAGCGCGCCGGCCGCGGCGGCCATTGGAGGGTGAACCAACGGCAAAGGAAGACCTTTCTCTCTGTCTCTCTCTCTCACTGTCTAACTCTGCCTGTCAAAAAAAAAAAAAAAAAAAAAAGAAGAAGTTTGTATGTATGTTCACTAAAATATACATGTAAGGACATTAGTAGTAGTACTATTTGTAACCACATGGGCAGCAACCCAAGTTCCCAGCACCAGTAGAAATGATAAATAAATTGTAGCATATTCATACAATGGACTACTAAGAGTGTTGGAAAGGGAAGAACTGCTGTTTCATGCAGTGCAAGGTGACTTAGAAGCATAATTGAGTAAAAGAAACCAGATAAAAAAGAGAACATACTGTGTCATTCTGTGACAGGATAGGAACAGGACTCATAAAATCCAGCCCCTTCCCACCTGGTCATGTATACATCTCTTCCCACAAGCTACCCCAGCTCCAAACCAGTCAGGGAGCAAGGCATGTCCAAACCGAACCACAAAAGGCCCCCTCTGTCCCATTAAGGACTTTCCCAATTCCCATGGGCACATGCTCAAAATAGCCTAATAAAACCAATGTCTGACCTTCCTGGGGAGGCGGTAGTGAGCAGTGCCACCATTTTGAGCGTCCATTGTACAAAAGGAGTGACAGCACATGCGCAGATCACCCAACCGAGGGCAAAGCAAAGTGCTGTATACCAAGGAGATGAGCCAGAGCCAGAGAATGTGGCCAGGCCTCCCCAGCTAGAAAAAAATCCCAGGCCAGCTCCATTCTGGGAGCTGTCAGTGGAACCTCTTCCTACCATGCAGTCTCCCTTGTGCTGGAGCATAGGCCCCCAAATAAACCTTGTCTGCCTTAAGGCGTGACCACTTGTCAATTCCTGTTACAAGGGAGTCGAAGAACATCAAGTCAGTGCTGATTCCATTTTCATGATTTTCAGAAACAGGCAAAATAACTCTGTTGTTTTTACTGGTTACCAGTTTAAGTCAAGAAGGCATTTTCAGGTACTGGTAATGGTCTGTTTCTTGTCCAAGATAATGTTTTTTAAAAATATTTATTTACTTGTTTAAAAGGCAGAGTTACACAGAGAGAGGGAGAGATACCTTCCTTTCGCTGATTAACTCCCTAAATGGCTACAACAACCAGAGCTGTGCCAGTCTGAAGCCAGGAGCCAAGAGCTTCTTTCAGGTCTTCTAGATCGGTACAGAGGCCCAAGTACCTGGGCCTCTTCTGCTTTTCCAGGCTCATTAGCAGGGAGCTGGATTGAAAGTGGAGTACCTGGGACTTGAACCGGCATCGACATGGGATGCTGGCATTGCAGGCAGTGGCTTTACCCACTATGCCACAACACCAGCCCTCAAAGATATTTATTACACAAGTATTTTCACTTTGTGAAAATTCATAGAGCTGTGTACTTATTTATGCATTCTGACCTGAATATTACAATAAAAATTTTAATAAAATGTTTAAAAGCAGTCAATTTTAAGATTCTAATTTTGACTAACCAGAAGATTTACATTTTTAAAGTACAAAAAAATATAGAAAGAAATAAATTAAAAGTCTCCTTTATATCCCTATGCCTCAGCCACCTAGTTCCCTCACGGGCAGCCAAATGAGTACTTTAGTACATCTTTCCAGAGGTATTTTTTGGATATGCAAGAGAATAAATATGTATGTAACCAAACATACAACACCACTAGTCCCTCCTATCCATTCTTTGGATTTATGTGGCAATATTTTGAATAGCTGTTTGCTTTTATCATTTAAGACCTTATTATTGATAAAATGCATATATACATATATATATATATATAAATACCTAAAGAAATTTCTTAATTCTTCTCCTTCTCTTCCTCCTCCTCCTTCTTTTTAAATATTTATTTACTTGAGAGTCAGAGTTAGAGATGCTCTTCCATCCACAGATTCACTCTGCAAATGGCTGCAAGGGCCACGGGTGGGCCAGGCTGAAGCCAGGAGCCTGAAACTCCGTCCTGGTCTCCCACATGGGTGGCACGGGCCCAACCACTTGGGCCATCCTCTACTGCCTTTCCCAGGCTATTAGCAGGGAGCTGAGTGGAGCAGCCGGAATATAAACCGGCACCCATATGAGATGCCAGCGTCACAGGCAGTGGCTTCACCTGCTATGCCACAGCGCCGGCCCCTCTTTATCTCTTCTTATGGCTGTATAAGTTGTTTGTCTAACAAGTCCCCTTCTTTTTTTTTTTTTTTTTAAGATTTATTTATTAATTTGAAAGCCAGAGTCACAGAGAGAGAGAGAGAGGGAGGGAGAGGAGAGAAGAGAAGAGAGAGAGAAAGAGAGAGATTTTTTTTTTTTTTGACAGGCAGAGTGGACAGTGAGAGAGAGAGACAGAGAGAGAAAGGTCTTCCTTTGCCGTTGGTTCACCCTCCAATGGCCGCCGCTGCAGCCGGCGCACCGCGCTGATCCGATGGCAGGAGCCAGGATCCAGGTGCTTTTCCTGGTCTCCCATGGGGTGCAGGGCCCAAGCACCTGGGCCATCCTCCACTGCACTCCCTGGCCATAGCAGAGAGCTGGCCTGGAAGAGGGGCAACCTGGACAGAATCCGGCGCCCCGACCGGGACTAGAACCCGGTGTGCCGGCGCCGCAAGGTGGAGGATTAGCCTATTGAGCCACGGCGCCGGCACAAGTCCCCTTCTTGACAGGCATTTAGGTAAGATTACTTTCAGTTGAAAAGGTTTCTTCATCCTGATCTATGTCCTGTTAAATGTTTTTCCAAGGCTTCATTGTAGCTTTTTACTGAAGTTTACACAAGTTACATGTAGCAAAGCAATACTTAATATGAAAGAGAAAGAGGGGTGGGTGTTATGACTCAGCAGTTCAAGCTGCTGCTTGGTTGCCTGCATCCCATATCAGAGTGCTGGTTTTATTTATTTATTTATTTTTTAAAGATTTATTTTATTTATTTGAGAGGCAGAGTTACAGACAGAGGGAGAGACAGAGAGAAAGGTCTTCCATCCACTGGTTCACTCCCCAAATGGCTGCCAACGGCTGGGGATGGGCCAGACCAAAGCAGGAGCCAGGAGCTTCTTCCAGGTCTCCCACATGGGTGTGGGGGCCCAAGCACTTAGGACATTAGCAGGGAGCTGGATCAGAACTGGAGCAGCCTAGACATGGACCACTGCCCACATGGGTTGCTGGCATCGCAGGCTGGCGGCTTTACCCACCTACTAAACCACAATGCTGGTCCCCAGAGTACTAGTTTTAGTCCTGGTTACTCTGTGCTTCTAAACCAGCTTCCTGCTAAAGTGCTTGAGAAAACAGCTGATGATGCCCAAGTATTTGGGTCCTTGCCACCCTTGTGGGAGATGTGGATGGCATTCCTGGCTCCTGGCTTCAGCCTGCCCCAGCCCTGGTGATAGCATGCATTTGGAGAGTGGACAAGTGGATGGAACATCTCTCTCATTCTCGCTCCCACTTTCTGCTTTCCAATAAATAAATAAATTTTCAGGAAAAGAGAAAAGTAGAAATAAAATCATTTCACATTTTAAGGGAAGACTGTATAGGTGAAGTGCAGAATTGCAGAGCTGGGGAGGCTGGAAGATAACCAGTGCTGAGACTCTGTGGTTGATTTCTTTGAGCTGATGAAAGCTACGGATTCTCTCCTTAGACAAATGTACATGTAAAATTTTGCATATAAGGTTTGGGACTCTTAGGCCACTTGGAATTTATCGTTTAATATAACATAGCACTGTTTACAAATTGAGAAACAGAAGGCCCTGGGTGGGAACCTCATGATAAGGTGACTACATGTTTGTGTTAAAGCCGTGGCAGACGCATGCTGTCTCCTAGCACTGGCTCACGGCACAGTGCAGACTGGCAAGGGACGTGGCCCATTCCTCCCCTGGAGAACTTCAGTTTGCGGGTGGGGTAACCTGAGGAAATTGTGAACGAGTTTATTTGAAAGATTGCTTTTTTAGCATATGAAGATGATGTAATTAGAATTTCGTGTCAAGTATTTTGATTTATTTTCTTTCTCTTGTTGCTTTCTGTTCAGCCGAAGAAGAAGAGGGGAAAAGTAGAAGTGAGACCCATCAATTTGGGGACAGATTATGAATATGGGGTTTTAAACGTTCACCTCACTGCCTACGACATGACCCTGGCAGAAAGTTACGCCCGATACATTCACAACCTCTGCAACCAGCTCTCCATTAAGGTTGAAGAAAGGTATGGAGAATGCTTTTGTGTGGAATATTCTTGTTGTGGATCACAGGCTCTGCTTTTTGGTTAAGTCAGATTTTGGAGCTATAACTTGCTTGCGTAAAAGTCGTTCTGTTTACATGTATAGTTTTTGTCACATACAGAACAGTTCTAGTAGTCCAAAAAGTTCCCTAGTGCCCTGGTAGAGTCAGTCTCCTCCCTTTTCAACTTAGGTCCCCAGTAATCACTAATCAATTTTCTGTTCCTGTTTTGGCGTCTCTGGACTGCCAGGGAAATGGAATCACACAGTGTGTAGAGGTCCATGACCAGCCTCTTCCCTTACTACAGTACGTTTGAGCTTCAGCCATGCTTTTGCTCATTAGTTTCTTTTATCGTAGCAAAATACTCATAATTTAAAACTTCACATTTTTTTTTTTATCTTTTATTTAATGAGTATAAATTTCCAAAGTACGACTCATGGGTTACAATGGCTTTCCCCCCCATACCGTCCCTCCCACCCACCACCCTCCCCTTTCCCACTCCCTCTCCCCTTCCATTCACATCAAGATTCATTTTCGATTATCTTAATATACAGAAGATCAGCTTAGTATACCTTAAGTAAGGATTTCAACAGTTTGTTCCCACACAGAAACATAAAGTGAAAAATAATAGATGATTTTTTTTAAATGATGATGAAATCAGATCAGACCTATTGTCATGTTTAATCCCAGTGAGAGTCAACTTGGGAATTGATAATTTCTTTTTTTTTTTTTTTTTTACAGAAGATCAGTTTAGTGTACATTAAGTAAAGATTTCAATCGTTTGCACCCCCATAGAAACACAAAGTGAAATATACTGTTTGAGTACTCGTTATAGCATTAAGCCTCAGTGTACAGCACATTAAGGACAGAGATCCTACATGAGGAGTAAGTGCACAGTGACTCCTGTTGTTGACTTTACAAATTGACACTCCTGTTTATGGCATCAGTAATCTCCCTATGCACCAGTCATGAGTTTCCAAGGCTATGGAAGCCCCTTGAGTTCTCTGACTCTTATCTTGTTTAGACAAGGTCATAGTCAAAGTGGAGGTTCTCTCCTCCCTTCAGAGAAAGGCACCTCCCTCTTTGAAGACCTGTTCTTTCCACTGGGATCTCACTCACAGAGATCTTTTTGCCAGAGTGTCTTGGCTTTCCATGCCTGAAATACTCTCATGGGCTTTTCAGCCAGATCTGAGTGCCTTTAGGGCTGATTCTGAGGCCAGAGTGCTATTTAGGACATCCGCCATTCTATGAGTCTGCTGAGTATCTCACTTCCCATGTTGGATCACTCTCCCCTTTATTTATTCTATCGGTTAGTGTTAGCAGATACTAGACTTGTTTATGTGCTCCCTTTGACTCTTAGTCCTTTCATTATGATCAATTGTGAACTGAAATTGATCACTTGGAATAGTGAGATGGCATTGGCACATGCCACCTTGATGGGATTGAATTGGAATCCCCTGGTATGTTTCCAACTCACATCTTAACCATTTCTAAAAATAATTTAAATATTTGGAAGACAGAAATAGAGGGAAAGAGACAGAAACTCCCATTCGCTGGTCTACTCTCCAAATGCCCACAACAGCCAGGGCTGGATCAGGCTACAGCCAGGGGTCAGAACCCAGTCTAGCCCTCCCACATGGGAGTCAGGGATCCAGCAACCCAAACCATTATTTGCTGCCTGCTAGGTTGTACATTAACAGGAAGCTGGAGCTGGGAGTGGAGACAGGATTTGAACCCAGGTTCTCTAAAATGGGAGATATAAGATGTACACATTACAACTGGTATCCTAACTGCCAGACCAAAAGCCTGCCCCCCTAACCATTTTGAAAGGTACAGTTCAGGGGCTGGCGCTGTGGCATAGAAGGCTAACTTTCTGCCTGCAGTGCCAACATCCCATATGGGCACCAGTATGCTTCCTGGCTGCTCCTCTTCCTATCCAGCTCCCTGCTGATGGCCTGGGAAAGGCAGTAGAAGATGGCCCAAGTGCTTGGGCCCTTGCACCTGCGTGGGAGATCCAGAAGAAGCTGCTGGTGCCTGGCTTTGGATTAGCCCAGCTCCAGCCTTTGCAGTCATTTAGGGGATTGAACCAGCAGATGGAAGACCTCTTTCTCTGTTTCTCGCTCTTTCTGTTTGTAACTCTACCTCTTAAATACATAAGTAAAATCTTTAAAAAACAAACAACAACAAAGGTGCAGTTCAAGGGCTGGTATTGTGTTAGGGCTGATAAAGCTGCTGCCTGCAATGCTGGCATCCCTTATGGTTAATGTCCTAGCTGCTCACTTCCCATCCAGTTCCCTGGTAATGGCTTGGGAAAAGCAGCATAAGGTAGCCCAGGTGTTTGGGCCCCTGTGACCCACATGAGAGTCCTAGATGAAGCTCCTGGCTCCTGACTTTGGCTGGCCCAGTGCTTGCTTTTGTTGCCATCTGAAGAGTGAACCAGCATATAGAAGATCTCTCTCTCTCTCTCTTTGTTTCCCTCTCTCTCTCTAACTCTTAGCTTTCAAAATAAATATTTATTTATTTAAAATAAATATTTTATTACCTTAAAAGGTACAGTTTGAGGTCAGCACTGTGACATAGCAGGTAAAGCCACTGGCTGCAATGCTGGCATCCCATATGGATGCTGATTCAAGTCCCAGCTGCTCCATTCCATTCCAGCTCTCTACTAATGCACCTGAGAAAGCATCAAAAGATGGCCCAAGCACTTGGAACACTGCACCCATGTGGAAGACCCAAAGGAAGCTCCTGGCTCCTGGTTCCTGGCTTCAAGATGGCCCAGTTCCAGCCAGTGCTGCCATCTGGGGAGTGAACCAATAGATGAAAGATCTCTGTGTCAGTAACTCTACCTTTCAAATAAATGAATAGATCTTTTTTTTTTTAAAGGTATAGTTCATTGTGCTTTTGATTTGTATTTTCCTGGTGGTTAGTGATACTGGACATTTTTTTATATATTTGTTGGTCATTTATATTTTTTTAAGAAATATCTGTTCAGGTCCTTTGCCCATTTCTTAACTGAATTGGTTGCTTTTTGTTGTTGAGTGTTTTTAGTTTCTTATATATTCTGGATATTAATGCTTTGTTGGAAAAGTAGCTTGTAAATATTTTCTGCCATTTTGTGGGATGTCTCCTCATTCTCTTGTTTCCTTTGCTATGCAAAACTTTGTCTCTTAGTTTGATAAAATCCCATTCGTCTAGTTTTGCTTTCATGGTCTGTCCTTTTGAGATCTTATCCAAAAAATCCTTTTCTATACCAATGTCTTGAAGTATTTCTCCTGTTCTTTTTCTATCAGTTGCATAGTTTCAGGTCTTAAATTTAGGTCTTTGATACATCTTGAGTTAATTTTTGTATGTGGTAAGAGGTAGGGATCTGATTTCATTTTATCTATAGATAGATAATCTCCAATTTTTCCAACACCATTAATTGAATATACTAGCTATAATAAAAAGACAAAAATAATAAATATAAATATAAATAAATATAAAAAGAAAGTAGTACATGCTGGTGAGTATGTAGAGAAAAGTCAACCATTGTTGGTGGGAATATAAAGCAGTGCAGCCAGTAAGGAAAACAGTACTGAGATTGCTGTAGAAGCTAGAAGTAGAACTACCCTCTGATCTACCAGTCCCGTTACTGGGTACATAACCAAAAGATATGAAGTCACTATACGAAAGAGATACCTGTTCTGCCCTGTGTATTGCAGCACTGTTCATAGCAGCCACAATATGGAATCAACCAAGGTGTCTATCAAATGAATGAATAAAGAAAATGTGGTGTATGTACACAAGGGAATGTTACACAGCCATAGAAAAGAATGAAATCCTGTCATTTGCAAGGAAGTGTATGGAACTGGAGGTCATCTCATTATGTGAAATAAGCCAGGCACAGGAAGACAAGTCCAGGTTCTCGCTCATATGTGGAAGCAAAACCAAAACTCAATCTGAACTCAAAAGAGTAATTACCAGAGAATAGGAGGGGAAAAGGGGGGATGAAAGGAATTTAGGTAATGAGTGTCAAATCAGTTACATCGAAGGACTAAGTTCTTAGTGTTACACAGCATAGTGGGGTGACAGTAGTTCACAATAACCTGTCATATAATTCATGAGCAAATAGAAGAAAGGAGATCCAAGGCTCCAGTCGTAAAGTAATGTTGAAGAAGGGGAAATGTTGATTTCTGCTTTGATGAGTACACCCTGGAGATGTATTGATTTGTCATACTCTAGCCCATATATATGTACAATTATTGTTTTTGTTGTTGTTGTTATATTTTTATTAAGAGAAAGGTCTTCTATCTGCTGGTTCATTCCCCAAATGATCGCGACAGCCAGAGCTTAGCTGATCTGAAGCCAGGAGCCAGGAGCTTCCTCCATGTCCTACACATGGGCACAGGAGCCCAAGCACTTGGGCCATCTTCTAGGGCTTTTCCAGGCCATAAGCAGAGAGTTGGATTGGAAGAGGAGCAGCTGGGACACGAACCGGTGTCCAATGGGATGCCAGCACCACAGGCGGAGGCTTAGCCTACTATGCCACAGTGCCAGCCCTAATTATTATTAATTAAAAAAAATTCTATCTGTGGGGCCAGCTTTGTGGCATAGAGGGTGAAGTCACTGCCTGCAGTGCTGACATCCCATATGGGTGCCAGTTCATGTCCCAGCTGCTCCACTTCCAATCCAGCTCCCTCTTAATGGCTGGGCAAAAAGCAGCAGAAGATGGCCCAAGTGTTTGGGTCTCTGCCACCCATGTGGGAGACCTGTTTGAAACTTCTGACTTTGGCCTAGCCTAGTGCTGGCCATTGTAGCCATATGGAATAAACCAGCAGATGGAAGATCTCTCTCTCTCTCTTTCTCTCTCTCTCTTTCTGTAAATCTGACTTTAAAAACAAATAAATAAATCTTTTTTAAAAAATCCATCTAAAAAAGTCTTTCAAAACAGACCCAAAAAGTATAGTTCAGAGTCAAGTGTTTGGCACAGTGTTTAAGCTGCTATTTGGGACACTTGTGTCCCATATTAAGTACCTGTGTTCCAGTTCTGGCTCCACTTGTATCTTCTTGCTAATGTGCACCTGAGAGACAGTAGGTGATGGCTCAAGTACTTGGTTCCCTGTCACCCATCTAGGAGACTCAGATTGAGTTCTGGGTTCTTGGTGTCAGCTTAGCTCAGTCCCGGCTATTTTGGCATTTGGGCAGTGAAGCAGCAAATGAAAGATCTCTGTCTCTTTGCCTTTCGAAAATAAATAAAAATTAAAAATAAAAACAGGTACAAGTCAGTGATACCAAACACTCATAATGTTGTACAACTATCACCACCATCTGTCTCCATAACCCTTTTTATGTTGTAAAACAAATTCTGAACCTGTTAGGGGATAGTAACTCCCATTCCTCCCCATCACTGGCCAGTCTTCTGTCTCTGTGACTTTTCTACTTCATGTAAATGGAAGCACACATTATTTGTCCTTTCATGAATGTCTTATTTCACTTAGCATAATGTCCCCAAGGTTTATCCGTGCTGTCGCATGTGTCAGAATTTCCTTCCTTTTAAGGCTGAATAGTATTCCATTGTATGTATAACTTGCAGTTTGGTTATCCATTCATTGATTGAGAGCCACTTGGGTTGCACCCACATTTTAGCTGTTGTGAATAATGCTGCCATGAATGTGGGTGTACAGATTTTTCTAAGCATATTATTGCTAGACAGTATCCCATTGAATGATTACACCTTACTTGGCTTATCCATTCATCAGCTGGTGTGTACTGGGGCTGATTCCAGTTTATTAGTGATCATGAATAAAGCTGCAGTTAGCATTTTTATATGAATTTTCTGTGGACATACATTTCTCTCTTGGTTAATTACCTAGGCCTGGGATTCCTGGATTGTATAGTCAGTTTATGTTTACCTTTTTTTTTTTTTTTTTTTTTTTTTTTTAAAGGCAGAGTTAGACAGTGAGAGAGAGAGACAGAGAAAAAGGTCTTCCATTTTCCGTTGCTTCACCCCCCAAATGGTTGCTATGGCTGGCGCGCTGTGCCGATCCGAAGCCAGGAGCCAGATGCTTATCCTGGTCTCCCATGGGGTGCAGGGCCCAAGCACTTGGGCCATCCTCCACTGCCTTCCTGGGCCACAGCAGAGAGCTGGCCTGGAAGAGGAGCAACCGGGACAGAATCCGGCGCCCGAACTGGGACTAGAACCCAGGGTGCCGGCGCCGTGGCTCACTATGCTAATCCTCTACCTGCGGCACCGGCAGTTTATGTTTACCTTTCAGGAAACTGCCAAATGTTTTCTAAATGTCTTTACCATTTTGTGTTCCCACCTGCAATATTTAAGAGTTGCAGTAACTCCTCATCCTGGTTAGTAGTTGGTAACGGTTAAGTTTTTAAAAGCTATTTAATAAGTATTTAGTGATCCCTTAGTGGTTTGAATTTTTATTTCCTTGATAAGCAATGTTGAACATCTTTTCATGTGCTTTTTTTTTTTTTGCTATCTGTATATCTTCTTTGATAACATCTGTCTTTAAATCTATTTTATTCATTTACTTAATTATTAGAGAGACAGACAGGCAGACAGGCTAACAGAGCTCCTATTCTCTGGTTTACTCCCCAGATGTCTACAACAGTGCAGGGTTGAGGCAGGCTGAGCAGCCAGGACCTCAAATCCAGGTCTCCTGTGTGGGAGGCAGGAACCTAACTACATAAGCCATTGCTACTGCCTCCCAGAGTCTACATTGGCAGGAAGCTGGAATCAGGAGCTGGAGCTAGGAAGTGAACCCACTCTGATACCAGATGTGGTCTTAATCACGAGGCCAAACATGTGCCCCCTTTATGTATTTTTAGATAACAGTTCCTTTTTAGTTATGTGTTTTGCAAATACTTTATCTTAGTCTAGATTTACCTTGTTGTCTTCTTAAAATATTAATCAAACTTTTTTAATATGGTACACATATATCTTAGAGTTTAAGTCAAATGCATAAAGGTTTGTAACTGATTTACAGGTGAAACCATCAGAGAGCAGTAATATATGTGTGTGTATATATACATCAATCAAGGGGAAAATTGCTTTCCGGCAATTTTATGATCTGTAACTTAGTTGGTATATCTTTCTTTTCATTTTTTTTTTTTTAAGAAAGGTTGAAATGCATAGTTCTGTCTGCAGGTGATGTTTCTTTTCTTTTTTTAAATATTTAATTATTTATTTGAAAGGCAGAGTTACAAAGAGGCAGACGCAGTTAGAGAGAGAGGTCTTCCATCCACTGGTTCACTCCCCAAGTAGCTGGAATGGCCAGAGCTGGGACAATCTGAAGCCAGGAGTCAGGAGCTTCTTCCAGGTCTCCCACGTGGGTGCAGGGACCCAAGAATTTGGGCCATCTTCCACTGCTTTCCCAGGCCACAGCAGAGAGCTGGATCAGAAGAGGAGCAGCTGGGACTTGAACCGGCATCCATATGGGATGCCGGCACTGCAGGTGGCAGCTTTATGCTCCACACCACAGTTCCAGCTCCAAGTTTGTTTATCTTTCATTTACATGCTTTTTCATCCTGTTTTTTTTTCTTGTACAAATGATATATTTTTGCCATCTTCATTCCTAATGAGATTTTTTTGATGATTTTACATTCATAAAATGTCAGCTGTATCACATTGTTTTGCCTGCAGCAAAAAAGATACCTGGTAACTGAGAATGCAGAGAGAGAATTTGGTTATATGTATTAGAAATGCTCTTCTGCCATCTTCTGAGGCTGGCCCCTGCCTCCACTTGTCTTTTCAACAGTGTGTCTTTTGAAGGCAAAATTTTTAAAATTTAAGGAAGTTGATTAATCAATATTCTTCTTTTATGGTTTGTACTTTTGGTGTCATAGTTAAGAAATCTTTGCTAATTCATGGTCACAAAGAGATTCTCCTGTAAGTTCTATGGTTTTATGATCTGTGATCTACTTTGAATTATTTTGTAACCTGAGATTTGGTGAAAATCCACCCCCCCAATATGGTTACTTAATTATTCCAGCACTATTTGTTGAAAATATTTCCTTTGTCCACTGAATTAGGTTAGTACCTTTGCTGATAGCCAGTAACCACACATATGTGGGTCGGTTTCTTGGACTGTATTCTGTTATCTTGATCTATTTATCTTCCTTTATGTCAATACCACACTGCACTGATTACTGTAGCTGGATTACTGAAACTTGAACTTTGTTCTTTATCCAAAGTATTCTGGCTTTTCTAAAAGATTCATTTATTTTATTTGAAAGTCAGAGATAGAGAGAGAAAGAGACAAAGAGGTCTTCCATCCACTGGTTCATTCCCCAGATGGCCACAATGGCTTGGGCTGGGCCAGGCTGAAGCCAAGAGCCAGGAGCTTCTTCCAGGTTTCCTACAGGGGTGGCAGGGGCCCAAACACTTGTAGGATGCTGGCGTCATAGGTGGAGGCTTTACCTGCTATACCACAATGCCGGTCCCAGAATTAGCTTATTTCTACAGAAGAGTCTGATGGCTTTTGTTGGGATTGTATTGAATTTGTGGATCAACTTAGGGAGAACTGAAATCAAACTGTATCTATTAAGCGTTGTGATCCATTAACACAGTGTTGCTCCCCATCCATTTAGGTAGTCTTTGCCAGCTCTGCTTTTCAGGTACTTTTAGGGCTGTTGGAAACTGGCAGAGAGGGACTGACATCTAGTATCTGCCTGCTGCAGGGTGGCGCTTTACATATCCCAGTGTTTCAGACGGAATAGGGGGTTCTGTGGTTTGCCTTAAACAACAGTAAATCACATGACTAGAAATATCTTCCCTTTTTACTTTTCATTCAACCTAATTATGTCAAGGAGAAATTCCCAGAGTGGTGCTGGTATGACCTTAACACTGCTCTGCTACTTCCTAATCTTCCTAACAGAGAGGGGACCTTGGGTGAGCACTAGGATGTAGCTGCAATTTTATAATGTTATTTTGTTTTCATTGTTCTTATTTTAATTTACCTTCTACTGGTGGCAGCTGATACTGTTTCTCCACTTATAGTCATGATATAAAGTCAGGGGTTTGAGGTGTAACTGACAGCACAATTCTGTCTGGTAGTGAGCAGTTCTGTGAGCTGTGACAAATGTACACCGTAGAGTAGATCCTGTTAGAATCCAGACATAGAGCATTCCCATCACCCCAAGGTGTTCCCTCCTGCCACTCTCGGCCCTTGGTAACCACTGATGTATTCTGTGTCTCTGGTTTTGCCTTTTCCAGAATGTCATGTCCATGGAGTCATACCATATTTTTTCTCTGTAGTCGGGCTCTCCACTTAGCCTAATGTGTTGGTCCTTTCCTGTCACTGCACTGGGTGGTTTGTTCCTTGTGGTTGCCAAGCAGCACCTGGCTGAGGGACTTACTGCAGTTTATCCACTCCCCATCGAAGGAGGTCTGTGCTGTCGCCACTTGGCAGTTATGAATAAAGTCGCTGTAAATACATACAGATTTTTGAGAGAACATAAGTTTTCATGTCATTTCATTTCTACTTTTTAAAAAAAGATTTGATTAATTAATTATTTATTTGAAAGCATTACAGAGAGGGATAGAAAGAAAAGGCAAATTTCCATCCACTTTCCTTAAGTGGCAATAATAACCAGGCTGAAGCCAGGAGCCAGGAGCTTCATCCAGGTCTCCCACATGCGTGGCAGAGGCCTTGGACTGTCTTCTGCTACTTTTCCCAGGCCATTAGCAGGGAGCCAGATAGGAAGTGGAACAGCTAGGACATGAACTGGTGCCCATATGGGATGCTGGCATTGCAGGCAATGGCTTTACCTGCTATGCCACAATGCCAGTCCCTCATTTCTTTTAAAGATTTAATTTATTTAGTTGAAAGACAGTTAGTTACAGAGAGAAGTAGAGCCAGAGAGAGAGAGAGGTTTTCCATCTGCCAGTTCAGTCCCCAGATGACAGCAATGGCCAGAACTGAGCTGATCCAAAGCCAGGAGCCAGGAGCTTCTTGTGGGTCTCCCACGTGGGTACAGGGGCCCAGGGACTTGGGCCATCTTCCACTGCTTTCCCAGGCCATAGCAGAGAGCTGGATCAGAAGTGGAGCAGCTGGGGTTTTAACTCGCTGCGCCACAGTGCCAGCCCCAGGTTCCTCATTTCTTTAGGAGTGTGACTGTTGGGTCAAATGGTGAGAGTAGTATATGTTTGAATTTAAAGGAAGCTGCCAGACTGTTTTCCCAAGTGTTGTACCATTTTACTTTCTCATCAGCAGTGTATAAGAGTTCCAAATTGTTCTCCATCTCAAGTTTCCTTTAAAATTAATTTTTGAAGAATGAGTTGATTTGGGGCCGGCGCTGTTTCATAGGAGGTAAAGCTGCTGCCTGCAGTGCCAGCATTCCATATGGGCGCAGGTTCAAGTCCCAGCTGCTCCACTTCTGATCCAGCTGTTTGCTATGGCCTGGGAAAGCAGAAGATGGCTCAAGTTCCTGGGCCCCTGCTCCCACATGGGAGCCCTGGAAGAAGCTCCTGGCTCCTGATTTTGGATTGACACAGCTCCAGCTGTTGCAGCCATGTGAGGAGTGAACCGGTGGATGGAAGATCTCTCTCTCTCTCTCTCTCTCTGCCTCTCTGTAACTCTGCCTTTCAAATAAATAAATAAATAAATCTTTTTAAAAAGTAGTTATAAAAAAGAATGAGTTGATTTTAAAAGAAATATATTTAATAAATTAATAAATAATAGTTTAGGTTACCATAGTGTGCAAGGTAGCACACAGCATAGTATGTAGACATGGAAAGATTATGCTTTCTTACTCATTTGATAGTAGTCCATTCCCATTTTACAGGTGAAGAAACCAAGCCTCAGAAAGACCAAAAATCACATTACCAGTAAGCTGTCTGAGTTTAAACCCAGTTCTGCTTGACTCCAGTATTTTTAATTATATAGTCTTATTTTAAGCACTTAAAACAAATTTGAACTTTTAAACCTTTATAACTTAGAGTATAACTTGCTAAAAGTACTCTTTAGAAGATTTGATAATAAGTTGTGAATTTAGCCCTCACAGCTGACAGTTCTTTTAAGCCTAAAAATGTGCCTATCTTTTCATGATGCCCCAGAGAGTTGGTTGCTCTTTCGACACTTGACACACACCTCTCTCATGTCACTTAGTGCTCTGGGCTGCAGTGAGGTAGGCACGTGTCAGTCCCCTTCTCTCTACCTGTGCATTCCTTCTTATATTTTTTAAAATTATTTTTATTTATTTGAAAGGCAGGCACACACACACACACACTGAAAGAGACAGACAAACAGAAAGAGATCTTTCATCTGCTGGTTCACCCCCCAAAGGCCCACAACAGTCAGGGCTAGGCCAAAGCCTGGAGCCAGGAACTTAATCCAGGTCTCCCATATGGGTGGCAGTGACACCCAAATACCTGAGCCGTCACCTGCTGCCTCATAGATTGCACATTAGCTGAAAGCTGCAGGTGGAAGCTGTCAGTACTTGAGCCTAGGAGCCCAGATAGGGGGCGTGGGCATTCTGAGCAGTGTCTTAACTGCTAGGCCGAAAGTCTGCCCTATGTGCCTTCCTTCTAGGTAGTGATTGTGTTCTTGTTTCTCTCTCTCTTTTAATATTTCTTCATTTGAAAGAGAGAGAGAGAGAAAATCTTCCATCCACTGGTTCACTTCTCAAGTGGCAGAACAGCCAGGACTGGGCCAAGCCAAAGCCAGGAGCTTCAACTGGGGCTCCCATGTGCATTGCAGGGGCCCATGCACATGGGCCGCCTTCTTCTGCTTTTCCCAGGCCATTAGCAGAGAGATGGATCAGAAGTGGGGCAGCTGGGCCGTGAACTGGCACCAGTATGGGATGCTGGCATTGCAGGCTGTGGCTTCATCCACTACTACATAACACCGGCCCCTGTCCTTTGTTTCTTTTGCAGCTAGCACATGGCCTGCCAATGGGAGACATTCAGTCATTTTGCAGGGTGCCAGGTTATCGAATGTGACTGTAGAACCCAGTCATGTAGTGCACATTGCCTAAAATGTAATGCAAGTGCTTTTGATTAATTAATCCAGAAACTGTTGATCAAGCCATGTGGTAGGTACTGAACTAGTTATTCCGACTAGAAGATCCTAAGATGAAATGTCCCTGATTTCAGGGAGTATACCCATACGCACAGTGCACACGCACACGCAGGCACATGCAGTCTGAGAGATGTGCTTATCACACTGTGGAAGGTCGTAGGTGAGGATAAGCTGCAGTGTCAGTTCAAGCAGCCAGATTAGCACAGTGGTTTAGGGCAGTGCCTCTCCTAGTACTGCCCTGAGAACAGACCAGGATTCATACTTTGCTCCCTTCATCGACAAAGTCTTTCTTACTGATAGAAGAAAAGTTGCTGAATTAAACAGTGCATTTACTGACTGGTGCATGCTTCTTGTCTCATGGTGGGCTCATGGCAGTTTTCATACTATCGGCTGCCTTCAAGCCCACCTGGAATCACAAGGGGTCAAGAATTCAAACTAGAATCAAGCTGCCAGTGTTCAGGTATGGCTCTATCAGTTCTTAGCAACATGACCTTGGGAAATTCTGAACTTCAGTTTCTTCATCTATGTAATGAGGATGAGAGTTTTTTTATTTCTTTGAGTTCCAAACAGTAATTAAGATAGTATTTAACAACACTTAGCACAGACACTGGCACTTAGGAAACGTTCTGAATAGTGTTGATTGTTTTTAATAATTAATGAGGACCTTTTTGTCAGCTGGCAGGGTAGCTTTTCAGAGGATGTGGTGGCAAAGAGGCATTAAATGTCACTGTCATACCTACAGTGGATCAGTTCCCTGGGTCTGTGTTTTAAAATTTCAGGACTCCTTTTAAAGAGGCTGTTTTGAAAACCTGGCTGTGACAAGCCCAGGCTGCACCGGAGTGAGGCAGAAAGGCAGTGACATTTGCCGAGCACTGCTACCAGCAAGGCTCTGAGGAAGCTCCATGCAAGCAGCTTGTGCTTAGTGGGTCAAAGCATCAACCGGGAGCCAGGCTGCCTGCCCTGTTCTCGTCCTCTGCTGCATTCCTTACTGTGCGACACTGGGCAGTCTCCTTACCCCTCTCTGTGCCTTGGTTTCCTCATCTGTAAAATGGGTTAATGAAAGAACCTGTCTAAAAAGGCTATCGTGAAAATGCCTTGAAAGCACTTAGAACCACATGCAGCTGTTGGCTGCTATTATTATTAATACAGTGGAAGCTTTCCCACAGAGATTTAGCAAGTGGCAAGGTCTGGATTTGAACCTGCTCTTTTTCCTCCAATTTTCAATTCTTCCAAGTGCTTCTGCACTAAGTGGTGATCTTCTAAACTGGAAGTATGATGATGTCACTCCCCTGCTAAGACCCTTCCATGGCTCCCCACGCCCTTAGGATCATGATGCTGGGTGCACCACGGCCTGGGCTGGCCTCTCTTGCCTTCGCTCACACTTCGTGCCCCTCTTCTCCCTTCCAACTACACAGGCTTTACTTTTGTCTCTCTCCATTTCAGGACCTTGCATGTGCTCTCTAAAGCTTAGCTGACCCTTCCCCCTTCACCTGACCCCCGCTTTTTCCTTCTGCATCATCTTGAATGTTACTTCTTTAGAGACTCATTTCATTGGGCTCCTTTGTTATTTACATAGGAGAAGTAAAAGGGATATGACTTGTCCTTCATATGTGCGTTCTTTACCTTTTAATCACTTGATTGTCACTGGTCTTTCCTAGTAGACTTCAAGCTTTTTAAGACAAGGATTGTGTCTGTCTTCACTAGTGGTCTGACCCTAAGGCCTGGTCTAGTACTGATATGCTGTAGGCACTGAATAAGTGTTTATTGATTAGGATTGAGTTCTTTCTAAAATGTTTAATTATTTATTTATTTATTTATTTATTGACAGGCAGAGTGGACAGTGAGAGAGAGAGAGAGAGATCTTCCTTTTCTGTTGGTTCACCCCCCAATGGCCATCGTGGCCAGTGCGCTGCAGCCGGCGCACAGCGCTGATCCAAAGCCAGGAGCCAGGTGCTTCTCCTGGTCTCCCATGGGGTGCAGGGCCCAAGCACCTGGGCCATCTGCTGCCTTCCCGGGCCACAGCAGAGAGCTGGACTAGAAGAGGAGCAACTGGGACAGAATCCGGCGCCCCAGCCGGGACTAGAACCCGGTGTGCCAGCGCCACAGGCAGAGGATTAGCCTATTGAGCCATGGCGCCGGCCTATTGATTTCTTTTTAATTTATTTGAAGCAGAGAGACAGATTGTTCATCTGTTGATTTCCTCCCCAAATGCCCACAACAGATGGCACACTAGGAGCCTGAACTCAATCCAGTTCTCCCACGTGGGTGACACTTGAACCCTCACCTGCTGACTCCCAGAGTGCACACTGGCAGGAAGCTGGAATCAAGAGCAGAGCCAGGACTCAAACCCAGGCACTCTGCTGTGGGATCCAGGTGTCCCAAGCTGTGTCTTCACCACTGCACCAAATTCCTGCCACGTGGGTGGAGTTCTAACAGGCACAGGCGTGGTTCCCAGAACAGCAGAATGAATGATAGGTATGCTGCTTTATGCCTTTTTTCTGCTTCTTTGCTTCAAATAGCCCAGAGCACAGAAAGCTGTTTGTTTTTAGCAGCTCACTTCCTTGCGCTTGTGCTGATTGAGGTTTCCAGACTATTGTGTTGTTAGACATTCTTCTGCCCAGCTTTTCAGACATGAAATTCTCTCCTTCTGCTCTTCATTTCATCTTGATCTATTTTTCTCCTAGGAGTGGCGGTGGTGGAAGGGATGAACTGTGACCTTGTGTTGGAGTTGGGCTAGAGAGAGGTGTGCTGGCTTTTGTTCTGGAGAGGGTCTGCTTTGCTGCAGCTGCAGCTCACACAGGAGAGCGGGCAGAGCCCTCTCCTGCAAGTTCTTTAATCTGCCTGCACCCACCCCTCGCTGAGCAGCTGCCTGGGGAGATCAGGCAAGCTGACCCAGCTCCTGTGCTCTGTGGACTGTGAGACGAAATTTCTATTTTTTTTTAACCTACTTACAATTTTTAAAACTGAGGTCTAACTTTCACAAAGTGAAATCCACAGATTCTGAGTCCCCCAGAACTTTGTCCCTTCCCAGCTGATACTTCCCAGACATGACAGCCCTCATCACGTTAGGTTGACTCTAGAAATTCATTTGTTTCTTCTCTGTTTTTACTGTGTGATCATCCAAGTAATACTTATGGCAGAGTTTTGGAAAGTGCAGAAAATCACCTGTACTCCTGTCTTTTCAAGGCCTGTTGTACTTTGAGATGACCAGAGTATAACTAACAAATGCATATTCCCTTCCCTTTTTTTTTTTTTTTTTTAACATCGTAGTTGACACAAACTTCTGATCTTTTGACTTACCTGTGACTCGGCTTGTAACTGAAACTGCCTAAGAATTCCAGGGAGAGAGTTCCCGGCTCCTGCCTTCAGCTGGCCCAGCCCGGGGTGTTGCAGCCATTTGGGAAGTAAACCAGCAGATGGAAGATGTCTCCCTGCTTCACTCCCCAAATGGCCACAAAAGCCGGGCTGGGCCAGCTGAAGCAAGGAGCTTCATCAGTGCCTCCTGCCTGGGTGCAGGGGCCCAAGCATGTGGGCCATCTTCTGTTGCTTTCCCAGGTGCTTTAGCAGGGAGCCGGGTCAGAAGTGGAGCAGTCAGGACACAAATTGGTGCTCATATGGGATGCTGGCCTCACAGGTGCGTCTTAACCCACTAGACCACAACGCCAGCCCAAATACATGTAAAAAAAAAAAAAAAATTCATCCTGCTAGCTTGCAGGTGGGGGTAAGAGCGTATTTGGGACCACGGAGTCCACTCTAATAGGCTGTCTTCCTGCATCACCCCGCTGTATTGACTGTCCTGCACTGAACTGCCTGGGCTTAATCTTGGTGTAACCAAAGTGCCTGGTATTTCCTGGTTTTCTGTTGGTTCTCTTTGAAGGCTTCTCATGCCTCCTGCCCTGTGTAGCTACTTCTGTACCGGCTGGGGATGCTCTCCAGGCCAGTGCCTATGCTCATTCTTTACATCGCGGTAAGACTTTCCCTCACCAGGGAGGCCTTCCCTGAGCCTGCTGCTCTTTCTCCCTCATCCTCAGTCCTTGGCACACACCTATGAGTGCTTCTGTCTTTGTGTAGTACAGATGTTTGTGTATCTCCTTGTCTCTCCAAGGTGCTTCCTCTCGGTGAGCATCCTAAAGACTGCATATTGCGCACTGCAGTGCCTCTGATAGGAGAGGCTGTTAGTAGATGTTTGTTGGAGGGCTGAGTAAATAAGCAAATCAGTGCAATCTTGCCAAAATAAGTATGGAAGAGTAAAACCCAAAAAAAGTGAAAAGGCTGACCACGCCTAGTTCAGTCAGTCAGTCCTATCTGTGACATCTTACAATGCTTTTTACATTTAGGGGAAGCAACATTTTAGAGTGCTTTTTGATTTCCTGAAAGCTTTTACCTAGTTATTTTATTTGATCTTCCATAAGAAGCCTGTGATTGTGTCCTAGTTTTTTAAATTGGGAAATTATTATAATATTTGATTTGGAAGAAAATATCAAGAGCTTGTGCTGAAAAGTGGGAGGGGATATTAGAGTAGCTACATGAGAGAGATGGCAAAATCAGTGTCTACCAACTGCTTCCAGGAACAAGAGAGCTGACATTTGTGGATGCACCATGCCAGGAGAATTACTTATGTAATTTCAGTTAATCATTGCATCAGCACTATGAAGTATGTACAAAATTATTATTCTCATTTTAAAGCTAAAGAAGCTGGGGCAGACGCTGTGGCACAGCAGGTTAACACCCTGGCCTGAAGCGCTGGCATCCCATATGGGTGCCGGTTAGAGATCCAGCTGCTCCACTTCCAATCCAGATCTCTGCTATGGCCTGGGAAAGCAGTACAAGATGGCCCAAGTGCTTGGGCCCATGCACCTGCATGGGAGACCCGGAAGAAGCTCCTGGCTCCTGGATTTGGATCAGCGCAGCTTGGGCCGTTGTGACCAACTGGGGACTGAACCATCAGATGGAAAACCTCTCTCTCTCTGCCTCTCCTCTCTCTGTATGTAACTCTGACTTTCAAATAAATAAATAAATCTTTTTTTAAAAAAAGCTAAAGAAGCTTAAATAGCTAATTTGTCCAAATTCAAGTAGGTAATAAATAAATAAATGATGGAGCCAATATTTAAATCCAAGAGTGTACTGTTTCTAATCTATTTTCTATTACATTAAACTTACCTTTGTAGACTTTATCTGTAGAGGGCCTTGCCCCTCACTATTAAGTGATGAAACTTTGTGAGGCTTGAAAATTCAGTCCTACCATCATTATTAATATTTCATATTTTCAGTTTGATGGACTCTTTGATAAGATGAACCTGACACTAATTCTTTTTAAAGATTTATTTATTTAATTGAAAGGCAGAGTTACAGAGAGGCAGAGGCAGAAGCACAGAGAGAGAGAGAGAGAGAGAGAGAGAGAGAGGTCTTCTATCCACTGGTTCACTACCCAGGTGGCTGCAACAACCAGAGCTGCACCAATCTGAAGCCAGGAGCCAGGAGCTTCCTCTGGGTCTCTCACGTGGGTGCAGGGGCCCAAGGACTTAGGCCATCCTCTGCTGCCTTCCTAGGTCACAGGAGAGAGCCAGATTGGAAGTAGAGCAACCAGGACTCAAACTGGCACCCATATGGGAGTCTAGTACTGCTGGTGGCAGCTTTACCTGCTATGCCACAGTGCCAGCCCCTACACTAATATTATATTTCTGTGTAGCTTTAGTCCAGTCCTGTCTCATCTCTACACCCAGTCCTCACTGTTATCTATTGATACAGTCCCAGGTTCTAATCCCATTCACACGTGAAGAAACTGAGGCCAGGAAGGGAAGTGATTTACTGAAGTGAATGCTGCTAGTAAGTGGCAGGACGACATTGACTCCGAGGCCGGTGTTCTGTCCCCTGCTGCATGTGGACCTGCCAAAGCTGACTGGCATGAACACGGACTCTGCAACAGTGACTCTCAGCCCAGGAGAGGCTGCCCATCGACATTTACTCATGTCTGGAGAAAATCTGACTTATGACTTATATATACTGTTGTCATCCAGTGGATACAGATAATGATATATAGGCCAGCCCCAGAACAAAGAAATACCTGGTTTACAAATTTTTTTTTTAATTTTTTGACAGGCAGAGTGGACAGTGAGAGAGAGAGACAGAGAGAAAGGTCTTCCTCTGCCGTTGATTCACCCTCCAATGGCCGCCGCGGCCTGCGCGCTGCGGCCGGCGCACTGCAGTGATCCGATGGCAGGAGCCAGGTGCTTCTCCTGGTCTCCCATGAGGTGCAGGACCCAAGGACTTGGGCCATCCTCCACTGCACTCCCTGGCCACAGCAGAGGGCTGGCCTGGAAGAGGGGCAACGGGGACAGAATCCGGCGCCCCGACCGGGACTAGAACCCGGTGTGCCGGCGCCGCTAGGCGGAGGATTAGCCTAGTGAGCCGCGGCGCCGGCCTGGTTTACAATTTCATTAGTGCTGAGGTCACGAAATTCCGTTCTAGAACCCTGGGTTTCATGCCTTATTTCTCCAGGACAGAAGCAGCACAAGGCAGGCCTCCCAGGCGTACCCAGTGAGCGCTCCATTCTCTCAGAAATGGATGTTCTTCAGTAGCAGCAAATGGTTTTGAATCACCATGCTGCATTCTGAGCATTGTGTTAAGCATGGCTGGGGACACACAGGCATTAAGCATGGCCTGGTCCATAGGGAGTCTAGGACGTCAGGAGAAGGGAGAGGGGGTCTGGTTACTTTGTTCCTGGCAGCAAGTAAGCATCCCTAGATCCCAGGAGCTGCTGCACGCGGCAGCCGCTGTACTCACGCACTGCCACGTTGGAGTGGGGCTGCTGGCTCCAGTGAACCCTCTGAATAGCTGATTTTCCTTCCCACAGTTACGCGATGCCCACCAAAACCATGGAGGTGTTGCAGCTGCAGGATCAAGGCACCAAAATGTTCGTGGACTCAGTCCTTACCACACATGAGCGAGTGGTTCAGGTAGGCAGCCTGGGAGAACTGAAATCTATTTGCCTCTCCTGGGTTTTCTGTCTGCTTTTTCCCCTTCTGCCATACCCTTTTCTTCCTTTCTCCTGCCCTTGGAATAATGTTCTCAGGATTCAGTTTTTGACCTCTCCATCCTTGCTTTTATAATGCCTTGCTCTGGAGCAAATTCCTTCATTCCTCTGGTCTCAGCACCATTATATACATAACCCCCAGATGTGGGTATTGCCAGTCCTTCGAGCCTAATACCTGGTCATCTGCTGGACTTCAGCACTTGATGCCCCACAGATGCAGGGGTCCAAGCACTTGGGCCATCTTCCACTGCTTTCCCAGGCCATCAGCAAGGAGCTGGATAGGATGAGGAACAGCCAGGACTCAAACCAGCGCCCATATGGGATGTCGGCACTGCAAGCAAAGGCTTAACCTACTATTCCACAGTGCCGGCTCTCTTTTTTTATCTTTAAGATTTATTTATTTATTTGGAAGCAGCTGGGGCTGGGCCAAGCCAGGAATTCTATCCTGGTCTCTCACATGGGTAGCAGTGGCCAAGTACTTGGGCCATAATTTGCTGCTTTCCCAGGCACATTAGCAAGAAGCTGGATCATAAGTAGAGTGGCAGAGACCTAATCTAGCCCTCCAATATAGGATGCTGGCGTCACAAGCAGTGACTTAACCAGCTGTGTCACTATATCCCACATCTGGTTTCTTTAGCATAATGTTTTCAAAATCCATCCATGTTATAGCATGCATCAATACTTAATTATTTTTTATTGCCAAATAATATTCCATTGTATAGGCATCCCCCCCTTTTGATCCATTCAAGAAACATATCACAAGGTAATTAGAAGAATAAGGTAGTAACACCTTAAATTTAAGTATGCTAAGTTAAAAAACTGAAGTACTTAAAATCTTTGATTCTTTAATATTACCAGGCATGTATTATTATTTGTGATACTTTTTATGACAGATCTGACATGCCACTGAGGCCCATAGGGTAAAGTCTGAACTGCAGATTAGCAGTCAGGTGAACTGTAGGTTAGCAGTTCCTGGCTCCTGCTTTTCCTCTTCACATCCCATTCACTCCAGGCATACATGAGCTGGTTTTAATTCTCTAACATTGTTATGCCTCCTCATTTTATTATTAAAAAAAAAATTATTGGGGCCAGTGCTGTGGTATAGCAGGTGAAGCTGCTGCCTGTAATGCTGGCATCCCATATGGGCACCGGTTCGAGTCGCGGCTGCTCCACTTCTGATCCATCTCTCTGCTGTGGCCTGAAAAAGCAGTAGAAGATGGCCCAAGTCCTTGGGCCCCTGCACCCGCATGGGAGACCCAGAGGAAGCTCCTGGCTCTTGGCTTCAGATTGGTGCAGCTCCAGCCGTGTGGCCAATTGGGGAGTGAACCAGCAGATGGAAGACCTCTCTTCCTCTCTCTCTCTGTGCCTCTCCTCTCTCTGTGTAACTCTGACTTTCAAATAAATAAATAAATCTTAAAAAAAAATTTATTTACTTGAAAGGCAGAGAGAGAGAGAGAGAGGAAAAAATGGAGAGAGATCTTCCATCTGCTGGTTCACTCCCCAAATGCCCACAATGTTGGGGTTGGACCAGGCTGAAGCCAGGACCTAGGAACCCCATCAGGGTCTCCCATGTGGGTGCAGGAGCCCACATACTTGAGCCATCATCTGCTTCCTCTCAGGTGCATCAGCAGGAAACTGATTGGAAGGAACCTGAACCAGGGACTCCAGTTTGGGATATAGGCATCCTAATGGTGGCTTAACCCACTACACCAAAATACTCGCTCTCCCCTTCTCCCATTTTATTGAACTGTTTTCTCTGCCTGAAAACTTTCCACATTATATTGACCTCTTCCAGTTTAATCCAGTTTTTCTCCAAGATTCCACCCAGATGTCACCTCCTCTAGAAGTTTTATTTGACCTTAGCTGAACTGTGTAGGTATTTTTCTTGCAGGTCCTTGAATCCTCCTGCACCCCCATCTACCACATATTTGGGTCTCTCAGGACAGGATCTGACAGCAGTCAGGTCTTGGTCTATGTGGATAAGCACTGAGATGAATCAGAAAATCAGCCTGGGCTTGATAACCTCTTGGTCCAGTTATGACCTCCATTGCCTACAGGAGCAGATACTGGCAGTGGCCATCTCTACGATCAAATGGCAAAGGAAATCCTGCAAAGGCCAGGCTCAGAATCAGCTCCGGGTGTTCCTCGTCCACCCTTGGGCCCTCCTGGTTTGCACACTGGAGCTGACCAGCATTTGAGTTTGTGCCAAGTCCGCCTGATCACCTGGCTTTCAGTGCAATTCTTCTTTGATTTTGCAGATCAGCGGTTTGAGTGCTACGTTTGCAGAGATTTTCTTGGAAATAATCCAGAGTAATCTTCCTGAAGGAGTCAGACTGTCAGTGAGGGAGGTAGGTGCTAGCTTGGAAAGTGGCCCCCTGGTGGCCTCCTTATGCTCAAAATTAGGGTAAAAACATCTGGACTGCGGCTTTGGTCACAACAGAAATGTGGATAATTAAGGCCACACAATGATCAGGAAAGGTGTGCAGGCTGCTGGAGCCGTGGTCAACATTCTGGCTCCGCCAAGGCCTCAGAGCTGCCGCTCTGTAGACATCAGGGGCTGTGCACTGTCACGGCGTCCTGGTGTCAGCGGTGAGCCCATGGCACTCCCAGATTCTCCCCTTTCAGGCAGTTGTGTAGCACAGAGAACCTGGTTTAAGATTATGTACACAAACACCAAAGTGTCCTTCAAGGCCTGCCGGTAGCCTGACTGGGCACACTCAGGAAGGATGTTTGGTCAGGCATGGAAAACTGGTGGAATGCAGAGAACTTCACGTCACGTGCTGGTGTGCGGGGCGCTTGCCCAGATGACCCTTCCTGTGACCCAGATCCTTGCGGTCATCTCAGCGGGGCGTCCTGCTTCATGCAGCTCCCCTGTGCCCAGGGCACGTTTAGTGTCCCACAGGTCTGCACGCAGGGAGAGAGCGTGCTGAGCAGGTGGACTTAATATTCCAGTCACAGAAAAGCGCCTATCAGAAGGGTAATTTTGACATTCTCTCTTTCTCTTAAATGCTGCTGGTGTAGTATTTACAACATTTTTACATCAGTTACTTATATGTCTGCCTCAAGGGTTATTAAGTCTGATTCAACTTTGAATCCCTGGGACCTAATACAAGTCTGGCACACAGCAGGTGCTCAGTAAGTCTAGGCCGTATCATTCTCCACAGAGCCGGCTGATGGGCCCTCTTTCAGTGCTGTGCGTGTCTGGGTAATGAAAAGCCCTGCAGTACTTCCTCCTGATTTTCCTCTCTCTCCAGCACACCGAAGAAGACTTCAAAGGACGGTTCAAAGCCCGGCCTGAACTGGAAGAACTATTGGCCAAACTGAACTAGCACACATGCGTTCATGCCAGCGCTGGTGAGAGCGAGTGCCACAGAGAGGACCTTCCTGAGTGTCAGAGCTAAGCAGGAGAACCTAATCCTAGATTTCATAACTTCCGGTTCCCATAGCCAGGAATGCCTGCTCTCCCGTGGCTGTGCTTGCCACTTCTTGCCCCATCTCCCGTGTCTTCCATTTAATAAAAATCTGTCATCACGGTGCTGTAGTTGCTGGTGTACTGGGGGTGGGTGCAGCCTGTCCTGTGCTGTCCTGCACCATCTGTGGGAGATTCTCTCTGCTGGTGCTTTAGCACAGAAGCACGTTTTCCTTTCCTGTGTCTTCAGAGCGAACTCACGGTTTAATCACTGTACCCTGGAGTCCTGCTGGGAAGCAGGTGATCATAAGCGGATTCTCTCTGCGTAGAAGCCACTGCGAGAGATTTTGGATTCATAAGTGAAAACACTCCAGGTGGAATCAGGGTCTGTCCATGAGGGAATCAGAGTGCTTTGGGGGGTAGTGCGTGACTTCTAAGTATTTGAGTCAAGGTTAAAGAGTTTGCCAGGAACTAATTTAAGCAAAGAATTGAAGTTGATCGTGGTCAGGGGTCAGCAAATGGCCCATGAACCAAATTCCAACCACTGCCTGGTCTTTTTGAGGTAAAATTCATAGACAAAAAAAAATTAAAGGAAGTCCCTACAGAGAGACTATCCTGATTTTAAAGAGGAGAAAACAGGTTTAATGAGGGTCTGGAATGTGCCGATGATGCTGGTGCAGGGCCCCCTCTCTGAGGACTGCCAGCCCTGGCGACTTCTACCATTGCCACTGTTCTGAGAATCAGTACATCCATACCCTTGTGCAAAACCGCTGTTCCTTAATGGGGTGGGCCCTGGGCTAGGAACACATTCATTGCAGTCCTCCTGCCTGTCTTTCAGGGTGGTGTGCATCTGTGCACGTGGACAGGGACCCGCATGAGGGTCTGCAGGAGTGCATGGGAGTCTCTGCTATGTGTATGTGAATGTTTTTGTATCTAACATTTATCAAGCTCTTGTTAGGCCATGTACTTCATGTGGATTTTCTTGGAGGTTTTGGTGTTATCCATTTTACAGATGAAGAAACTGAGGTCCCTGGGTCACACAGCCTGTAAGAGGCACACTTTTTTCTCCTGTACCTGTTTTTCTGGAATACCCCTACCCAGGGGGAGCATTGCGTTGTTTCTCTGAAGCTCATCATCAGTCTTGCTGTTATTTTGGTGTTTTGCTTGGTCTCCAAAGGTAACTAGAGGATCTGAGTCCTTCACAAGGTTTAAGAGTAAAGGAGGAGGCCCAGCCCTGTGGCGTGATGGGCTAAGCCTCCTCCTGTGGTGCCAGCATTCACATGGGCGCCCGTTCTAGTCCCAGCTGCCCCTCTTCCAATCCAGCTCTCTGCTATGGCCTGGGAAAGCAGTGGAAGATGGCCCAAGTTCTTGGGCCCCTGCACCCACGTAGGAGACCCGGAAGAAGCTCCTGGCTTCAGATTGGCGCAGCTCTGGCTGCTGCAGCCATCTGGGGAGTAAACCATTGGATGGACTGCTCTCCCTCTACCTATGCCTCTCTGTAACTCTGCCTTTCCAATAAATAAATAAATCTTAAAAAAAAAAAAAGTAAAGGAAGGCTGTTGATATAGTGAGTGTCCTTAATTAAAAAGGCTTTTCTGAATTAAAATGGAGGGTTCCGCAGCTCAGGACTTCCAGGTGAACCCCACTGGTGGACGTTCCAGGTGAGAACTGATATCTGGCTGTACAGTTGCTCATTGCTGAGTCTGCTTGGGGAAGATAAAAGAGCAGCAGCTAATGGATGAGTGTAAAGCTGGGGGATTGGTCACCATAATGTGAAGATAAGCAGTGAATACATCCGTGGATACGCACACCTGAGTATATTGCCCCCTTATCACAAGGGCAATGGGCACTGTCACGGGGACCCTTGTAAGAACCTGGAAAACACACAAGTCTTTTCTTCTTTTCCTTGTTAGTGCTATGTGGAAGGAGGACTCAGGATTTCATAAACTGACGAGATACTGCAGCTGAAGGACCTTAGTAGCCAGGCAGCCTGACCTTCTCTGTTAGCAGGTGCAGGGTAGGAGCCCAGAGAGGACGGAGCTCTGCCCTTGGTCACGGGGCATCTCACTGGCAGAGCAGCAGCAGGATTCAGAGTTCCTGGTTCCCAGTCTGTCTGGAATGAGTCAGGTTTATCTCTCCAACAGGAAGCAGCCGTGTTCCTTCGCTGGCCAAGTGGATGATTTATCCTCTCCCCAGAGTCAGAGGGCTTCTGGTGCTCACGATTACTCTGCAGTGCCTCCTAATGCCCTGTGCTGGTAAGAGGGACAGGAACCATTCTCCTCGCTGGAGCCTCAGTTGTAAAACGATTGGGGGGCCAGCGCTGTGGCGGAGCAGGTAAAGCTGCAGCCTGCAGTGCCAGCATCCCATATGGGCACCGGTTCGAATCCCGGCTGCTCTACTTCCGATCCTGCTCTCTGCTATGGCCTGGGAAAGCAGTGGAAGATGGCCCAAGTCCTTGGGCCCCTGCACCCACGTGGGAGACCTGGAAGAGGCTCCTGGCTCCTGGCTTCAGATGGGTGCAGCTCCGGCTGCTGCAGCCATCTGGGGAGTGAACCAGCAGATGGAAGACCTCTCTCTCTGCCTCTGCCTCTCTGCAATTCTACTTTCAAATAAATAAGTAAATCTTAAAAACAATAAAACAATTAGGACTTCATTTGATTCTGGGTGAGACCTCACAGAGGGAAATGGGCTTTCTTGGGCTCACGTGGCAATGAAATCAAATGGAACAAAAGTCTCCAAGGTTCTCTGAAGTAGCTTACTGTAAGGAAAAGAGGCAGACAGACCTGTATTGTGCCTGGCTTCAGAGTTATTTTACACTCACTGAACCCTAGTTTTATGATCTGTGAAATTAGGACAATCCCTTTTGAGGAGTTGGAGATGGAGATGATACAAGTATATATATGAATACCTACGGGCTAGCAAGTGGTCAGTGAAGGCCAGAGTGCCTTCCCTTCTAAACGTTTTCAGCACACTTTTTTTTTTTTTAATTTCTTTATTTATGTGAAACTCAGAGTTACACAAAGATAGAAGGAGAGGTAGAGAGAGAGAGAGAGGTCTTCCATCCACTGGTTCACTCCCCAGATGGCCGTGGATTGACTCTGACCCGGAGAAGGAAGTGAAAGCTGGGCATTCGAGCCATTCCCCGTCTCTAGCATGTGAAGTTTTCCTAAGGAAGGAAAGCTCTCTGAAGATGCACTGGATGTGTCTGCAACTGGAAAGACACTGTCGAAATAGGTGACCAAAATATCTTGTCCTTGGTTTTTTTTTTTTTTTTTCTTTTTTGACAGAGTGGACAGTGAGAGAGACAGAAAGGTCTTCCTTTGCCGTTGGTTCACCTTCCAATGGCCGCTGCGGCCGGTGCACCGCGCTGATCCAATGGCAGGAGCCAGGTACTTCTCCTGGTCTCCCATTGGGTGCAGGGCCCAAGCACTTGGGCCATCCTCCACTGCACTCCCTGGCCACAGCAGAGTGCTGGCCTGGAAGAGGGGCAACCAGGACAGAATCCGGCGCCCCGACCAGGACTAGAACCCGGTGTGCCGGCGCCGCAAGGCAGAGGATTAGCCTAGTGAGCCGCGGCGCCAGCCGTCCTTATTTTTATTTTAAGTTAGAGAGAGAGAGAGGGAGACAGAGAAATCTTCCATCAGCTGGTTCACTCCCCAGATCTCTGCAACAGCTGGAGAAGCCAGGAACTCAATCCAAGTCTCTCATGCGGATGGCAGGGAACCAAGTACTTGAGCCATCACTGCTGCCCCCCAGGGTGCACATCAGCAAGAAGCTAAATGTGGGAGCCGAGCCAGAACTCTAGAGCACAGGCACTCTACCAACAGGAAGCAGGCATTGCAAGCCGCACCTTCATCACCACACCAAAGGCCCACCCCTTGTGTCTGTTTAATTCTGTACTTTGATTGTTGTGATTAAAAAAAAAAATTAAAAGGCCGAATGAAAGGGGACACACACTATATATATATATATATATATATATATATAGTGTGTGTGTGTGTGTGTGTATTTAATCTACTAGTTCACTTCCCAGATGCCCACAACAGCCAGCACTGGGCCAGGAACTCCATGCAGGTCACCCATGTGGGTAGAAGGGTCTCTAATACTTGGGCTGCCTCCCAGGCGCACTAGCAGGAAGCAGGGTTGGAAGTGCTAAGGCAGGACTCGCACTGGCACCCTGATAGGGGAAGCAGGTGTTCCAGGCAGTGGCTTAACCACTGTGCCACAACACCCCCATCTGATCTTTGCCATGTTCTTATCTTCAAATGTCTGATCTCCTTGCCCTGAATCTGAAATAAATCTGAAATGATTTGTTCAGCTGTCATAATCACCCTTCCCCTGCCCCGAATAACATTCATTCTTAGACATTTCTGCTCATTTCAGAGAATCAGCTCATCATTTAGATAGAATGCCCAGGCTCTTGAGAGTGCAAACCCTTCAAAAGACAGCGGCTTAGAAAGGAAGGAGCCCTCACTTCCTCTGCCTGCTATAAGTCCTTGCTGGAGCAGAGGAGGGAGCCCCAGCATTCTCTAGAGGGTATGTGTAAGGTTTCAACATGGACCAGCGCCAGTTCTCTTTGGATTTCTAACATCAGCAGCAAAAGGACTTAGCCTGCAACTTTCTCAACATGATGGAAAGAATATATATTTTTTTAAGACAGGATTTCTTTTGTTGTGTTTTTTAATTTGAAAAGCAGAGTTAAAAACAGAGAGAAAAGTCTTCCATCTGCTGGTTCACTCCCCAAATGGCCGCAATGGCCTGAGCTGGTCCTATCTGAAGCCAGGAGCCTGGAGCTTCCAGGTCTCTCATGCAGATGCGGGGACCCAGGCACTTGGGTCATCTGCTGCTGCTGCTTTCCCAGGCCACAGCAGAGCTGGATTGGAAGTGGAGCAGCCGGGACTCGAACTGGTACCCATATGGGATGCCGGTGCTGCAAGCAGATGCTTAACCTACTACGCTATAGCGTCGGCCCCAAAGAGTATCTTCCTCACGCAGTAAACCTCTTTATGGTGCACCTTTGTACTGAGCATCTGCCCAAGGCCCTGCCAAACACCTTGCAGGGAAGAGCTATATCCCGAGGCCGCCACTCGGCCCTGGCACCAAGCCTCTCTGCAGAGCACTGCTGAGCTGCCAGAGGCAGGGGAAGGTTTCTGGGGACAGGCATGGACCACCAGAAACGCCAGCTCCATGACTGGTGGCAGAACTGAGACTAAAGAAAAACCTACTAGTCCAGCTTGCATTGGCTACTTTCCTTTCTGTCTAAGCTGCGGCAAGGAGAGCAGGATTTACGGAGCCAGGTGGTTACTCTGGGTGAGTTAGGCACTGTCATGGGCTCAGGACGCTAGGAAGAAAGCACCGAGCACAGAACAGCCTGGGCGTTAGAGCCAGAAACACGCAGTCAGCTGCCCTGTCGGACCCACATTCCCTCTGCCACACGGGGAAGAAGGGCAGCACTGCGGGGGTCCCATTAGATGACCCACTCCACCAGTCTCCCACGGGCACTGACGACAGCAGCGAAGGGCTACACAAAGCTGTCCTCAGGCCAGATGCGGTTTCTAAGCTCATCACCAATGTAGACTCATTCTTGGACCAGCCTTGGGAGGGAGGTCTACACTGGTTAATTCCGAGCCTGGGAGGTCCCATCTGCGCATTTGGACAGATGAAAATATGGATCCTGGAACTTTAAATAAGCTGTGTGAAGTCACATGGCTAGCTAGTGTCCTGAATGAGATTTCAAGGCAGCCTGTCATAGGCTTGGGACATAGCTCTGGAACTGGACTGAGTCAAATGATCTATAAATATCAGGTGATAACACTGCAATCAATGGGGGCACTTTTATTATTTGTGATTTCCTTATTTAATTCTCTTACTAGGCCTACAAATTAGGAATTATGCCCATTTCCTTGAGGAAACTGGTTGGGTAACACAACCCTCTGTGCCCCATCAAACATGTTCCGTTCTCGGACCCACCCAGGGCTGGCCCCATGTAGGAACAGGAGTCCTCCAAAATGTGCTTGCTCTGCTTGGCTGATTTGTAAGCTGTTCCTCCCACTAAGGAGGCCCTTTCATCCTCTCTCTGGTGGTATCACCCATCCTCTCCCATGACCTGTTGCTTTTAACTGCACAAATTAATACAAATAGCACCTAATTTACAATGGCTTAACTTACAGTGTTTCTACTTAGTGATGGTGTGAAAGCGTTCAGGAGAAACCATACTCTGATTTTCAAAATTTATATATCTGAAAGAGAGAGAGAGAGAGAGAGAAATTTCCCAAACTATCTGCTGTTTCACTCCCTAAATGCTTCTAACACCCAGGGTTGGGCCAAGCCAAAGCTAGGAGCCAAGAACTCTGAATCTCTCACGTGGGTGGCAGGGACTTGAGTATTTGAGCCATCACCCGCTGCCTCCCAGGGTGCTCATTAACAAGAAGCTGGAATGGGAAGTAGACCTGGGACTGGAATTCAGGCGCTCCTATGTGAGATGTGGACTTTCCACATGGTGTCCTAACCACTATGACAAACTCCTGCCCTTCCCCCTATACTTCCCTTCCCCCCAATTTTGACCTTTTCTGGGGCTGGTGACATGCTGGACAGCAGCAGCAAGCTTCAGCTCTGTCAGCCACATGGTCTTGGGAGTAAATGATTCCACCACACTCTGGTGCAGTGGGTTAAGCCATGGCCCACGGCACTGGCATTCTGTATGGTCACCAGTTCAAGTCCTGGCTTCTCCACTTCTGATCCAGCTCCCTGCTAATGTGTCTAAGAGCAGTAGAGGATAGCCCAAGTCCTTGGGCCCCTGCACCCACGTGGGAGACCCAGAAGAAGCTCCTGGCTCAAGGCTTCTGCCTCACCCAGCCCCAGTCGTTGCGGCCATTTGGGGAGTGAACCAGTGGATGGATGATCTCTCTTTCTGTCTGTAACTCTGCCTTTCAAAATGATGAATAAATCTTTCAAAAACATTTTTAAAAATAACTGATTCTCTGCAGTGTGCTATTGCTAAGCTATGATGTTTGGTCAGGTATATCAAATCCATTTTTAACATATTTTCAACTTAGAATGGGTTTGTGAGGATGTAACCCTATCAAAAACCAAGTAACATCTGTACATAAACATTCCTATTGTAAAAGACTTGAATAAGCCAACATGTAATTATTTATAAACTATTACAAAAATGCTACAATCAATGTAATAGTATATATAGCTAGTAAAAATATACTTGAGGGGCCGGCGCTGAGGCATAGCAGGTAAAGCTGCCGCCTGCAGTGCTGGCATCCCATATGGGTGCTGGTTCAAGTCCAGATGCTCCACTTCCAATCCAGCTCTCTGCTATGGCCTGGGAAAGCAGTGGAAGATGGCTCAAGTCCTTGGGCCCCTGCACCTGCATGGGAGACCCAGAAGAAGACGACCCAGCCTGGCTCCTGGCTTTGGATCAGTGCAGCTCCGGCCATTGCGGTCATCTGGAGAGTGAACCAGTAGATGGAAGACTTCTCTCTCTCTGCTTCTCTGTAACTCTTTCAAATAAATGAATCTTTAAAAAAATATATACTTTAAAAGAGGAATTATTAACACTAAATATACTTATAGGGGTGGGCATTGTGCTCAGTGGATTAAGCTATCACTTGGGACAATCCCATCCCATATCAGATTGCCAGTTCAAGTCCCAGCTACTGTTTCTCATCCAGCTTCCTGCTAATCCTAACCCCGGGAGGCAGTGGATGGTGGTTCAAGTGCTTGGCCTCCTGCTACCCATGTGAGAGACCCAGATGGAGTTCTAGGCTCCTGACTCTGGCCTGACCCAACTCTGACTGTTGCAGACATTTAGGGAGTAAACCAGCAAATGGAAGATCTCTTTCTCCCTTTCTGCCTTTTAAGTAGATGAAATAAGTTTTTAAAACATGTATGTATAGATTCCACAAAATTGTCTTCCAAAGTTTTACTAATTACTGCTTCATTAATATGAATATGCCTGGGGCCAGTGCTGTGGCATAATGGGTTAAGCTGCTGCCTGTAGTACCAGCATCCCCTATGGGCGCTGGTTTGAGTCCCAGCTGCTCCACTTCCGATCCAGCCCTCTGCTATGGCCTGGGAAAGCAGTGGAAGATGGCCCAAGTCCTTGGGCCCCTGCACCCACGTGGGAGACCCAGAAGAAGCTCCTGGCTCCTGGCTTCGGATCGGCACAGCGCCAGCCATTGCGGTCAATTGGGGAATAAAGCAGCGGATGGAAGACCTTTCTCTCTCTCTGCCTCTCCTTCTTTCTCTGTGTAACTCTGACTTTCAAATAAATAAATAAGTCTTTTTAAAAAAAAAGTGAATATGCCTGCTTCTCCTCATCTCTACCAATACCAGTTATTATATCTTTGTCAGAATTAACTAATACTTTATTTTTAAAAGTCGGCATTTTTTTTTAAAGATTTATTTATTTGAAAGAATCAGAGGTAAAGACAGAGAAAGAAAGGTAAAGTTTGAATTTCTCTAGTCATCTTGGGAGGCATATTTGTTTACTTTCCTATTCGATTATATGCATTTTATTTATTTTTTATTTATTTGATAGGTAGAGTTATAGACAGTGAGAGAGAGAGACAGAGAGAAAGGTATTCCTCCCATTGGTTCACTCCCCAAACGGCCGCCATGGCCAGCGCTGCACTGATCTGAAGCCAGGACCCAGGTGCTTCTTCCTGGTCTCCCATGCGGGTGCAGGGCCCAAGCACTTGGGCCATCCTCCACTGCCTTCCTGGGCCACAGCAGAGAGCTGGACTGGAAGAGAAGCAACTGGGACTAGAACCCGGCACCCATAGGGGATGCCAGCGCCACAGGCAGAGGATTAACCAAGTGAGCCATGGCACCAGCCAAGATTATATGCATTTTAAAACAATGATTTGAGTACTTTACTCCAGAACTTTTTTGTTGTATGTTACAAATAACTGATATCCACTTCATTTTTCAAGTTTAATTCAACTAACTGCCTTTTCTTTGAGCTTCTTGCTGACAGCTCCAGTGCACACAGCTTGCTCCCTCTGACCAAACCACTGAGCACACATGGACTCACAGGCATTAATTTTTATGTATTTACCTGGTCATCCCCTTCAGACTGAAACAACATGTTATTCCAACTTTCTGAACTCCTTGGTTTTTTGTTTTTTCTTTTCAATTTTTGAGAAGCAGAAAGACAGAACGCTCTCATCAGCTGGTTCATTCCCTAAATGCACGTAATGGCCAGGGAGCCAGACACTGAATCCAGGTCTCTCACATGGGTGATAGGAACCCAAATACTTGAGCCATCATCACTGCTTCCCAAGGTCTGCGGTAGCAGGAAGCTGGAATCAAGAGCCAGAGGCTGGCACTGAGCTGAGGCACTCCACTATGGAATGTGGGCATTTTAACTAGCAGGCTATTCACTCCCAAACGTCTCATTTCTGTTGTCTCTTTCCCACTTCCCCAAATGCCAGCACAAAGGCTCAAAGTAGATTTTAAGGCCTCCTATACTTCAGATGTGGGCTCTTAATAATGCTCAAGAACGATCACTGGGGCAGGCATTGTGGCTTAGCCAGTGAAGCCATGGCTTGCGACATCTGCATCCCATATGGGCGCTGGTTCATGTCCTGGCTGCTTCACTCCCAATCAAGCTTCCTTCTAACAGCCTAGGAAAGCAGCCAAAGATGGCCTGCTATGCATGTGGGAGACCTGGAAGAAAGTCCTGGTTTCAGCCTGGCCTACCCCTGGCTGTTGCATCTATCTGGGGAGTGAAGCAGTGGATGGAAGCTCTCTCGCTCGCTCTCTCTACTCCCTTGACTCTCTAACTCTGATGTTCAAATAAATAAATCTTAAAAAAAAAAAAAAAATGAGGCTGGTGCTATGGCTTAGTAGGCTAAGCCTCTGCCTGCAGTGCTGGCATCCCATATGGACGCCAGTTCCTGTCCCAGCTGCTCCTCTTCCGACCAGCTCTCTGCTAATGGCCTGGGAAAGCAGTGGAAGATGGCCCATGTCCTTGGGCCCCTGCACCCTGTGGAAGACCCAGAAGCAGCTCCTGACCCCTGGCTTCAGATCGGCCCAGCTCTGGCCAATGCAGCCATTTTGGGAGTGAATCAGTGGATGGAAGTCCTCTCTGTCTATAACTCTGCCTCTCAAATAAATGAAATCCTTAAAAAAAATTTGTCACTGATGATGATAAGCATGTGACTTCACTTCAGCTTCTATGGCAATCAACTGACCCCGTTCCCACTCCCAAGTGCCTTTCACAGCTAGGAATGGGTGCGAAAAGTATAGTGAAAATAGTTTCACTGAAGACAAATGAGCAGTTATCACGAACAGGGGAGCACAACCCCTTTTAAAGGAGGTGCTATTCATCAGCTCCAGCAGAGAGTGGTCAAGTGGGAATATGAGGTTCGTCTCTGTTCTCAAAAGCTGAAAATCTGTATTTTATAAACTTGTCTTTTAATTCAAAAGGCAGAGACAGAGACAGACATCAATCTTTCATCCATTGGTTTACTCCCCAGATGTCTCTAACAGCTGGGGCCAGGCCAGGCTGAAGCCAGGAGTCTGGAACTTCTTTGGGTTTCCAGTGTGCATGGCAGGGACTTAACTATATGCGCATCATCCTCTGCCTCCCAGGGTACACACTGGCAGGAAGCTAGAATTGGAAGTGGAGCTGGGACTCAACCAGATACTCTAACATGGAATGTAGTTGTCTCACGTGGCATCTTAATCACTGTGCCAAATGCCTGCCCTCCAAATCCATGTTTTAATGTTAAATATGCTTTTTAAAAATATTTTATTTATTTATTTGGAAAGGTAGAGTCAGAGAGAAAGGAACAGACAGAAAGAATGGGCTTCTTTTTTTTTTTTTTTTTGACAGGCAGAGTGGACAGTGAGAGACAGAGAGAAAGGTCTTCCTTTTGCTGTTGGTTCACCCTCCAATGGCCGCTGCGGCTGGCACACCGCACTGATCCGATGGCAGGAGCCAGGTGCTTCTCCTGGTCTCCCATGGGGTGCAGGGCCCAAGCACTTGGGCCATCCTCCACTGCACTCCCTGGCCACAGCAGAGAGCTGGCCTGGAAGAAGGGCAACGGGGACAGAATCCGGTGCCCCGACTGGGACTAGAACCTGGTGTGCCAGCGCTGCAAGGCGGAGGATTAGCCTAGTGAGCCGCGGCGCCAGCCAAGAATGGTCTTCCACCTGCTGGTCCACTCCCCAGATGGCTGCAATGGCTGCAGCTGCACCAATCCTAAGGCAGAAGCCAGGAGCTTCTTCTGGGGCTCCCACACAGCTGCAGGGGCCCAAAGATTTGAGCCATCTTCTAGCTTTCCCAGGCCATAGCAGAGAGCTGGATCAGAAGAGGGGCAGCCAGGACACAAACTGGTACCCATATGGTACTCTGATGCTGCAGGCAGAGGCTTAGCCTACTATGCCACTTTTTTTTTTTTTTTTTTTTTTGACAGGCAGAGTGGACAGTGAGAGAGAGAGACAGAGAGAAAGGTCTTCCTTTGCCGTTGGTTCACCCTCCAATGGCCGCCGCGGCCAGCGCGCTGCGGCCGGCGCACCGCACTGATCCGATGGCAGGAGCCAGGAGCCAGGTGCTTTTCCTGGTCTCCCATGGGGTGCAGGGCCCAAGCACCTGGGCCATCCTCCACTGCACTCCCTGGCCACAGCAGAGGGCTGGCCTGGAAGAGGGGCAACCGGGACAGAATCCGGCGCCCCAACCGGGACTAGAACCCGGTGTGCCGGCGCCGCTAGGCGGAGGATTAGCCTAGTGAGCCGCGGCGCCGGCCCATACTATGCCACTTTTAAAACATCAGGCCAACCCTGTTTGTTAGCTGGGGAGCAGGCTGAGTCAGACTGCATCAGTGAATTGGGGAGTCTGGCAAAGAACAGGTACTCAATACCCATTGAACAGAGTCACCTGTTGGCTTTCTTCTTTCCAACAATGTGAGGGAAACATGCAGAACAAGGGAAGAAAACGCACTTTTAACATTGACAGGAATTAGTTGGGCCAATGCTGTTCTATTTCCACCTCTCAAATTAGACCCTGAACTACATGGAGGCAGAGGTCACATGACTCATCACATCAGTTTCCCACACAGTGCCTCTGAAATATCTGTGGTTGTTGAACCCATGACTGAATAAGTGAAGACCTCATTAGGTATCCAGTCCACCCTTAGATTTACTTTGAAAATTAAGATGAACCTGTAATCATGGCACACTGACACAAGATGTGGGGTGGGGGAGCATTACCTTATCCCACTCTTTGTTCTACATAAGCATATGCTGGTGGGACAAGGGCAAGGATGGGCAGGATCTGACATTAAAATACGACAGCTCTTTAAGGCAGTCATGTTCAAATCCATGGTGTCGTGCTGTCAACCCCAGTCCCAAAGACTATCCCCAAGTTTCACACCTCCTGGCCCACACTTCCAGCATTCAGGATCTCTTCCTCTCGTGATCTCTGGAGACAGGTGGTTTGGTGTCTCAGCGGCGAGCACTGGCCTGCTCTTTCCTTCTCTGTAGCTCCTCTCGCCGCCTTGCCTGCTGCTCATTCATGCAATCCCGGAAGGCCTGCACCTGTGACTGGCACTGCCGCCAGTCCTGGTGCTGGGCCATGCACTCCTGCACTGCTAAATGGGAGGCAGCACAGCCAGAACGGGAGATTAGCTGATCCAGAGGGTCTTCTTCCTCATCCTCCTTCTTCACTTGTCGGACCCAGGTATGACCTTGAGGCACAGAGGATGACATCCTGGGGAGTCTACAGAATATCAACAGAGATGAGATTAGAAGAGAGTTATGATTACATGTAAGGTTGCTGCATTATAAACACTACTGACCAAAACGCACTGTTATTGTTGTTTATTCCTTAGCATACTGTAAACTCCTGGAGGACAAATACTGAGCCTGATTGACTGTGGTGCCCTGGCAGAGAGCAGGCCTGAAACACGGTCTGAACAGAAGTTAATGAGATAATATAAGTGGCAATGCTGATAACAGCACTCAGTAAGCTCAATGAATTCTGCTAATGGAATCTGAATTAGGCAAAAGGTCATCTTTTTGGAGAAGCCATGTCTGATCTACCTCAAAAAAGTTAACTGTTGGGGCTGGCACTGCATTGCAGTGGGTTAAGTTGCTGCTTCTGGCACCAGAAACCCATATCAGAGTGCTGGTTCAAGTCCTAGCTACTCTGCTTCTGACCCAGCTTCCTGTTAATGCCCCAGGGAAGGGAGCAGATCATGGCCCACGTTTGTGGGCCCTGCCACTCATGTGGGTGACCTGGAAGGAGTTCCTGGCTCCTGGCTTCAACCTGGCCCAGCCCAGGATGTGTGGTCATTTGAGTGAACCAGCAGGTGGATGATCTCTGTCTCTCCCTCTGACACTCTGCCTTTCAAATAAATCAACACATCATTCAAAAAGCATTTTCTTCTACTGGCCTTATTCTATGCCTCAATATTTGGAAGAGCATCCAAGTAGGAGTGGGTAGGCTTTGACGCATGAGAGAACTAGCAAGAATTCAGGGTGGCTGTAAGCACAGAGTGTGCAGAGCACAGGCAAGCGGCGAGTCAGTGAGACCAGTACAGAAATGCGAACTGCTCAGACTGTCCTCCCGTTATCACCTGCTTCAGAGCGCCCAGCAGAAGGGAGCTGAAGGAAGGAAGTTAAGAAACTTGTGAAGGGAAGTGACTGCAGCCTTTGCACAAATTTTACCATGACAGGCTGTGAAGGATCTAGAAGGACTCTTAGTGCCTTTCCTGTGTCTCTCATGCATTCATTCAACAAATGATCAGGGCCAACATCGTGGCACAGCAGGTTAAGCTACCACCTGCAACAATGGCATCCCATATGAGCTCCAGCTGCTCCACTTCCAATCCAGCTCCCTGCTAATGCTCCTGGGAAAGCAGTGGAAGATGGCCCACGTACTTGGGCCCCTGCCACCCATAACAGAGAGCTGGAAGAAGCTCCTGGCTCCTGCCTGGCCCAGCCCTGACCACTGCAGTCACCTTTGGGGTAAATCAGTAGATTTACTGATCTCTGTCTCTCCCTCTCTCCATTGCTCTGCCTTTCAAATAAATAAATCTTAAAAGGAAAAAAAAAGTATTACAAGAGAGGAATAAAAAATGACTATAGGGGCCAGCACTATGGCGTAGTGGGTAAAGCCACTACCTGCATGCTATGGCCTAGGAAAGCAGTAGAAGATGCACCCATGTGGGAGATGCAGAAGCAGCTCGTGGCCCTTGGCTTTGGATCAGCGCAGCTCTGGCCGTTGCAGCCAATTGGGGAGTGAACCAGCGGATGGAAGACCTCTCTCTCTCTCTACCTCTCCTTCTCTCTCTGTACAACTCTTTCAAATAAATAAATAATTTAAAAAAAAGTGTCTATAGAAGAAAGAACAAGAACAAGACAATGGGGGCTGGCATTGAGGTGCAGCAGGTTATGCCACTACCAATGATGCTGGCAGCCCATATAAGTGCCAGTTCAAGTCCCAACTGCTCTGTTTCCAATCCAGCTCCCTGCTAAAGAGCCTGGGAAGGCAGCGGAAGACAGCCCAGGTATATGGGCTCCTGCCACCCACGTGAAAGACTGTAATGAGTTCCAGCCTCCAGGCTCCTGGCTTCACCTGGCCCAGCCCCAGCTGTTGTGGGTATCTGGGGAGTGAGCCAGTGGGTGAGAGCTCGTTCCACTGCCTTTCAAAGAAATAAACCTAAAACAAAGAAACAAGTGGCATGAGTGTCTGACCACCTTAAGGCTTTGCAGGCTGTGTTAAAGAGTTTATGACTTTGGGCCGGCGCCATAGCTCACTACGTTAATCCTCCACCTGTGGGAGACCAGAAAGAAGCTAGACTCCTGGCTTCTGATAGGGGCAGTTCCAGCGGCTGCGGCCAATTGGGGAGAAAACCATCAGATGGAAGACCTCTCTCTCTAACTCTGCCTTTCAAATGATTAAAAAGATATGAATTCTCAAAATTAAAGGTTAACATAACGGAAATAAACTGGACTGTAACAAGATTCAAGAAATGCTACTGTACTCTTCCGCCTCCCCACAGCCTCACTTTAGTTTCCCTCAGAGAAAAATGAGGACGACCTCCGCTCGGAAACCAGGGCAGGTTAGATGGCTGGTGGCCGAGCCACGGAACGAGGTGCGGGCTACGAAGAGAGCGGAAACCATGGGCAAGCAGAGAATTCTCTGCGGCCAATCGCGGGAAACGCCCGTCCAACGTTAGGCAGAGGACGCATGCGTGCGCGCGGCCGGCGGGTACCCGCAGTGCCTCCGCGGCGTGCGGTGCTCACCGAACAGGTGGGAGCAGAGGACCCGAACACGCGTTCCGGCGCGGTGACCTCAGTTCTGCAGGCCGCTGGGGGCTCTTCCGTTCTTCCTCCCTGGAACCACCCCCTGGTGGGGCGCGCAAACGCGGAAGGGGCGGGGGAATTCACCGCGCATTTTGATTGGTGGCCTCTTGGTGTGGCGCCCGCACACCGCCCTCGGGTGCGATCACTTCCGGAGAGGGCGGAAGAGGCGGGCTAGTGGAGGCGGGGAGTCAAGATGGCGGTGCCTTTGAGGATTCAGAGCGACTGGGCTCAAGCCCTCAGGTGAATCCAGGCCCAGGACAGGAGGACAGGAGGCGGGGAGCGGATGTTGCCCTTGCGTCAAGGAAAACCGTGCCTAGCCCAAGATATCCATAGGGATTACCTCATCACTTATTGAGGAAGCTGAAGGGCACAGGGTTTAGAAATCCTGACCCGTATGTTTTCATTCTCTGAACGGCTCTCCCAAAGCCGAGGGAGCACATAAGCGTTGTGTGACCCTTGCGTCTTAACTGGATTCCATGAGTTGGAGAAAGGAAATGGGGTCGGCAAGACTCGACCGAGTAAGTCCTTTAGTAAATACGGTCGTTATTTGCAAGAGTCCAGTGCTCACGACCGCTTTGTGCTCATAGATGTGATGGAATCTTTGTCTAGGTCCCTCGCTCGAGGTTAGGATTTTGTTTAGAAGCACCCACCTTGTCCAGGCTCTGTTGTGGACGTGTTCTCTCAATTTAAGTTCTTGCTCTTCCAGAAGCTACGCCTTAATAGAGGACACAGAGCAAACCATTCATTTAGCATATATTTAGCCATCATCTACTGTGCCCTTTATTCCCTAGACATCAGGATTGAGAAATTTACACCTTCCTAGGTGGACTAAAATAAAGATTGCTTACTAGAAAACAAGGTGATAATAAAGGATGAATGGTCACATTGATTAAGTGCCACCAGGTACCTGTGAGAGAATGCAAGAGCCAGATCAGGGCATAACTCATCCAAGATGATGCAGCTGATCATACGATAGAGACGGCTGTCAGCCTAGCTCTTTCTGTCTTTAAAGCCTAGACACTTTCTGTCATACCACAAAAGTGTGTGAAAATATTAAGGTGAAGAGAGCAGGATTTGGATGATTGGGGAGGTGCATTATAAAACATGTAAAAAGTCAGTGTGAAATGTCAAAAAAGTCGGACCTAATTGTGCACCAGTCCCGGTATCATGGCTAGGTGACTTTGGTTAGGTCACCTTTCTCTGAACTATAGTTTTTATTTAATGGGGTGGGGGGGTTCCCTATCTGGTTCACCAAGTGCCTGTGACAGTATGGAGTAGCCAGAGCCAAAGCTGGGAGCCTGGGAATCAATCTAGGTCTCCCACAAAGGTATGATAAACCCCATTGCTTGAACCATCACTGCTGCCTCCTGGGGTCTGCATTCACAGGAAGCTATTCAGGAGCTAGAGGCAGGTATTGAACCCAGGTACTCTGATATGGGACAAGGGCCTCCAAACTGGCAACACTAGTAGGCTATGTGCCCAGCACTGAGCCTAGTTGTTGTTTTGTTGTTGTTGTTGTTGTTGTTTTTTTTTTTTGGACAGGCAGAGTTAGAGAGAGAGACAGAGAGAAAGGTCTTCCTTCTGTTGGTTCACCCCACAAAGGGCCACTATGGCCGGCACGCTGCGCTGATCCGAAGCCAGGAGTCAGGTGGTTCCTCCTGGTCTTCCATGCAGGCACAGGGGCCCAAGCACTTGGGTCATCCTCCACTGTCTTCCTGGGCCACAGCAGAGAGCTGGATTGGAAGAGGGGCAACCGGGACAGAATCTGGCACCCATATGGGATGCCGGCACCACAGCGGAGGATTAACCAAGTGAGGCACGGCACTGGCCCCTGAGCCTAGTTTTTAATACTTAAGGTGGAGGAAATAATATCTTATTTGGTTGTTTTGAGGACTAATGATGCTATATGGAAAGTGACCAGTCCAGGCCTTGGTTTAAAATAATCCACATAAATATCTAAATATAAGTAACCTTGGTTTTTCCAAGTAAACTCTCCATTGATGGAAGTATTTGGGCATTGATTTAACAAGCAAATATCTGTTCATTATATACCTAATACATAAGTATTTCTTCAACAAAGTTTGTCTTAGAATAATCTATGTATGGCAGGATGTCACGTCTAATTACTCTGACCAAATTGGAGATTATATGACCTTTCTCCCTTTGTACAAGTGGTGTCCTATTCTACTGTTCGTGAGCCTAATTAGACTTTGTCTCTCTTATAGGAAGGATGAAGGGGAGGCCTGGGTGAGCTGTCATCCTCCAGGTAATGTAATGTTCATGATCTGTGTGTTGTCTCTGTTTCTTTAATTAAAAAAAATAATAATTACAAGATAACTTTATTTTGGTGCACTTCCCAAATGACTGTGGTAGCCAGGGCTGGGCCAGTCCAAAGATAGGAGCTGGGAACTAATTGGTCTACACTTGTAGTTGTTTTTTTTTTTTTCTTTTGTTTGTTTGTTATTTACAATTCATTTATTTATTTGAAAGGTAGAGTGACAGAAGGGGAAGAACCAAGAGATATCTTCTATCTGCTGGTTCACTCCCCAAATGCCCACACAGCTGGGACTAGCCCAGGCTGAAGCCAGGAGCCTAGAATTCCATCCATGTTTTCCATGTGGGTGGCAGGGACCCAAGTGCTTGGGGCATCCTCTGCTGCTTTCCCAGGTGCATTGTCAGTTCTTAAAAACACTTTAAAAGGCATATATATTGCCAGCACTGTGGCATAGTAGGTTAAGCCTCCACCTGTGGTACTGGCATCCCATATGGGTGCTGGTTTAGTCTGAGCTTTTCCACTTCCAATCCAGCTCCCTGTTAAAGAGCTGAGGGGAACAGTGTGTGGCATGGTGGGTAGAGCTGAGGCTGAGGTTGTTTTAGTTAGTGTGAGAGTGTAGAGAGGTCATTGAGGGTGCCGCCGGGAGGTTGGTTTAAATGCTGTACCCTGAAGGCCATACTTCCTAGGATGAAGGCAGGAATCTAGGAGGGAGACGAAAAGCGTGGTTTCCTCGGTCCTCTGTGACATCTTTTTGAAATAGCCTTTATACCACTTTCCTGTCTCCTGCTTCTTTCCTTGGTCTTGTAGTCCGGATTTCCGTCCTCGATTATGAGTTCCTGATGAGTTATCCTTCAACTACCTTTTCTGTGACTGCTATACCAAAGTGATGTTTTAACTGATGTCTCATTCCTCCTTGTTCAAATAAATAAATGCATAAGTCTTAAAAAAATTTGAAACCAGGTGTGGTTTTTTCATAATATACATTTTCCATAAACTGTTTGAAGGGCCTTTATATGCTGGATTTCAAATTTTTTGCACCAAAATAAACATACCTTTTAATTCCACATTCCATGAACTTTTTGAAGTATCCTCATACACTTTAATGTTGATCTTTTGTTTTTTCTTTTTTTACAGCTCCCTGCTGGACACCAGGAGCAGTTCATTTGCCTTTTTATTTTTTAAAGGCTTTATTTATTTATTTGAGAGGTAGAGTTACAGACAGTGAGAGGGAGAAATAGAAAGAAAGGTCTTTGGGGCCGGCACTGTGGCACAGCGGGTTAACGCCCTGGCCTTAAGTGCCGGCATCCCATATGGGCGCTGGTTCTAGTCCTGGCTGCTCCTCTTCTAATCCAGCTCTCTGCTATGACCTGGGAAAGCAGTAGAATATGGCCCTCGTTCTTGGGCCCCTGCACCCATGTGGGAGACCCGGAGGAGGCTCCTGGCTCCTGGCTTTGGATCGGCGCAACTCCAGCCGTTGCAGCCATCTGAGAAGTGAACCAGCAGATGGAAGACCTTTCTCTCTTTCTCTACCTCTCTCTCTAACTCTGTCTTTCAAATAAATAAATCTTAAAAAAAAAAAAGAAGAAGAAAGAAAGGTCTTCCATCTGTTGGTTCACTCCCCAAATGGCTGCATCAGCTGGAGCTGCGCCAATCCAAAGCCAGGAGTCAGGAGCTTCTTCCAGGTCTCCCATGTGGGTACAGGGCCCTGAGTGCTTGAGCCATCCTTCACTACTTTCCCAGGCCATCACAGAGAGCTAGATTGGAAGTGGTACAGCCGGGACTAGAACTGGCATCCATATGGGATGCTGGCACCGCAGGTGGGGAATTAACCCACTGTGCCATGGCACCAGCCTTAATGTTATCTTTTTTAGAAAATATTTATTTCCACCTACTTGAAAGGCAGACACAAAGACAGAGACAGAGCCAAAGAGAAAGAGAAAGATCTTCCATCTGCCGGTTTACTCCCCAAATGCTCCAAACAGCTGGTGCAGAGCCAGGCCGAAGCCAGAAGCCAGAAACTCCTTGGAGTCTCCCCTGTGAGTGGCAGGGACCCAAGCATTTGGGTCATTATTTGCTGCATCCCAGGTGCATTAGCAGGAAGCTAGATCAGACATGGAGTAGCTGGGATATGAAGCAGGCACTTTGATGTGGAATGCAAGCATTCCAAGTGATGGCTTACCCTATTTGATTATAACACATACCCCTAACATTGATCTTTACCTTCTGTCCTGGAAGAATTCCATTTCACAGCCAAAAAACAAGCGATCACTCTAGCAGTTTTCTCTACACATGCTATATCATATCTAAACCCCCCCCCCCTTTTTTTTTTTTTTTGCAGAGAGAAAAGTAGGATTTATTTAAGTCAGAAGCCTATAGATATCAGGAAGGGGACTCCAAGAGAGGCAGACCCCTACGTCTTTGTTCTTTATTTAGTCTTTCCGTGTATTCCATTGTAAAACAGGTTTGCCTGACCTAACGCTCTTTCCATTTGATCTGACCTGTTTTTTTTTTTTAAAGATTTATTTTATGTATTTCTTTTTTTTTTTTTTTTTTTTTTTAAGATTTATTTATTTGAAAGAGTTACACAGAGAGAGAAGGAGAGGCAGAGAGAGAGGTCTTCCATCTACTGGTTCACTCCCCAGTTGGCCGCAATGGCCAGAGCTGCGCTGATCCAAAGCCAGGAGCCAGGAGCCTCCTCTGGGTCTCCCACGCGGGTGCAGGGGCCCAAGAATGGGGGTGATATTCTACTGCTTTCCCAGGCCATAGTAGAGAGCTGGATCGGAAGTGGTGCAGCCAAGACTCGAACCAGCGCCCATATGGGATGCCAGCACTGCAGGCAGAGGCCCAACCCGTTATGCCACAGCACCGGCCCCAGTATTTTTATGTATTTGAAAGAGTTACAGACAGACAGAGGAAGAGACAGAAAGAGGCCTTCCATCTACTGGTTCACTCCTCAAATGGCTGCAAAGGCTAGGAGTGTGCCAGGCCTAAACCAAGAACCTGGAGCTTCTGGGTCTCCCACGTGGATGCAGGGGCCCAAGTACTTGGGTCATCCTCTGCTGCTTTTCCAGGCACATTAGCAGGGAGCTGGATCTGAAATGGAGCAGCTGGGATCCGTATGGGATGCCACCATTGCAGGGGTGGCTTTACCCACTGTTTCACAACACCAGCCCCTTCACCTGACTTTTAACGCATACTGTTTTTTTTTTTTTTTCCTAAATGGGCATCTCATCTGTAGAGATGCCTGAATTGGATCTTCCAGGAAAAAAATCTTAAATTTTTCTTGTTTTTCTAAGCTATGCTTCTTTTGTGCTCTACAGGGAAGCCATCTTTGTATGGCAGCCTGACTTGTCAAGGACTTGGCCTAGATGGCGTCCCTGAGGTTACAGCTTCAGAAGGGTTTATTGTGAATGAAGTCAACAAGGTATATTCTTACGCCTTTTAAATGTGGTGGGACATGTATCTGCTTTAGATATTTATATGGTTGTTTTGCATCTATGTCATCTCCATTTCATTTGTACAGTAATCAAAAGTTTTGCTACCTAAATGTTGAGCTTTTTCTCATAGTTACATGTACTTTTTTTTTTTTTTTTTTTTTTTTGACAGGCAGAGTGGACAGTGAGAGAGAGAGAGAGACAGAGAAAGGTCTTCCTTTTGCCGTTGGTTCACCCTCCAATGGCCGCTGCGGCTGGCACGCTGCAGCCGGCACGCTGCGACCGGCGCATCGCGCTGATCCGAAGGCAGGAGCCAGGTGCTTCTGGTCTCCCATGGGGTGCAAGGCCCAAGCACTTGGGCCATCCTCCACTGCACTCCTGGGCCACAGCAGAGAGCTGGCCTGGAAGAGGGGCAACCAGGATAGAATCCGGCGCCCCGACCAGGATTAGAACTTGGTGTGCAGGCGCTGCTAGGCGGAGGATTAGCCTAGTGAGCCACGGCGCTGGCAGTTACATGTACTTTTAAATCCAAACTTCTGCTTACTTACACCAGCTCTGATAATTTGAGCTGCATATGTAATTTTAACTCGTTTAGTAGCAGATGAAATTAGCTTTTTTTTAAAGGATTAATTTCCATTTTATTTTTCCAAAGGATAGTTTCTTTTCAGCCCTTAAAGACTAAGCTCCTTACATGGGCTTTGTGGAGGCCCTGGGGTAGCACCAGCAGGTCTAAGTCAGCAAGATGGTATTTGGTCCTTCCTGGCTTCAGGATATTGATTTCTGACAATTTTGCTATGACTGCAACAACTCACACAATAACGTAGTTTGGGAAGCACATAGGTTTTGTAGACACTTGCTTTGGAGATGTCCCTAATGGCTTTGGCCTCCACTATATTTCAGATGACCAACTTCTTAATGGCCTTGTCCTTGGGCACACATCAGAACGTTTGTGGAAGACAGGCTGCACATGGCTGCGGTCCTTTTAGGCATGGCTGTTGTTCCTTTGCCATCTTGGAAGCAAGGATTCAAAATACTGAAATTAATATCTTACTTAACCTGATGTATCTAAGATATTATTTCAACTTGTAATGAATGTAAAACAGTTAATGAGATATTTTACATTTCTTTTTTCTCATTAAGTCTTCAAATTCCTATGTGTGGTTTACACATGAGGCACATCTCAATTCAGACTGTAATATTTTATTGGAAATACTTGATCTGTATTAAACTTACAATTAAAAACATTGATTCACATACCTCAATAGTTACAAACATACCTAAAAGCTTTCTAGTAATTGAATGAAGTATCAGTTTTTAAGTTAATCTTTAGAATTAAATAAAATTAAGTTCTTCATTTGTATTTCCCACATTTCAATTATTCTGTAGCCTTATGTGGCTAATACCTAGCATATGGGACAATATTGCCTTACAATCTGTGCGTGGCTAGGCCTTGGTGAAGAACTTTGATTAGTAGTACATGATAGTTTTCTCATTTGTCTTTAAGGTAAATAGATGGCTAAGCTTCATGTTTTACAACCCATGATTCGCCTTTCCTTACTCATTATGACTGCTGCAGTCAGTTTGTATTGGTGGGATGAGTCCCAAAGGGTGAACCAGCCTTTTTTTCTTTTTTTGTATAATTTTTAGTTGTAAAGGTTTTGTGTTTTTGTTTTTGTTTTTGTTTTTGTTTTTTTTTTTTTTTAATTTATTTATTTGAAAGGCAGAGTTACAGGGGGGAGAGAGAGAGAGAGAAGTCTTTCTTCCACTGATTGATTCCCAAAATGGCTGCAATGGACAGGGCTGGGCCAGGTCCTCCTCATTGGTGGCAGGGTCCCAAGCACTTGGGCTATCCTCATCTGCTTTTAGGTGCATTAGCAGGAAGCTGAATTGGAAGTGGAACGCCCGGGACTCAAACTGGTGCTCATATGGGAAGGCTGCATCATAGGCGGTGGCTTAACCCACTCTGCCACAACATTGGCCCCAGTTGTAAAGAGTATACCAACAAGAGGCTGGCTTTGTTGAGTAGCGCTAAAGCCATCACCTGTAAAGTAGCATCCTATATGGGCACTGGGTTGAATCCCAGCTGCTCCACTTCTGATTCAGCTCCCTGCTAATGCATTTGGGAAAGCAGCGGAAGATGGCCCAAGAACTTGTGCCTCTGCATCCACAAGGGAGACCTGGATGAAGCTCTTGGCTTCAGCCTGGCATAGTTCTGGCTGTTGCAGCCATTTGGGGAGTGAACCAGTGAATGGAAGATTTCTATCTTTGTTTCTCCCTCTCTATAACTCTGTCTTTAAAATAAAGGAATCTTTAAATAATAGAGAATGCTATGTTTTTTTTACATAAGACCTTTAGCAAATGTTCATTCATTACGTTCTTTGTACAAGGTAATAGACTGAATGTTATAGATTTTATATTTGTTTTTCATAAGCAGCTATGGTTGTAGGAAGTGTCAGATCGGAATGTAAATTTTCATTAACTCTGACACTTACCAGCTATATGATTTTGGACAAGTAACTTACATCTCCAAGCCTCAGTTTCCCTATTTGTAAAATACAGATAAAATTTTGCCTCACAGAATGTGATTAATAGGGAATGAGACTAGTTTAGATGCAACAAAAATGTTATAGAAGTTATTGTTGCTTATTGTAACAGTCCCCTGGAATTGACATTTTTGGAGATTGATTTATTTTATTTGAGAGGCAGAGTTAGAGAGGGAGAGGGAGAGCCCTTCTATCCTGTTTTTTCCCCCGAAATGACTGCAGCTACTGGTACTGGGCCAATCTGAAGCCAAAAACAAGGAGCTTCTTCTAGTCTCCCATGTGGGTGCAGGGCCCAAGCATTTCGACTGCTTCTGCTGCTTTCCAGACCCATTAGCAAGGAGTGGGATTGGAAGTGGAGCAGCCGAGAATTGAACTGGCACCCATATGTGATGATGGGGCTGCAGGCGGTGGCTTAACCTGCTATGCCACAGTGCTGGCTCCTGGAATTGACATTTCAACTTTTCTCTTTGCAGATAGGCAAACTCAGAAGTTAATTAATTCCTAATAATTGAAGACAGTTAGACTGTGTACTAGAATTGAAACCCAGTTGGGGCCGGCGCCGTGGCTCAATAGGCTAATCCTCCACCTGTGGCACTGGCACCCCAGGTTCTAGTCCCGGTCAGGGCGCCGGATTCTGTCCCAGTTGCCCCTCTTCCAGGCCAGCTCTCTGCTGTGGCCAGGGAGTGCAGTGGAGGATGGCCCAAGTGCTTGGGCCCTGCACCTCATGGGAGACCAGGAGAAGTACCTGGCTCCTGCCTTCGGATCAGTGTGGTGCGCCGGCCGCGGTGGCCATTGGAGGGTGAACCAACGGCAAAAGAAGACCTTTCTCTCTCTCTCACTGTCCACTCTGCCTGTGGGAAAAAAAAAAAAAAAAAAAAAAAGAAACCCAGTTTTGGGATCGGCGCTGTGGTATAGCGGGTGAAGCCACTGCCTACAATGCCAGCATCCCATATGGGCGCCGGTTCGGGTCCCAGCTGCTTCACTTCCAACCAGCTCTCTGCTATGGTCTGGGAAAGCAGTAAAAGATGGCCCAAATCTTTGGGCCCCTGCACTCACGTGGGAGACCTGGATCGGCTCAGCTCCAGCTGTTGCAGCCATCTGGGGGATGAACCAGAGTATGGAAGACCTCTCTCTCTCTCTCTCTCTCTGCCTCTGCCTCTGCCTTTCTGTAACTCTGCCTTTCAAATAAATAAATAAATCTTTTAAAAAAATAAGAAACCCAGTTCTGATTCCAAGTAATACCACCTTGCAAGCCTGTATTTTTCTCAGGTGTTTTGCTAATGTACACCTGCAGCCTGGGTGCTGATATTTAGATTACTTTTTTCTTGAGCCCTGAAAATTCTATGTATATTTTAGAGTTAACAGTACATCTCAATTCATAACTCCAGTTTTTTATTGGATATACTTGATCTGTATTTCTTCCCTTCATACTCAGGCCTGGCAACAAACCCTATCTCTTCAAACAGCATTGCTAATTACTCCATGAACCTGCTGGGTGGGTTCAGACAGTAAGTGCTTATGGTTTAACATTCATTTGTCACTTTGCCATTTGATGTTGCTACATCGTCCTTTTAAACAGTAGATCTGTCATTATGCTTCAATGCCTAACTCTGGAGGATTTAAAAAATGTTTGAGTTTTATTTTAATGTGGCATACTCATACTTTTCCCCCTTGAATTTTGTCTGTTTCGTTATCTTCTGCAGCTTTTCTTTAAAGTGCTTTAACAGCATGATTGTCTATTGTTTACATTCGAAGGTAGTTCAACATTTATCTTCCTCTGTAGTCGTTCATGAGTTAAAGGTTGATTTGCAGGATTTGTAAGCAGGAGAAAAACACTGATTCTTGAACTCTTTCATGTAATTAGCCCTAAAGAAATGAAGTCATCTGAGACCAATTCTTACAGAGGCCTGAACACTGTTTTGGAACTCCTTGAATTCTTGAGGGTATGAATATTCAGCCAAGACAGTTTAGCTGACTCTTTAGTTCCTGGTGCAGTAGGCAGTTCCAAATCCATGTCAGCTATCTTGGAACAATATGGGCTTTATTGTGCGGTTAGAAGCAAAAACTCACTGAATGAAAGGCCTGCAGGCAGCCAGGCATGGATGTACTGGTAAGAAAGTACTGTTTGTATAGGTATTCTAATGGTCTTTTACAAGGAGTAGGTCGCCTGTAATGAGAGCATATTCATTTATGGTGATGAGAGTGTTAGGACTTTGAAACTGTTCTTTCTAATGAAGTGAGAGGATCTGTGCTTGTTGAATATGAAGAGGTTCAGAAAATCTTGATTGCAGAAGACACTGCCATTTCCAGAGACTGAAGTGATGCTGCCTGAGAGATTAGAGGTCAGGGGTCTTTGTGGGGCGTGCCGCTCCTGAGCTCCTCACAGGAGATACACGGTTAGGTGGTGATGTTGGCATTTTGCTTGTATAATAAAGGACTGTCATAGTGCAAGAATCCTTGAGTAAGAGTTTACCAAGCCTTTTACATCTCTGTGTATGCTACCTTGACATGCCAACATAGAAAGGTACTTCAAAAAGGTTGGCAGAAAACTAGAATTAAAAGATCAGCTTATTTTGGTGCAAAAAATTTTGAAATCCGTGAAGATAAGTATCTTCAAAAAGTTAATAGAAAATGCGTATTATGTAAAGATTATCCATGATTTCAAAATAATATACCAAAATAAACTTATATATTGAAAAATTTTATTTACTTTCATTTTACTTGAAAGAGTGATGGGGGTGGGGGAGAGAGAGAAGGAGATGGGGACAGATAAGGTAGAAATAAATCTTCCCACTTGCTGATTTGTTCTCCAAATGCCTGCAATAGCCCAGGGAGGGCCAGGCCAAAAGCAGGACCCCAGAACTCCATCCAGATCTCCCACATGAGTGGCAGGAGCCGAGGGACTTAGGCTGTCTTCTACTGCCTTCCCCAGCACATCAGCCAGGACTTAAACTGATACTCTAATATGGGATGTGTCGTCAGCTTCACCTGCTGCATCACAACACTGGCCCCCAGGCTCACTTTTAGGCTTGTGTTTAGCCCCTGGGCTTGGGGACTGGAGCTGACTTTTCTCTCGTCTCTTTATGCACTCTTCTGAGGGTCCCACTCCTTGTCCCACTGCAGGTTGACAGTATTGTATTAGATTTTCATCTAAAAGTTAATACCATTATACTTGTATCTTCATTAGTCTGTCTTCTGTAGGACAGTTTACTTCAATATGAAGATAATGGCATTTCAGTGATACCAAATTACTTTGCAGCCCTCTGCGTTTAAAGGACAGCTAAGATATGGGGGAATAATAGTTTTGTGGTCTGGGAAAGGAAGTTTGGAGAAGATACGCTCTAGAAGATGAGAATTTCCTGTAGTCCTGTGTTCTTGAAGAGACTGTAATTTCATTGGAGTAGCTTTACTGATGGTTTTCACTTTTTCCTCTTTGTTTAGAAAAGCATTCATATTTCCTGTCCAAAGGAAAATGCATCTTCTAAGTTTTTGGCACCATATACTACTTTTTCCAGAATTCATACAAAGAGTGTAAGTACTTTGATACAATTAAGAGAAAACGTAATAGCATGTTAACTTTTTATTTTATCTGCTTGTCTAGTGCTATAAATATATTCATAATTAATGTATATTTCATTTATTTTGCCTTGTATGATGGTACAGGTAATCAAATATGATATGTTTGACAAAAACATGTACTCAGGTCCACATAGAATATGTGTACAAAATCTGTTTATTGGTAAACTTAGAGGTGTGTGAAATTTTCTTTGATGTTTTAGCAGAGGTACTTAGCAGATTTTGGATAGTGATAGAATGGTGGATGCCTGCATAATATGCCACTACTTGTATTTTATTCCTTTGCTTACAATGCAAGGACATTTTCTCAAAATTCCAGAAACACCAGATTGAAGAAAAGTTTTCAGAAATCTTTGTAATAAAACCCTTTCTACTACTATGAGCTTTTCCAAATCAGCAGTTAGAAACCGATGGATGAACTGATCATATTAAAGTTGTCCACTTTTTCCTGTGTAGCATATTTTTTAAAAGAGCTGTTTGTTACTGTTATTGCAAAAACAAGTATGTATTTAATGATTAATATTTAGGAAATAAAAAAGGAAATGAAAATTACTCCTATTTCCATAACCTAAAAATAACTGTTGTAAATTTGCTTCATTGTAGCCTTTACAAATAATGTAGTAGGAATAGCTAATATTTACTGTTTGCTTACTATGAGCCAGCACCATGCTAAACTTTATATATCGTTATTGTAATTCTAGCAATCTTTTTTTTTTTTTAAGATTTATTTATTTATTTGAAAGAGTTACACAGAGAGAGAAGGAGAGGCAGAGAGAGAGAGAGAGAGAGAGGTCTTCCATCTGCTGGTTCATTCCCCAGTTGGCCACAACAGCTGGAGCTGCACTAATCCAAAGCCAGGAGCCAGGAGCTTCTTCTGGGTCTCCCAAACAGGTGCAGGGGCCCAAGGACTTGGGCCATCTTCTGCTGCTTTCCTAGGCCATAGCAGAGAGCTGGACTGGAAGTGGAGCAGCTGGGACTTGAAACGGCACCCATATGGGATGCCAGCACTGCAGGCGGCGGCTTTACCCACTATGCCACAGTGCCAGTCCCTATCAGTCTTTTCTTTAAATATTTTACCAAAGCACATTTTTACAGTACTGTTTGCTTGCTTGCTTGCTTGCTTGCTTTTTTTTTTTACAGGCAGAGTAGACAGTGAGAGAGAGAGAGAGAACAGAGAGAAAGGTCTTCCTTTGCCGTTGGTTCACCCTCCAATGGCCGCCATGGTCGGCGTGCTGCAGCCGGCGCACCGCGCTGATCCAAAGCCAGGAGCCAGGTGCTTTCTCCTGGTCTCCCATACAGGTGCAGGGCCCAAGGACTTGGGCCACAGCAGAGAGCTGGCCTGGAAGAGGGGCAACCGGGACAGAATCCGGTGCCCCGACTAGGACTAGAACCCAATGTGCCGGCGCCGCAGGCGGAGGATTAGCCTATTGAGTCGCGGTGCAGGCTTCATGCTTTCTTTTTAATTAAAGATTTAATTGATTTGAAAGACAGAGTGACAGAATGGGGGGGGGGGGGATAAGAGAGAGAGAGAGAGAGAGATAGATAGAGATAGAGATAGAGATTTCATCCGCTGGCTTACTCCCCAGATGGTTGTAACAGCCAGGGTCAGGCGGGCAGCCAGGAGCTTGGAACTCCATTCTAGTCTCCCACATGGGTGGCAGAAGCCCAAGGACTTGGGCCATCTGCTGCTGCTCTTCCAGGATTGGAAGCAGAGCACCCAGTTCTTGAACCAGCCTTGCAACATGGTATGTTAGCATTGTGACTGATGGCTTTGCTCCCTGCACCACAACACCAACCTCCATGCTATTTTATAACTTGGTTTTGATTACTTATAAGTGTTCTGTGTCATCTTTCTGTGTATTCTTTTACTTATTTACTTGATAGGTAGAGTGACAAAGAGACGGAGAGACAGATCTTTCATCCACTGTTCACAACAGTGAACAGTGCCCACAATTAAATGCCCTCAACAATGCCCACAACAGGTCTGGGCCAGGCCAAAGCCAGGAGCTGGGGACTCTACCTGAGTTTCCCGCATGGGTGACAGGAACCCTAGTACTTGGGTCATCTGCTGCCTTCCCAGACACATTAGCAGAAAGCTGGATTGGAACTCAATCCCAGGCACTGTGATATAGGATGTGGGGATCCCAAGCCACAGCTTAACCTGCTGTACCACAATAGTCACCCTTATGTCATCTTTTAAAATCTACATAGTGATAGGCCCAGTGTTGTGGCGTAGGGGGTAAAGCCACTGTGATGCTGGCATCCCATATTGGAGCACACCAGTCTAAGCTTGGCTACTCCAAATGGAGTTCCAGGTTCCTGGCTTCAGCCTGGCCCAGCCCTGCCTATTGCAGCCATCGGGGGAGTGAATCAATAGATAGAAGGTCTCTTTCTTTCTCTGATTCTCATTCTATCTCTGTCACTGTACCTTTCAAATAAATAAATAAGTATATATATATATATTTTTTTTTTTTGACAGGCAGAGTGGACAGTGAGAGAGAGAGAGAGAAAGGTCTTCCTTTTGCCGTTGGTTCACCCTCCAATGGCCGCTGCGGCCGGCGCGCTGCGGCCGGCACACCGCGCTGATCCGATGGCAGGAGCCAGGAGCCAGGTGCTTTTCCTGGTCTCCCACGGGGTGCAGGGCCCAAGCACCTGGGCCATCCTCCACTGCACTCCCTGGCCACAGCAGAGGGCTGGCCTGGAAGAGGGGCAACCGGGACAGAATCCGGCACCCCGACCGGGACTAGAACCCGGTGTGCCGGCGCCGCTAGGCGGAGGATTAGCCTAGTGAGCCGTGGCGCCGGCCAAATAAGTATATTTTTAAAAAGCTACAATGCTTCATTCTATGACTTTACTGTCATTTATTTTTCTAGTTTTTTATTACTGTACGTGCAGGTGTTCCCAACTTTATGATTTCAAATTTTTATAAGTATACTTGCAGCTAAACTTCTACTTAAGAAGGTAGGAAGAAATTGTAATACATGTGTTAAATAGAATTGTTGGGTTATAGAGTATGTTCTAACTGACCTCTGTTAAACTGACTTGTGGAGTTATTCATTGCTGTACATTTCCTCTGAAAAACATACTGTGTGGTGCCCACAGTGCGTGTGTTCATGTCTTACGAGGTCTTCACTATTGCGACTGCATACTTCTACTACTGAAGATCATGTTGAATGCTTACCATAAGGCAGTTGTAGTGCCAGTTACATTATTTGTGAAATTATGTAAATTTATTTTTATTTTAGTATTTTCATTTTTAACATTCCAATTTTAAAATTATTAAACAACTCATAGCATCATAAGGTAACTCATCTTCTACCCCAGTGACTTAAATTGTCATCTTTATTTGATATATAAGATTAATTCATTGATCTGTTTGTTCTTTTGTTATCATTAAGCTCAGGAATAGATCTTTAGCTTTGGAATCTGACCTAGATTTGTATACTGGTTCCTAACATGTGGCCTTCGGAGATTACTCAGTCTCTTCTTAGGCCTCAGTTTGCTCATGTGAAAAACAGGAATCATACCTAACAGATTTTTGGGAGGTTACTTGAGGTATTGTTTATTACCTGTATGGTACATAGTAGGTATTTATGGGTGATAGATCCCATTCCCGTTTTCCTTTAACAAAAGTTTGGACTTACGGCCACTGCCTGCAATACCGGCATCCCATATGGACACCGGTTCAAGTCCCAGCTGCTCTACTTCTGATCCAGCTCTCTGCTGTGGCCTTTGGAAAGCAATAGAAGATGTCCCAGGTCCTTGGGCCCCTGCACCCACGTAAGAGACCCGGAAGAAGCACCTGGTTCCTGGCTTTAGATCGGTGCAGCGCTGGCCATTGTGGCCATCTGGGGTGTGAACCAGCAGATGGAAGACTTCTCTCCCTCTCTGCCTCTGACTCTGTAACTCTGCCTTTCAAATAAATAAATAAGTCTTTAAAGAAAAAATTTGAACTAAGAAGATAGCTGGTATGGTCTTTAATCTATTAATTCCTAACATTTTGTAAGAAATAGGTAGTTCAGACCTAATTTCTTTTTAAGGCTAGGCACTGGGGATAAGTAACACAAAGTCCCTGTTTCCTTTAGGGACAGCATATTAACTGAGAGGATATAATACAATATAACAAAGTTTCTCAGCCTCAGTACTATTGACATCCTGACCTGGGTCCTTCGTTATAGGGCACTGTTCTATGCATTGCAGGGCACCTAGCAGATCCAGTACCTCAACCTGTAACAGGCCACTGTCCCTCCTCCCTGCATCTTGTTTCCAGACATTGCCACATATCTGCTAGAGAAGGCAGTCACCCTTTATTTGTATTGGGTGCTGACCATTACAATATGTGAATATAGTGCTGAGATATTCTCAGGAAGGAAATGATGAGTCTCTTGTGAGGGAGTTGGGAAAACCTTTGGGAAGTAGGTCATTTTTTTTTTATCATTGATGGTGCCTTTTTGCTATTTCTCTTTCTCTTGTGTAAGTTTACTAAGAGATGATTCATCCATTTATTAAAATTGAAGGATCTACAATTAAGTTAACAGTGCTTTTATTCTGAGGAACCAAAATAAAGAAGAAGAGTCTTAAAATGTTACAGATTTACCTAAATATTCCTATAGTTCTTGCCAAATATCTTCATTATGGCTTAATTGACATACAGAGTGAAAATGGGAGATTAGATAATTAAAGTCACAGTCTACTTTTCCTTAATTTAGGCCATGTGGGAGTCAGTGTTGCTGGGAATATGTCAGACTGTCTATCCCACATTTCTGAAATACTTGCAACTGGATGTTTTCTTTTAATGCCATTTAATAAAAAGGGTATACATGCAGGAAGTGATTGCTGATACTGGAACTGCAGAAGTGAATCTGAGAATTCTGTATTACTTATTCTGAAACATTTATATCTATATATCTGTACATAGATATATATGGAATCTATATGGAAGTATTTTTATTCTTCCTTGAATTCTAGTATGTATTGAAGGGTGTTGTTTATAAGTAGGTTTCTAAGAATTAGGAAAGATACTGCAAAAAAAAATAGCAGAGGGTAGAAACTATGAAAACAAAACGGGGACAGGGAACGTGTTTTAGCTGAAGCAGGAGACAACAGATGTTTATGGGAGCGTTGTCTTGTTCGGAGAAGTAGATGGCATTGGCTCTGGTCTTGTGGGGAAGTAAGTGATAATAACTCATCCTTCACATCAAACACGTGTCTTTTGTATTGGGAGGCATAGGCTTGAAGATGTCTTGGAAGAGTGTGGAAAAAGGGAGGGTTATAGGATCTGTCACAGAAATAAGAGTAATTCCTTACTTACAACATTGGTTGTTTTGTCTTTTGAACAGATAACATGCCTGGACATTTCCAGTGGAGGAGGCCTTGGTGTGTCTTCTAGTACTGATGGGAACATGAAGATCTGGCAGGCTTCCAATGGAGAACCCAGAGTAAAGAATTTGGATATTTAGGGTCTTAGACATGAAGGGTAGTTTGAGAAACCCTGATGGGTCATGGAAGGAAGAGTGGCCCATGCTAAAAATGTAGGGTCACTGGACATGCATTGACTTCTGTTCTCCCATTTGTTGATTATAATACCATTCTCAAACTTAGTGATTTCGCAGATCAGAGTTGGGCTGGAAGAGTTGAGAAGCCAGGCCAGTGAATATCTGAGTGGGCCCTTGACTGAGCTGCCTTCAGTGATTGGTTTCCAAGACTGAGCTGTTACACTGAATATATGACTGAGCCTGCAACCTACATAGAGGATTTTAAGGAGAGAGAAATTTTAAGTTCCCAGGCCTCCTCAGCTCCTTATTCCTAGAACTAGACTTAGGAGTGGATGTGAGAGCAAGGGAATTCAGTTCTGTAACATTTTCGCTAAATCCCAGGAAAGGGAGCCAGCAGCTCTTAGAACACTACATGGTAGACAAATGAACTTAAGATATCCTTTGGACATCCTTCGTTAAATCTACCATATGGTTATAGTATGTAGGTATTTCATAAGGGACCAAAATGTGGGAAGTGAGAACATTAAGGGATGGACAAGAGAACTAGCATGGAATTTTCTTTTGTTTTTCCAGAGAGTATTGGAAGGACATGTGTTTGATGTGAATTGTTGCAGGTTTTTCCCATCAGGCCTTGTGGTTCTGAGTGGGGGAATGGATGCCCAGCTCAAGATCTGGTCAGCAGAAGATGCTAACTGCGTGGTGACCTTCAAAGGTCACAAAGGAGGTATGAAGGGTGGCTTCTCCCAAAGGCATCCCTAATGATCCCCAGAGATGAATCACTGAAAAGAGAAAACAAAGCTGGTTATTCACAGACACACAGGTAATTCATCCGCTGGCCGTTTCTGATGAGCTGCTGTTTCCCCAAGGGCCAGAAATTTCTTTGCTGTTCAGTCATGATTGCTATCTAGAACTAACAGTCTTATACAAATAGTTGTTTTCTACAATTGATAAGAAAAAAAAAATATTCCTCAGGATATCATCTACCTGTATGCTGAGAGTAATGAGAGAGGGAGGTAGAGATAAGTGCCTGCGTTTTCTCATTAGTCCTTGGGCTGAGGGGACAGTAAAAGCAAGGGGGTGAATGGCTGCATCACCGGACATCAGAGATAGATCAAGATAGAGCTGTGATTCCCATGGGTTTAAGTCGCAATTTATATTTACAGGCTGCACTGGAATTGGGAGTGGTCCCAGGAATTGAACCCAGTTACTCATATGGGTTGTAGGCTCCCAAATCCTAACTGCCCTGCCGGACACCCACTGTTGCATGGAGTCACTGTGTTGCACTGTCTTCTCTTCACTTGGACTTCCTTTCTTCTTTATCCATTTTAGGTATCCTAGATACAGCCATTGTTGAGCGGGGGAGGAATGTGGTGTCTGGATCTCGAGATGGGACAGCACGACTTTGGGATTGTGGGCGCTCAGCCTGCTTGGGAGTCCTTGCAGACTGTGGTTCCTCCATCAATGGAGTGGCAGTGGGTGCTGCAGACAACTCCATAAACCTTGGCTCCCCAGAGCAGGTGCCCAGTAAGTCAATGATGATACATGAGCCTGTTTTGTTTAAGAAAACCCTCATCAGCATTTGCTTAGTTTCTCCTTTTTTCCCTTATCTTTTCCTGCTGCCATTTCTATTTTCACTACAAGATTAATATTTACTATTGCTCTTACATTGTTGTTGGTTTGGAATTGACAAAGGAAGTATATGTTAAGATCAGCTATTGCCTGAGAGAGTGCCTGGGCCCCTGCACCCATGTGGGAGACCTGGAAGAAGCTCCTGGCTCCTAGCTTCGGATCGGCACAGCTCCAGCCGTTGCGGCCAACTGGGGAATGAACCATTGAATGGAAGACCTCTCTCTTTCTGTCTCTCCTCTCTGTGTGTAACTCTGACTTTCAAATAAATAAATCTTTAAACAAAAGTTTTTATTTGAGAAATAGATATCACAGGGAGAGCAGAGAGTGAGAGTGACTCCTGTCTGGCATTTAGTTCACTCTCCAAATATCCCAGCTGGGATTGGGCCAAGGCCAAAGCTGGGAGCTGGGAACAAAGTCTGAGTCTCCCATGTGGGTGGCAGGAGCCCAGTTATAGAGCTGTCACCACTACCTCCCAGGGTCTGCATTAGCAGGAAGCTGGAGTCAGGAGCCAGAGCTGAGACTTAAACCCAGGAACTCTTATATGGGATGTGAACATCTAAACTGCTAGGCTAAGTGCTTCCTGAACTGGAGCAATCTTTGGAATCATTTCTTAAAAATCCGTGAAGCGTGTGACTCTCCAACTTGAAAACCTCCAGTTGTCCCCCTTTATACCTGTATTGACATGGTAGCCCCTTAGCATGGCCTGTAACACAGCTGCTCTCTGACCCAGGACCCCTCCCGCCTTCTGTCTGCTCTTGCAGCCCAGCAGCCCCTCGCCTTTGCCGCCGTGTTTCCTTAGTCTGGAGGGCACTTCCCACCACCATTCACAGGACTGGTTTCCATTCGCCATTCACGTCTCAGTTGAAAACTGACCCCAACGGAGCATTTTTATTTTTTATTTCTTTTCTTTGAATATTTATTTATTTATTGAAAGGCAGAGTGACAGAGAAAGAGGGAAAGATGGAGAGAGATGTTCTGTCTGCTCATTCACTCTCCAAATGGCCACAGCGGACCAGTGCTGTGGTGTAGTGGGTTAAGCCGCTGCCTGCCGTGCCAGCATCTCTTATAGGCGCCAGTTCGAGACCTGGCTGCTCCATTTCCAATCCAGCTCTCTGCTATGGCCTGGGAAAGCAGTAGAAGATGGCCCAGGTCCTTGGGCCCCTGCACCCGTGTGGGAGACCTGGAAGAAGCTCCTGGCTCCTAGCTTCGGATCAGCGCAGCTCCAACCATTGCTGCCAATTGGGGAGTGAATCAGCAGATGGAAGACCTCTCTCTCTCTCTCTTTACCTCTCCCTCTCCTCTGTGTAACTCTGACTTTCAAATAAATAAATAAAAAAAAAAAGCAAAATGGCCACAACATCCTGGGCTGGGTCAGGCTGAAGCCGTATCCTGGAACCATATCCAGGTCTCCTACATGGGTGTTAGGACCCAAGCACTTGGGCCATCATCAACTGCTTTCCCAAACACATAAACAGGAAGCTGGATTCAAAGTAGAGTAGCTCAAACTTGAAATGGCGTCCCAGTATGGGATGCTGGCATCCCTAGCAGCAGTGTAACCCTGTGCACCACAATACCTGTACTCCACAGAGCCTTTTTACAATTGAAGTTTAAATTTTGAGCATGGGTGTTTGGCACAGCAGTTAAGATGCTGCTTGGGACACCTGCATTGCCTGTCAGACTGCTTGGGTTTAAGTCCTGGCTCTCTCTCTCTCTCTCTTTTTTTTTTTTTTTTTTTTTGACAGGCAGAGTGGACAGTGAGAGAGAGAGACAGAGAGAAAGGTCTTCCTTTGCCGTTGGTTCACCCTCCAATGGCCGCCGCTGCAGCCGGCGCACCGCGCTGATCCGATGGCAGGAGCCAGGATCCAGGTGCTTTTCCTGGTCTCCCATGGGGTGAAGGGCCCAAGCACCTGGGCCATCCTCCACTGCACTCCCTGGCCATAGCAGAGAGCTGGCCTGGAAGAGGGGCAACCGGGACAGAATCCGGCACCCCGACCGGGACTAGAACCCGGTGTGCCGGCGCCGCAAGGTGGAGGATTAGCCTATTGAGCCACGGCGCCGGCCTAAGATTTATTTATTTTATTTGAAAGTCAGAGTTGCAAAGAGAGAGGTCTTCCATCCACTGGTTCACTCCCCAGTTGGCTGCAACGGCCAGAGCTGTGCCGATCCGAAGCCAGGAACCAGGAGCTTCCTCCAGGTCTCCCACGTGGGTGCAAGGGCCCAAGGTCTTGGGCTATCTTCTGCTTTCCCAGGCCACAGCAGAGAGCTGGATTGGAAGTGGAGCAGCCGGGTCTTGAACTGGCACCCATATGGGATGCGGGCGATACAGGCCAGGGCGTTAACCCACTGCACCACAGTGCTGGCCCCCTGGCTCTGCTTTCAATTGCAGCTTCCTCCTAGTATACACCTAGGAGGCAGAAGGTGATGACTCAGGTAGGCGGGTCCTGCAAACCATGAGGGAGACCCAGATTGAGTTTTGGGCTTCCAGCCCTGCCTGTGCAGGCATTTGGGGAGTGAACCAACTGATGGAAGATCTCTCTCTGTCTCTATATCCCTTGAAGTTAAAAAAAAAAATTGTTTAAAGTTATCCTTCCATTCAGTCTCCCACCGTGTACTCACTTTGATACATTTTCCTGTTTCATTCACTTTGTACAATTCACTTGTCTCTGAAAATATGCTACTTGTTTATTTACCTATAGTCTTTTTCCACTAGAATCCATGAGAATTAAGGGCCTTGCCTGTTCATTGCCAGTTCTTAGCCCTAAAACAGTGTTGGATACATAGTAGACCCTCAATAGGGTCCTCCTGATTCTAAGAGCTTTGAGGGCAGAGAGTATCTTCGTTCAATGTTGGATCCCTAATGTGGTATCTCACTACATTACAAACTTTGTGTGTGTGTGTGTTTAAGATTTATTTATTTATTTGAAAGAGTTACACAGAGAAAGGAAGAGAGAGAGATAAAGATCCTCTATCCCCTGTTCACTCCCCAAATGGCCTCAGTGGTTGAAGCCAGGAGTTAGGAGCTTTCTCCAAGTCTCCCATGTGGGTGCAGGGACCCAAGAAGTTGGGCCATCTTCTGCTCCTCTCCCAGGCACATTAGCAGGGAGCTGAGTTGGAAGTGGAGCAGCCGGGTATCGAACCAATGCCCATATGGGATGCCAGCATTGCAGGTACTCACTATACCACAATGCTGGCCCATGGTGTTTGTTTTGTTTTGTTTTGTTTTGTTTTTTTGACAGGCAGAGTGGACAGTGAGAGAGAGAGACAGAGAGAAAGGTCTTCCTTTTCCGTTGGTTCACCCCCCAATGGCCACTGCGGCTGGCGCGCTGCAGCCGGCGCACCGCGCTGATCCGAAGCCAGGAGCCAGGCGCTTCTCCTGGTCTCCCATGCGGGTGCAGGGCCCAAGGACTTGGGCCATCCTCCACTGCACTCCCTGGCCACAGCAGAGAGCTGGACAGGAAGAGGAGCGACCGGGACTAGAACCCGGGGTGCCAGTGCCACAGGTGGAGGATTAGCCTATTGAGCTGCCGCGGTGCCGGCCTCCATGGTGTTTTTAAATTTGAGTTTATTGGGGATACCTTTTTTTTTTTTAACTTTTATTTAATGAATATAAATTTCCAAAGTACAGAATATGGATTACAATGGCTTCCCCCCCATAACGTCCCTCCAACCCGCAACCCTCCCCTTATCCACTCCCTCTCCCCTTCCATTCACATCAAGATTCATTTTTGATTTTCTTTATATACAGAAGATCAGTTTAGCATACATTAAGTAAAGATTTCAACAGTTTGCTCCCACACAGAAAAATAAAGTGGAAAATACTGTTTGAGTACGAGTTATAGCATTAAATCTCAATGTACAGCACACTAAGGACAAAGATCCTACATGAGGAGTAAGTGCACAGTGACTCCTGTTGTTGACTTAACAAATTGACACTCTTGTTTATGGCATCAGTAATCACCCTAGGCTCTTGTCATGAGTCGCCAAGGCTATGGAAGCCCCCTGAGTTCACTGACTCTGATCATATTTAGACAAGGCCATGGTCAAAGTGGAAGTTCTCTCCTCCCTTCAGAGAAAGGTACCTCCTTCTTTGATGACCCATTCTTTCCACTGGGATCTCACTCGCGGAGATCTTTCATTTAGCTTGTTTTTTTACATATAGTCAAAATCATTCTTTTAATTATATTTGAGTTCTGCAGATATGTACAGTTGTATAAATACCACAGTGAAATATGAAGCATAATTGTTTTAATAAATCACTGACACAACATACTCAGTCAACATCCATCAGTATTTGTGCTTTGTGGGCACTGCCAGCCGACTGGCTGTTACTAACATAGCTCATCTATTGTACAGGTGAACGAGAGGTTGGAACAGAGGCGAAAATGCTGCTGTTGGCCCGGGAAGATAAGAAGCTTCAGTGCTTGGGACTACAGAGCAGGCAGCCGGCAAGTGGTTCCTATTAGCTATTTGAACTCTGAGGCACCCTGGGTCTCTCAGATTCTTGAAAAGCTGTTTTGGAAACATTTCTGCTTGTTCCCACTGTTCACGGCACGGGTGAGAGGCAATATAGTATAGAGATGAAGAGCATGGGACTCGGAATAGGCACAACATATATCCTAGCTCTTCTGCTTAGTGGTTGTCATGGTGGATAGGTTGCTTAGCTGCTCTGCGCCTCAGTTTCCTTATCACTAAACTGGGCGTAATGGGACTTACCTCACTGGGCTAAGTGATTAATTACTGTGCTGTTTTGCGAGCTCACTTTCCCTCCCTGGTCCTCTGTGTACCCTCTGTAGAGTAATGTGGTTGGATCGCTTTCTCTTTCTGGGGCTTTCTACTTTTAAGTAATGTGGAGAAATTCTGATTTAAGGACTTGTATATTCAGAGTTCTCAATTATAATTAGTGAGCAGAATATGTTATAGAAGAACTAGCCAGATTGTCCTCCTTCATCCCCTGAGGCTTTGCTGGGCAAACTGTGCTTTTAGCTACACTTGGTCTTGCCTGAGATGAGATTTTTAAAATGTCCTTTTAGCACCCATTGTCACATCCAGAACAGCTCCAGTGATTTGGTTTTGACCATAGGTTTTGTATTTCCATTTTGTCTTATTACTTACTCCATTGTCTGGTGATGTTTTATTTGAGAGGCAGAGAGAGACCCAGAGACAGAAAGTAGATGGAGAAAGAGAGATCCCCTTTGCTGGTTCACTTCCCAAATGTGTACAGTGGTCAGCTGGGTCTGTGCTGGGGTGAAGCTGAGAATTTGAACCAGGTCTCCCACGTGGGTGGCAGGGACCCAACTATCTGAGCCATCACCTGCTACCTGCTAGGGAGTGCAGTAGTGAGAAGCTGGAATTCAGAGCAGAGGTGGGACTTGAACCCAGGGAGTCTGATATGGGATGTGGAGTCTTAGCCAGCAGCTTGATCACAAAGGCAAATGCCTGCCTTGGTCATCACCAATTTTGTGCTAATTTTCATGTTGTCTTTTATTTCCAAAGGGAAATCAGGCATTTTGTTTTTTCCTTTCCCTTCTAGAACCTTAGAAGGAGATATGATCATAAAGAATAAGTGAAAATCTAATAATTTCTCTTTTCAGATATTTGGAGAGAATTGTGGTTCCTTGCATTGCCACTTTATTTGTTTCTTTTCTTCTAAAGTACCTTGCTGCAAAAGGCTTTTGGAAGCGTCATGGAGCAAAACTTAAATGTAGGAATGCAGGTGTTTTCTCAAATAGAGAGTTATAATGAGGGAGAAGGATTTTTGGTGGCAAGGATCTTTGGAGTCAGTGTGTTGAGGGGTAGGCGTTTGAAAACTGCAGCCTCAGAATTTGGTATTACATAAACTGCTTAAGTCATCAGCCAACCTCAGGTTTCTGATATCTTCAGAGTGCTTCCTTCTTAGTGGTGAATGCTTTATTTATTGTTCAAGAGTATTTAAAAGGAGAAAAAAGACAATAGTATTTCTAAAAATAGTAAAAAAAAATTCCCTTTTTTGGTGTCTGTTTATTCCTGAAAACAAATTCATTTTTGAATAGCATCTTTGTCTCCTGCTTGTTCCCAGGTTTTCCTCTTTGTTGGCTCAGATGCCTTCAACTGCTGTACTTTCCTCTCTGGCTTCTCACTATTGGCTGGGACACAAGATGGAAACATTTATCAACTGGATGCAAGGAGTCCAAGGTGAGTCACCATTTGTTTGCATGATGCAGGTCTTATACAGAGTGGAAATATTTTTTTGTCTTTAACATTGACTTAGCCTGGCATATGGTGACTCAAATCAAGGTTCTGTTTCTCCATTTATATATAGTTTCTTTGTATGAATTGTCTGATTGTTCTTATTACACTCAGTCATACTGAGAGGTAATTTGATTTCTACTGTTGTGATTGTCCAACTTTAATGATTGCTCTGGAAAGTAAGCTTAAATATGAACTGACATTTCATTTTAAATTATCTAGAACTTTTAACTTTAAGCGGCTCAGTAATTTTCTCTATATTGGACCTGGGCTAGCCCAAGGCTGAATGTTCATTTTTGGTTCAAGTAAGCCAACTCTGATTCCTTTTTTGCAGTCAGACCTGTCTGGATCTTAAAGACATCCAGAGAGGATCATTCAGCCTCTGTGCTACAGAACTTCACAGTTTATACTCTCCCTTCCTCCTTTTATTTCTTTCCTTTGTTCAGCTAATACTTACTGAATGCCTCTGCGGTGGACTCTGCCTTTGAGACACCTGGAGTCTAGTGGAAAGGTGCCCCAGAGGAAAAACCTTGTGCTGCAGCGAGATCACTGACCTGCCAGGGCTGTCCCCAGGAAACTGAGGAGGCACCAAGCAGAGGGAGAGGAATGGGTGCTGCAAGGAGATGGGAAGCCTTGGGTCTTGTTGAGTAGCAGTGTGCAAGTAAAGAAAGCAGAGAAGTATGAAGGCAGTGACAGTGTGGTGGTACATCAGCTTGACAGGTGGAAGAGGAAAGACAGGTGGAAGGTGAGGTTAGACGGGAAAGCAGGAGCTTTGCTTCCCATCCTCAGGAGTTAGGACTTTGTTCTAGGAGCAGAGAAGAGATTCCAGGAGGGGTGACTAACTTACACCTTTTCTTCCATCATTTTAGTTGTTTTGTTTTTGCCTCCATAGAGGTAGAGAATCTTTGAACACTATTATAAAAGCACTCTTACACTTGTATATTACATTGATTCTCACTCATTTTTCTGGTTAAGTCCTGACAATTTTAATACTTTAAAACTGGTCTTAATTCTATGTGTGAAAAGATTATTGTTAACATTATCTTCAGCCCATGTCAGACCTCCCCTGAAACTCTAGGTTTTGATGGTGACTGAGTTCATGTTCAGAGACATGTCAGGATTACTTCAAGGAGGTTTTGAATAACTTCCTTGATCCTGTTTGTCCTGTTTCCTTTTATGTGATTGGTACTATATGTTGAATGTAGTCAATTATTGCTTTTGAAGAAAAAGTATAAAACTGCCCCTCTTACTCTGACTCCTAGGGCTCCAGTACAAGTCATCCACAGATCAGGAGCACCAGTTCTGTCCCTGCTGAGTTTCAGAGATGGATTCATTGCTAGCCAAGGTGGGTCCAGGGCCAATTAAAAGAGATGGTTCCATCTAGTTCAGTTCATTAAATATAGTTGTAAATGACTGATCTGTGGCTGGATTGGGCTATAGTCCTCCAGGATTCTTTGACATATTGTACATATCACAAAATGTTTATCACCATATGTTGTAATCATCTATGTCTCCCTATAATCCAAGCTCCTTGAAAGTAGTGATTATGTTGTGTTCATCGTGTTACCTCAGCATGTAGTTCAATGCCCAGTATATAGTAGATGCTCATTAAACATTAGTACAGCAAATGGGGCAAGTGTTGTGGCACAGCCGGCTAAGCCACCATTTGAAATGCCTGCATCCCATGTCGGGGTGCTGATTTTGAGTCCTGGTTCCTCTGTTTCCCATCCAGCTCCTTGCTAATGTACCATGGAAGGCCTCAGATGATGGCCCAAGTATTTGGGTCACTGCCACCCATGTGGGGAACCCAGAAGAGGCTCCTGGCTCCTGGCTTCTGCCTGGCCCAGCCTTGATCCCTGCAGCCATTTGGGGAGTGAACCAGTGGATAGAAAATTTTTCTGTTTCTTCCCCTCTTTCTCTCTCTGTAACTCTGACTTTCAAATAAATAAATAAATAAATCTTTTTAAAAAATCCTTTAAAAATAATAAATATACATATCTTTAAAAAATTGTTAGAGGGGCTGGTATTGTGGCATAGTGGGTTAAGCCACCACCTTTGACACCAACATCCCATATGTGTCCTGGCTGCTCCACTTCTTATCAGCTCCCTGCTAATTGTCTAAGAAAAGCAACAGGGAGTCAGAGTGGTGGCGCAGTGGGTTAAAGCCCCAGCCTGCAGCACCAGCATCCCATATGGGCCCCAGTTCGAGATCCAGCTCTCTGCTATAGCCTGGGAAAGCAATAGAACATGGCCCAAGTCTGTGGGCCCCTGCACCCATGCTGGAGACCCAGAAGAAGCTCCTGGCTCCTGGCTTAGGATCAGCTCAGCTGTAGCTACTGTGGTCATTTGGAGCGTGAACCAGTGGAATGGAAGACCTCTCTCTCTCTCTCTCTCTGCTTCTCCTTCTCTGTGTTACTCTGACTTTCAAATAAATAATTCTCTAAAAAAATAAGTATTGGTAAAATGTATATAAACAAGAAGTTGGTAGTTTCAAATTATATTCAAAAGTAAAGTCAGTAGAAGAAACTAAAGAAACTTGGCAGTTAAATCAGTGTGTGACCTGGGTTGGACCCAGGTCATTAAGGAAAGACTGGTGAGATACAAATAGAAAGTGTGGAGTAGTGGACCAATATCGATGTCTTGGTTCTGACAAAAGTAAGATGCTAACATTTGGGAAAATTCAAACTGAGGGACATACAGGAGCTTTTTATACCATCTTTAACTCTTCTGTAATCTAAAACCATTCCAAAATACAGCTTTAAGAAGCAAATACGATCTTTAGCAAGGATAAAGAAATCAAATCAAGGATGCAGCTTGTTTCCCACTTTGGGCTGTCTCCTGCCGCGGATGCCAGCAGTTGTCCTGGAGATGGCTGCAGCAGGTCTCCCGAGTAACAGAGGACGCTGTAATCCCTGTAAGAATGAGGCCCATTTCCTCAGGAGCAGCCCACAGATTTACCAGACCCAGCCCTGACAGTTTTGGACTTTTGGGACGTAAACCACCAGATGGAAAATCTTTCATATGTTTGTCTCTGTGTCTGTCTGTCTGTCTCTCTCTCTCTGTGTCACTCTGCCTTTAAAATTAATTAAATAAATAATTTGAAAAAAGACTATCAGGAACCATATTTCCGTTCACTATAAGGAAATACTTTTCTTCTGTAAGAATGAAGCTGCCTAAGTGACCCAGACTCTGGAGATCGACAAACATAGGCTGGTTGGCTGCTGGTTGAGAAATTGGACATAGATGATCTCTGAGATCCTTAGGAACTCTTTCATTATGAGTGAGGAGATTGAAATTGACAGATGAACAATATTTTTTATTAAAGATTTATTTATTTATTTATTTGAAATGTGGAATTAGAGAGAAGGAGGGACAGAGGGAGATCTTAAGTCTGCTGGTTCACTCCCCAAATGCCTGCAACAGCCAGGGTTGGGCCATGCCAGAGCCAGAAGCCTGTAACTCCATCCAGATCTCCCATGTGGGTGCAGGGGCCCAAGCACTTGGGCCATCTTCTGCTGCTTTCCCAGGCCATTAGCGGGAACCTGGATCAGAAGTGGAGCATCTAGAACTTGAACTGGAGCTCATATGGGATGCTGGCATTGCAGGCAGTGGCTTGACCTGCTGTGCTGCAATGCTGGCCTTCAGAGGAATAATTTTTAAAAACCTTTTACTATAGAAGTCATTAAACATATCCAAAGTAGAGAGAACAGCATAAAAAACCAGTTGGACCCACTGTCTACCTTCAGCTATTTTCAGTGTGTAACAGTGGCTAATCTTGCTATACCCATTTCGTTGTAGTCCCCAGCCATCAAATTTTGAAACATATAACAAATATATTACTTCATGTGTCAGTTTCTCTGTATGTATCTCTAAGAGGTTATGATTCTTTTGTGGAAAAGGTTATTGTTACCAATAATGCACACAAGTGGGAAGTATTACCTCTTGTGACTGCACACTGGAGTATGGATTGACAGATAAATTTGGAAAGCAGTTTTTCAGATTTCCAGAGGGTTTGAAAAAGTTAATTAATTTTGATTTTTTTTGTGGTCTTGTACAAAATCATGATCTCAAAACAGAAAAAACTTTAAGACCTTCCTTTAAGTAGCATGCTTTCCACCGTGTAAAACAGAAGTCTGCATTAAAATGATTAGTGGTAATTGATTAAATGATTAAAATGCATCAAAATATTAGTGGTAATTATCTTCAATATGCGTGATTTTTAATCTGTTATTTATTTGGAATGCATTTTTTTTTCACAATCAACTCATTTTTTATTTCCTTTTTTTAAAAATTATTTATTTATTTATTTGAAAGACAGAGATAGATCTTTAATCTGCTAGTTTATTCCCCAAATGCCAACAACAGTCAGGGCCAGGCCAAAGTTAGGAACCAGGAACTCCATCCTGGTCTGCCTCATGGGTGGCATTGGCTGAGCACTTAGGCCATCATCTGCCTCCCAGGTGGATTAGCAGGGAGCTGGATCAGAAGCAGGGTAGCAGGGACTTGAACCAGCACTCCATTATGGGATGTGTGTATTCTAAGTGGTGGCTTAACCTGCTGCATCACAATGCCTGCCCCTAATTTTTTTTTTAAGATTAATTTATTTGTTTGAGAGGCAGAGTTACTGACAGAGAGAGGGAGCGACAGAGAGAGAGGTCTTCTAACTGCTGGTTCAATCCCCAAATGGCCACAACGGCTGGAGCTGGGCCATTCAGGAGCTAGGAGCTTCTTCTGGATCTCCCTCATGGGTGCAGGGCCCAAGCACTTGGGCTATCTTCCACTGCTTTCCCAGACCATAGGCAGAGACCTGGATCAGAAGAGGAGTAGCTGGGCTATATGAGATGCTGGTGCCGCAGGCAGAGGCTTAACCTACTATACCACTGTGCCAACCCCCCCTATTTTTAATATGTAACTTTTATGAGAGCATGTTATACTTTTTTTTAAAGAATTATTTATTTTATTTGAAAGTCAGAGTTACATAGAGAGAGAAGGAGAGGCAGAGAGAGAGAGAAGTCTTCATCCACTGGTTCACTCCCCAATTGGCCACAATGGCTGGAGCTATGCTGATCCGGAGCCAGGAGCCTCCTCCGGGTCTCCCACGCGGATGCAGGGGCCCAAGGAGTTGGGCCATCTTCCGCTTCTTTCCCAGGCCACAGCAGAGAGCTGGGTCGGAAGTGGAGCAGCCAGGACTCAAACTGGCCCCCATATGGGACGCTGGCACTGCAGGTGGGGGCTTTACGTGCTACACCACAGTGTCGACCCCTATACTTTTAAAATAAGTAATAGAACAAAAACTACCTTATTAAGCAAGTTAAAGGTCATCCCAAATTTCTTTTTTTTTAAAGATTTATTTATTAATTTGAAAGTTAGAGTTACACAGAGAGAGAGGAGAGGCAGAGAGAGAGAGAGGTCTTCCAAATGCTGGTTCACTCCCCAGTTGGCTGCAACAGCCGGAGCTGAGCCAATCTGAAGCCAGGAGCCAGGAGCTTCTTCTGGGTCTCCCCCATGGGTGCAGGGGCCCAAGGACTTGGGCCATCTTCTGCTGCTTTCCCAGGCCACAGCAGAGAGCTGGATTGGAAGTGGAGCAGCCGGGACTCAAACCAGTGCCCATTTGAGATGCCGGCACTGCAGGTGGTGGCTTTACCCACTACATCACAACATCAGCCCCCAAATTTCATTTGTCCATTTTCTGTTGGGAACATTCATTCCTTTTACTTTTTTTTTTTTTTTTTTAATTATTTATTTGAGAGGTAGAACTACAGAGAGAAGGAGACAGAGAAAAAGGTTTTCCATCTGCTGGTTCACTACCCAAATAGCTACAACTACTGGAGCTGGTCCAGTTCAAAGCCAGGAGCCAGGAGCTTCTTCTAGGTTTCCCACACAGGTGCAGGGGCCCAGGCGCTTGGGCCATCTTCCACTGCTTTCCCAGGCCATAAGCAGAACGCTGGATTGGAAAAGGAGCAGCCAGGACATGAATCGACACTCATATGGAATGCCGGCCCCATAGGTGGAGGCTTAGCCTGCTCCACCACAGTGCTGGCCCATTATTTTATTTTCTTTTATTTTATCTTCTTTCCGTTGGTTCACCCCCAAAATGGCTGCTACGGCAGGAGCTATGCCAATCCAAAGCCATGAGCCAGGTGCTTCCTCCTGGTCTCCCACACGGGTGGAGGCGCCCAAACATTTGGGCCATCCTCCACTGCCTCCCCAGTACACAGCAGAGAGCTGAACTAGAAGAGGAGCAGCCGGGACTAGAACCCAGTGCCCATATGGGATGCCGGTGCCACAGGTGGAGGATTAGCCAAGTGAGCCACGGTGCCGGCCCCTCTTAAAACATTTCTATAAGCCGGCGCCGCGGCTCACTAGGCTAATCCTCCGCCTTGCGGCACCGGCACACCGGGTTCTAGTCCCGGTCGGGGTGCCGGATTCTGTCCCGGCTGCCCCTCTTCCAGGCCAGCTCTCTGCTGTGGCCCGGGAGTGCAGTGAAGGATGGCTCAAGTGCTTGGGCCCTGCACCCCATGGGAGACCAGGAGAAGTACCTGGCTCCTGCCTTCGGATCAGCGCGGTGCGCCTGCCACGGCGGCCATTGTAGGGTGAACCAATGGCAAAGGAAGACCTTTCTCTCTGTCTCTCTCTCTCACTGTCCACTCTGCCTGTCAAGAAATTTAAAAAATTTAAAAAAATAAAAAAACATTTCTATAGACAATTTTATTATTTAAAACATTGTTGGGGCCAGCATTATGACACAATAGGTTAAGCCATTTTGAGTCCTGTCCAGCTCCCTGCTAATTCACCTGGGAAAGCAGTGGAAGATGACCCAAGTCCTTGCGCTCCTGCCACCCCTGTGGTAGTCCTGGATGGAGTTCCAGGCTCCTGGCTTCTGCCTGGTCTAGTCTAGCCCCAGTTTATTGCACCCATTTGGGGAGTGAACTAATGGGTGAAAGATTCTGTCTCTTTCTTTCTCTAACTTTTAAATAATTTTTTAAATGTTTTTTAAAAAATGAAATAAATAAGAAAAAATTGTTGAGGGTACGTTTGCAAACAAATGTGTAAGACTGCAGTTGCATTGTCTGTGTCCTCGACAGGTGTCACTAGTCAGGCACTTCCCACTGATCTGCACTTGGCCTTTAAATCCTCCTCAGCCCAGCATCCTAGGTAGTCACTGTAGATCATCATAGTTTTTTGTTTTGTTTTGTTTTGTATCATCATGTTTTATTTTCTAATTATTTGATTCATTAACATATTTTGTAAAAACAGAGGATAACATTGAATGGCACCTTTCCCCACATGCACAAAAGGTCTGTTTCCTGAATTAAGCATATTAGGTCAGTAGACACACTCACACATTTCCTTATGAATTAATAGCCATATTCACAAATAAGTATAGAATGTATCATGAAGAAAAGAAGTCACATTGTATGTGGAAATTAATTTGGAATATTACACTTACTGTGTAAAAGAGTCTTAAGATTCCTTTTGTTATAATTTCTTTTTTTTTAACTTTTATTTAATGAATATAAATTTCCAAAGTACATAGTTAACACACAGTAAAGCTTATTACCATTCTGTGTCTTTAGGCTAATAATACATGTAGATAAAAACAATGAATCTTTTTAAGTCTTTTGAATGCAACATTCTCTTTAATTATTTAAATTTTCTTTTAGGTGACGGAAGCTGTTTCATCGTTCAGCAAGACTTAGACTACGTCATTGAGCTCACTGGAGTGGACTGTGACCCTGTGTACAAGGTACAGACCCAAGAACACCACGCCTGGGTGATTCTCCCCCTGGGATTGAGAGCTTTGAAAGAACTGAGTCTGGCCACCTTGTGGTCATCAGAGTTGCTACAATTGCATAAGCTGTATGCTGGGATGGAAAGAAATCAAGGTTTTGTTTGAGTCAGAAGTGACTTTGTCACCTACTGACTCCAGAAGCTTGGAAATTATTTCACTTCTTCAATCTGTACTCTTATGTGGAATGAGGAGAATAATGAGATAATGCATATGAAAGCTTTGTAAATGCATTCTAGAAATATTAGCAGTTATTATTTAAAATTCAGGATTGACTCCCACATTTTTATTAGAGTATGAAGAGAAAAACAAAAAGGGAACTAACACCAGACATTGATGTGCCGCATGTTTTACAAGGACTATCTTGTTTAGTGTTTGTTACCATTCCTTGAAACAATCAGTATTATTCCTATTTTTTCTTAGAATTTTTAGAAAGTTACATAATTAATCTGTACCTATAAAAATTCAAACATAAGAATTATGCAGACTTGAAAGTCTGCTTTAAGACCTTTTTTTTTTTAAACTTTTTTTTTTTTTTTTTTTTTTTTTGACAGGCAGAGTGGACAGTGAGAGAGAGAGACAGAGAGAAAGGTCTTCCTTTGCCGTTGGTTCACCCTCCAATGGCCGCCGCGGCCGCCGCGCTGCAGCCGGCGCACCACGCTGATCCGATGGCAGGAGCCAGGAGCCAGGTGCTTTTCCAGGGCCCAAGCACCTGGGCCATCCTCCACTGCACTCCCTGGCCACAGCAGAGAGCTGGCCTGGAAGAGGGGCAACCGGGACAGAATCCGGCGCCCCAACCGGGACTAGAACCCGGTGTGCCAGCGCCGCTAGGCGGAGGATTAGCCTAGTGAGCCACGGCACCGGCCAAAGACCTTTTTAATTGGGGCCCGTGCTGTGTTGTAGTAGGGTATTCCTCTGCAGTGCCAGCATCTCATATGGATGCCACTTGGAGTCCTGGCTGCTCCACTTTGATCCAGCCCCCTGCTAATGGCCTGGGAAACCAATGGAAGATGGCCCAGGTGCTTGGGTGCCTGTATCCACATGGGAAACCTGGAAGAAGCTCCTGGCTCCTGGCTTTGCATTGGCCCAGCCAGCCTTTGTGGCCATTTGGGGAGTGAACCTGTCTCTCTCTCCCTCTCTGTGCCTCTTGAATAAATAATTAAAAAAACAAAAACAAAAACCCTTTTTAGTTCCATTAGTTCCATTCATCTTTCTAGCAGTAACAAGCAGTAACAGTTTTACTGAACTCTTTCAAGACCATTTTTGGATAATGTACATGGTTACATCTTCTATTTATTTATTCACTCATTCATTCATTTAAAAGAGTTACAGAGACAGAGAGGCAGTGGCAGAGAGAGAAAAGTCCTCCATCTGTTGATTCACTCTCCAAATGGTCACAGTGGCCAAGGGTGGGCCAGGCCAAAGCCGGGAGCCAGGAGCTTCCTCTGAGTCTCCCATGTGGGTGCAGGGATCCAAGCACTTGGGTCATCTGCTGCTGCTTTTCCAAGCACACTAGCAAGGAACTGAATCAGAAGTAGAGCAGCCAGGAGCAGCCAGAAGTCGAACCAGCGCCCAGATAGGATGCCGGTGCTGCAGGCGGCAGCTTAGCACACCATGCCACAGCACCAGCTCCAGCATCTTCCTATTCATGTAAAAATAATAGTTTTTGTCTTCAGTTTGTATATAAATAGGATCATCCCATAAATATTACCCTGTGGCTTATTTATTTTTCTTTTTTTTTTTTGTGATGTGACAATTTTATTTATTTATTTATTTGAAAGAGTTACAGAGAGAGAGGAGAGGCAGAGAGAGGGAGGTTGGTCTTCTACCCGATGGTTCACTCCCCAGTTGGCCACAACGGCCAGAGCTGCGCTGATCCGAAGCCAGGAACCAGGAACCTCCTCCGGGTCTCCCACGTGGGTGCAGGGGTCCAAGGACTTGGGCCATCTTCTACTGCTTTCCCAGGCTATAGCAGAGAGCTGGATCAGAAGTGGAGCAGCCGGTACTAGAACCGGTGCCCATATGGGATGCCAGTGCTTCAGGCCAGGGCGTTAACCCACTGCACCACAGCGCCAGCCCCTATTTATTTATTTTTCATACAACATCTTGGAACTCTTTTCAGGTAAATGCATACTTTAAAGTTCCTGCATAGTGCTCTGTTTTGTGAATTAACCTGTTATTTCCATCTTACCAGTGAAGAGACTGGAGTCCAAAGGGATGGAGAAAGTTGTACTAGGAAATGCAGTCATGTGACAGCAAACCTGAGCTTAAATTCATTCCAGAATTTGTGCCATTTCCATTATGTTAGTAGTTCTTGCGTTACTTTGAGAAATTGAAGTCCTCCTCAGAAAAAAAGGCTCATATTTAGGACTTCCTTGTATGCAATGTTACATGGTTCCAGGATACCACGCCCATCTTGTACCATTTCCTCCCTGCTTGCATGGTCTCTGCACTCACCCAAGCACTGACAGACAGCATTCCTCTGACACCAGTTAGTTTCTGTATTCTGTAGTCATGAATAACCGTTGACCTTGGCCTGAGATTTTATAAATATATATTATGGATGTGGTTGTTCACCTGCCTGTGGAGTCACTGAAGCTTCTCAGACTCCCCTGGACTAATGGGGGTCAGTGACAAGGCTGCATTATTTTTATTTAATTTTTTTAAATTTTTAATTTTATTTTTTTAATTTTTTAAAATTAAAAAAATTTTTTTTATTTTAAAGGTTTATTTATTTACTTGAAAGTCAGAGTTACACAGAGCGAGAAGAAGTAGAGAGAGAGAGAGGTCTTCCATCCGCTGGTTCACTCCCCAAATGGCCGCAGCGGCCGGAGCTGAGCTGATCCAAAGCCTGGAGCCAGGAGCTTCTTCTGGGTCTCCCACACGGGTGCAGGGGCTCAAGGACTTGGGCCATCTTCTACTGCTTTCCCAGGCCATAGCAGAGAGCTGGATCAGAAGTGGAGCAGCTGGTTCTAGAACCGGCACCCATATGGGATGCCGGCATTGCAGGTGGCAGCTTTACCCACTACACCACAGCACCGGCACCAAGCTTGCATTATTTTAAATGGGAGAATCTTAGGCTTTCTTTGAAATGTGAACTCTTGTGTTCTAGGTAGCCACATGGGAGAAACAGATCTACACATGCTGTCGAGATGGTCTTGTGCGACGCTATCAGCTTTCTGACCTCTGACCCCTTGGAAGGAGAATTCCCAGTTACTGAAATGGATTGAGCCTGATCAACAATGAGCAGAAACTTCACGGGTCCTTCCCCAGGTCCATTTCCCCACAGTGCCTGGGTGCCCCTTGGAAGCCCCAGAAAATCCGCTGTACTGGCCCCCCGAGGAACTGTCATCCCTGGACGCGTGAGTCAGAAGCTCCCATTCGCTCACTGCCTTTGCCCCAGCTTCTCCTTGTGTAAACTCAGCCCAGCTGCACAGTACAAATATGTGGATGCTCACAGTTTGTTCTCATACCAGTTATATTAAAAATGTTTACAATGAACAGACAACTAAAGCCATTTCTCTGGAGAAAATAAAGAAAATATGTTTGGAGGAACCTGACTTTGAAAAGCTTTGTTTAATACTCTTATTCCAGCAAAATGCAGCCGGGTGATGGAAGTCTTTCCTCAGCACTCCCGTGACCTGGCTGTCAGGAGGACTGCTCGGCAGTGGCAGGGAATGGCCCAGAGGCAGCAGCCTGGGAGAGTCTGACGCAGCGAGGGTGACCGACCAACCATCCGAGTTTGCCTGCAACTCAGGGACTTTCAGTGACATGGACTTTTGGTATCAAAGCTGGGGCTGGCCCTGCCAGGCCAACAGGGTTGGTCAGCTTAGGTACACGTATAAGTAAGGAAGTTGAATCATCATCAGTGTAAAGCAGTATCAGTATCACCCAGGAACTTGTTGGAAGTGGAGCCAGACCCCAATCAGAAATTTTGTGGATACCCAGGACTCTATGTGTGTGTGTTTGTGTGTTTTAAGACTTATTTATGGGCCGGCGCCATGGCTCAATAGGCTAATCCTCCGCCTGCGGCGCCGGCACACCGGGTTCTAGTCCCAGTCAGGGCGCCAGATTCTGTCCCGGTTGCCCCTCTTCCAGGCCAGCTCTCTGCTGTGGCCCAGGAAGGCAGTCGCGGATGGCCCAAGTGCTTGGGCCCTGCACCCCATGGGAGACCAGGAGAAGCACCTGGCTCCTGCCTTCGGATCAGCGCAGTGTGCCAGCCGCAGCACGCTGGCCGCAGCAGCCATTGAAGGGTGAACCAACGGCAAAGGAAGACCTTTCTCTCTGTCTCTCTCTCACTGTCCACTCTGCCTGTCAAAAAAAAAAAAAAAAAAAAAAAACTTATTTATTTGAAAGGCAGAGTGAAACAGAGAAGGAGAAACAGATCTTCCATTTGCTAGTTCACTCCTGAAATGTCTGCACGGGCTGGTGGCTGGGCCAGCTGATGCCAGGAGCCAGGAAATCCATTTGAATCTCTGTGTGGGTGGTAGAAACCCATGTACTTGGGCCATCTTCAGTTGTTTTTCCCAGGCACATTAGCAGGGCCCTGGATTGGAAGCAGAGCAGCCAGGGCTGGATTCAGCGCTCTGAAATGGGATCCCAGTGTTACAGGCAGTCCTACTGTGCCACAGCGCCAGCCCCAGGAATCTGTTTTAACAAATCCGCGAAGTATACTCACATTTGAGAACCACTGAACTAGAGGAAAAGATGGTGAAGAGCGTATTAGTCATAGCTGGAACCAGATTCCTGGGACAACACGACTGACCTGTGGGAGATGCATCCAGAGAATTCTGTGGGGCCCAAATGAAGAAGGAGCTTAAATGTCAGGTAAGGAGCTTGGACTTCCCTTGATCCACAGTGGGGAACCACTGAGGGTTTTAAGCAAGGAAATGGCATGGTCACCTCTTTTTGTCCCTAAGCAAAAAAGTAGAATTGGATATATTTCGTGATTGATTTTCACTTAGCATCTCAAGATCTTTCCATCTCAGCATATTTTTTAAATTTTTATTTATGGGGCCAGTGCTGTGGCGCAGTAGGTTACTCCTCCGCCTGCAGTGCCAGCATCCCATATGGGCGCTGGTTCAAATCCCGGCTGCTCCTCTTCTGATCCAGCTCTCTGCTATGGCCTGGGAAAGCAGTAGAAGATGGTCCAAGTCCTTGGGCCCCTGCACCCACGTGGGAGACCTGGAAGAAGCTCCTAGCTACTGGCTTTGGATCGGCGTAGCCCTGGCCGTTGTGGCTATTTGGGGAGTGAACCAGCGGACAGAAGACCTTTTTGTCTCTCCTTCTCACTGTCGTAACTCTACCTCTCAAATAAATAAATAAAATCTTTTTAAAAATTTATTTATTTTCATTTTATTTGAAAGGCAGAAAGAGAAAAAGATCTTTCATCTCCTGGTTCACTGCTCAGATGCCTACGACAGCTGGTGCTAGGCCAAGCTGAAGCAAGGAGCCAAGAATTCAGTCTGGATCTCATGTAGGTGGCAGGGTCCCAGATATTTCAGTCATCACAGCTGCCTCCCAGGGAAACTGGGATTGGAAGCAAAGCTGGGACTCAAACCCAGGCACTCTATGGGGTGCGGATATTCTACCTGCTGTGCCAAACTCCTGCCCCTAAAAAAAAAGGGGGGGGGGGAGGATTTAAAGTTAGGATAAAGGGGGCCAGCATTGTGGTATAGCTGCTAAGGCTGCCATTTGTGACACCAGCATCCCATATGGACTTCAGTTCAAGTCCTGGCTACTCCTCTTCTGATCCAGCTCCCTGCTAATGGCCTGAGAAAAGCAATGGAAGATGGCTCAAGTGCTTGGTCCCCTGCTACCCTTGTGGGAGACCCAAATGAATCATCTGGCTCAGCCCCGGCTGTTGCAGCCACTTGGGGAGTGAACCAGTGGATGGAAGATCTCTCTCACTCTGTAACTCTGCCTTTCAAATAAATTTTAAGAAAAGTTAAGGTAAAGTTCTATTCTCAAGAGACCAAACCATTGGTTTACAATCTTCAGAGCCTTTTAGTATATACACCAGGTATACCACAGTCATGAGCCGGTGGCAGAAGACCATTTTAAGGAGTGGTTTGTGATGGGTAGACGAGAGGAGCGTGTTCCGGAGCTTGGAAACCTTGCCTCCTGGGAGGCCCCCAGTGATCCTCTCAGAGATCAGATCAGGAAGCAGGATGAGGGAGGGTGTGGCTGACACGTGTGGTGAAGGAATGTAACTATTACATGTTGTGGTCCCAGTCATGAGTCCCTATTCATAGGTCTGCAGAGTTCATGTCCTGGCCGCGATAGAGGCAGTGGCCCTTGACAGCCGCTGTGACACCCAGTCCTGAAGAGGAGTGCAGGCAGCTCTCAGGTGCACCGTAGCGCTGTATGCTGTGAACGGAGGAGCCCCGGTGTGCAGCGTGGAAGGAAAAGCTTCTCTTCCTCCAGGGTTGAGGACTGCGTGGGCAAGGAAGGGGGGAGGGCAGTTCCCATCTGCCGCACGCAGTGAAACTGTGGGGAGCCCTGTGTCTTGGCTGCCGATGCCCCCTTGTGACTTTGTGAGAAACACCTCTCTGAGCCCTGAAAGCAGGCGGAAGCCTCTGCGGCTCGGTCCTCCCAGGGGCCTCGCAGCAGGGGAAGCTTTCCTTCTTGAGCAAGTCTCTTGGTGAGTACATTTTATTCTATTTTATTTTTTCTTTTTAAATAGTTTCAAACTTGTAGAGAAGTCACAACAATACACAAAGGAACCCAGTATACCCCTTCCCAGTTCTCCCACTTGTTAACTTTTCATTAGGTTTGCTATATACATATGCACACACAGGTTATATATGCTGTGTGTATTTTCCCTGACTCATCTGCCAGTAATAAGCAGTCGTTGAATCCTGTTACCCTAACGTAGTTCAGCGTGTACACATTTGCTAAATCAAAGGACGCTCCTGCATCACCACAGTACAGCTGTCAGAACAGGGAAGTCCGGGTTGATCCTGAACTCAGCCGACCTGCAAACCTCACTCAGTCTTGCCAGTTGCCCCAGCAGTGTCGTTTAAGTCACCCTTGCCTGTGTGCTCCAGGATCTAAACCCAGCTCGCAGGTTTGCATTTAATTGCGTTCTGTCTGGGACAGTTGCTCAGTTCATGACCAGGATGTTTTTGCTGAACAAGCGCATCTGTAGAACTCTTGGGTTGAGTTTGTCTGATGTTTCTATGAGTAGATTGAGGTTCTGCATTTTTGCAAGGTTACCACAAAGAGATTCTGTATCCTAAGAGCATCATATTGGGAGCCACATGATGTTGCTTTGTCTCATAACTTAAATGTAAGGTTAATTTTTTATTTGAAAGGCAGGTGACAGAGACAGAGAAAATCTCCCATCCTCTGGTTCACTCCCCAAATGGAGAAAATGGCCGGGGCTGGGCCAGGCCAAAGCCAAGAGCCTGGAACTCCATCTGGGTGCCCCACATGTATGGCAGGGACCCCATCCCTTGGGCATCAGCTGCTGCTTTCCCAGGTACATTAGGAGGCAGGTGGATCTGCATCAGAAGTCGAGCAGCCAGGACTTCAACCTGTGCTCACATGGGATGCTGGCATCATAGACAGTGACTTAATCTGCTGTGCCACTACGTGAACCCCAAGGTTTGGTCACTTTCTGACCACTCAACTCACCCAAAACCTATACTTTATCTCTTAGCTCTTAAATTGGTTTTGTTCTGTCCTTTGGCCCAAGTTCAAATACACCTACAGCACCTTTTGCCTCCAGTAAGGGGCAGGCCCTCTGCTGTAACTGGTTTCAGAGACCGGGACAGTTCTTAAATACCCCAGGCACAAGTGTCTGAGATGTCCTCGGGGGGCCAAGCTTTTCCCTCCACTCAGGGATGAGACTTAAAACGCAGCCCTCCTCGTTCTCCATACGCTCAGACTAGATCTGAGGTCCTGTTTCCACTTGACAGGCGCACAGGGCTGAGTGAAAGAGAAATGAAGATACTCCTGGGAAAAAGGAGGGGAGGAGGAGAGGAGGAAAGGGGAGGGGCCGTGGTGTGCCCTGTCCGGGAGCAGTGGCCCAGACACAAGCTCGTGCCGCTGCAGAAGCGCTGCACATGGCACAGCTGTCCCTACAGACCGGCGGGGAAATGATGAACTGTTCAGTCCAGGGTCTACCAGCTGGCTACCTAGCAGGAAAATAGGGAAAACTTCCTTGCGGCCGGCGCTGTGGCGCAGCAGGTTAAAGCCCTGGCCTGCAGTCCGTTATCCCATATGCCCATTCTAGGCCTGGCTGCTCCTCTTCCAATCCAGCTCTTTGCTATGGCCTGCGAACGCAGTGGAAAGCAGCCCAAGTCCTTGGGCCCCTGCACCCACATGGGAGACCCAGAAGAAGGTCCTGGCTCCTGACTTGAATCGGCTCAGCTCTGGCTGTTGAACCATCCGGGGAGTGAACCAGCGGATGGAAGACCTCTCTGTCTACTTCTCTCTGTAACTCATTATGAAATAAATAAAACAAATCTAGGAAGGAAGGGAGGGAGGAAGGGAGGAAGGGAGGGGATTAAAGATTTAAAAGTGAAACAGATTTTTGGAAGAACTTATATAGGTGAAGATCTTTAAGACTTTTAAGACTTGGGTTCCTGCCACCGCTTAGGAGACCCAGATGGAATTCTAAGCTTCTAGCTTTGGCCTGGCTCAGCTCCAGCTGCTGCAGTCATTTGGGGAGTGGACCAGCAAACGCAAGACCATTCTCTGTCTCCTTTCTCTCACTCTGTTTTAAATGTAATTAGTTAGCTAATTGTATACAGTAAAACCAAGGGGCAGGCACAACAGATTAAACCGCCACTCAGGACACCTGCGTCCTGTTTCAGTGCACCTGGTTCAAGCCCTGGCTACCTTGTGCTTCTCACCCAGCTTCCTGCTACTACGCCTAGAAAGCAGCAGGTCGTGGCCCAAGTGCTTGGGTTCCTGCCACTCAGGTGGGAAACCCAAATGGAGTTTCTGGTTCCTGGCTTTGGCCTGTCCTGACCCTGGCTGCTATGGAGATTTGGAGGGTGAAACAGATCTGTTTGTGTGTGTGACTCTACCTTGCAAATAAATAAACCTTGAAAATAAACCGAGATGTTCCTTTACACTTAAAACGTTTAAAAACTTGGCATCCAGAGCTGGTAAGGGGCTGGTGTTGTGGCACAGCAGGTTAAGCCACCAGTTGTGACACCGGCACCCTGTAGCCTGGTTCCAGGCCCAGCTACTCTGCTTCCAATCCGGCTTCCTGCTATGCATCCTGGGAGGCAGCAGATGACGGCTTACGTGCTTGGGCCTCTGCCGCCCACAGGGAGACCCAGATGGAGTCCTAGGTTTCTGAGTTTAGCCTGATTTAACCCTGACAGTTGAAGGCCTGTGGGGGCTAAACCAGCGGGTGGAAGAATCTCTCTCTCTCTCTCTGCCTTTCAAGTAGATGAAAACATTTTTTAAAGGAGAAAAAACATACAAGTTCATATATATATGTGTGTATATATATATGTATGTATATGTATATATATATATATATATATATATATATAAAGGAGAAGAATTGGTAAGGAAGGATGTGGAGCAAAAGGAACTCACGCACTGCAGTTGCCAGTGTAACCACATCAGGAAATTGCTGTTACCTTAGAGTTGCTGCAGCAACCCAGGTGCTCATCAACAGAGTGATAGCCAGCCTCTGGGAATGTGAGTCTCCCAAACACACCCCTCTACTGTTTGTATAAATGATACTATTTACATAAAGGTCAAAATACAAAAAGATAAACATACTGGGGGCCAGCGCTGTGGCATAGTAGGTTAAGCATCCGCCTGTGGTGCCGGCATCCCATATATGCACCATATAAGTCCGAGCTGCTCCACCTCCAATCCAGCTCTCTGCTATGGCCGGGGAAGGCAGTAGAAGATGGCCCAAGTGCTTGGGCCCCTGCACCTGTGTGGGAGACCTGGAAGTAGCTCCTGGCTCCTGGCTTTGGATGATCTCAGCTCTGGCCGTTGTGGCCATTTGGGGAGTGAACCAGTGGATGGAAGACCTTTCTCTTTGTCTCTCTGTCTTTGTAACTCTGCCTCTCAAGTAAATAAATAAATAAATATTAAAAAAAAAAGATAAACATATGATTAGGAATAATGCAATGGTGTGGCTGGAGCCAGCTCACCTGGGAAAATTGGCAAATATGACAAGTGAGGACCTCTATTCATCTTCTGGTGAGCCGGTTGTTAAAGCCTTTATCAGCACACCTGTGGGTACACACGTGTGTGCAGTAAAACCAAAGCAAAAGAATAACAAACGGGTGGGGAGGAACCCACAGGGCAATATTCCTCCAACAGGGAGGCCTGCTGCTGCTGTTGGGGCTGCTTCCTAAGTGTGAAAAACATGAAAGTTGTCAGAATCAAAGTGGACTCACTGTGTCAACGCGGACAAAAAATAAAGCCCAGGCGGTAAGGCAGGAAGGGCTCTTGTGTGTGACTGCCTGATGGTAATTGTCACAGAAGACCCTGCAGAACCACAAGTCCACACAGAGGCCGCCACCACCTTATGCAGAGGACATCTCCCCGGCGAGGGTCTGTTCCACCCCAGGCTAACCTCACCCTGGTCATCAGTCCTGGCGACCAAAGGCCACTCTTTCAGGGTACCTCCTGTCGTCCTCCTCGTTTTTGCATTTAACAACTTTTCCTTTCCCTTAGTACACCTGTGGTTTACTAAGGCCCATTGCAGTACTCTGCTATTCTCAAATGAGTATCATTCTCTGGAGAATCTTTGTCTGATTGCTTTATTTATGTTGAATGAAGAAAAACTAAAGAGCAGTTTTCTGAATGGAGCCAGGGTTGTGGCAGGCGGGCTATGAGCAGAGGAAGCTCTGTGAGCCTGAGAGAGAGAAAGATTCGTCTGTGCGGTGGTGAGTGCTGTAGTCCATCTGACTAGCGGCAGGTGCATGTTGGGTAGCAGTGCGAGAGGAGGGAGGCAAGAGAGCAGCCGATCCCAGAGGGCCCGCGTGCCAGCGGAAGCAGCCTGGCCTTCGCCGTGCAACATGCGTATCGCATCCACCGGGTAGAGACAAAGCAGCCAGCGGTGAGGGAGTCGCAGTGGTCCTGCCGAAAGATGACGCAGGAGCGAGGCTGTGACTGGGAGGGGCTTGATAGGGTCAGGGAGGCAGATTGGGCTGAGGTTGGTGACTGATGTGGGACGCGAGTGGAGAACAGGGCCCTGCTGCCCTTGCGGGGTGGAGCGTAGCTCTGTGCCCCTCAGAGGCGGCTGCGCAGACTCCCTTCCCAGCACACCACAGGCCGCGGGGAGAAGGTGGGTGTGTGGCGGAGGAACGGACAGACGCGACCTCAGCCAGTGACCGCGGTTGGTGCCGCCGGTGGGAAGGCATGCTGATGGTGCCAGGGGTCTCCAAAAAGTTCACAGAAAATGTGTGTCATCAGACGGGTATGCATGGACTTCAAAAATAGTTTTGCACTGAGAAAAACTCACCTTTTAATTCCATTTCCCCCAAACTTTTGAAGTCCCCTCCTATGTCCCTTTGACATACTGGGACAAGAATGGAACTTTACTCCGTCATCTTCCTCCCCAGACCTCAAAACCCCAGTGTAGTCATAATGAAAACATCAAGCAAATCCCAGCTGAGGGCTCCTCTACAAAGTACCTGACCGGCACTCCGGACACTGCCAAGGTCACCAGACATGGAAACCTGGAGAAGCTATCCCAGGCAAGAGGGATCTGGGGGCCACCACAGCTGAGTCCTGGGTGGGCGCCTGAACAGAGCACATTAGCTGAAGCACTGGGAAATGTCAATAAAATATGGACTTTGATTAATAATTATAAATATTAGTCATTATTTGTGACAAATACACCAGGCTAATGTGGGATGATAATAGGGGACATTGGTTATGGGTTTTATGGGAACTCTTATATACCATCTTCATAGCTTTTCTTAACATATGAAGCTATCCTCAAATTTAAAAATATATTTTAGGGGCCAGCACTGTGGCATAGCAGGTAGAGCTGCCACCTACAGTGCTGGCATCCCATATGGGTGCCAGTTCAAGGCCCAGCTGCTCCTCTTCTGATCCAGCTCTCTGCTATGGCCTGGGTAAGCAGTAGAAGATGGCCCAGGTCCTTGGGCCCTGCACCTGCTTGGCAGATCCAAAGAAGCTCCTGGCTTCAGAGCAGCCCAGCTCTGGCAGTTGTGGCCAATTGGGGAGTGAACCAATGGATGGAAGACCTTTATCTCTGTCTCTCCCTCTCTCTGTAACTCTCCTTCTCAAATAAAGAAAAATAAAATCTAAAAAACAAAACAAAAACAAAAAACCTAACTTCTGGGGCCGGCACTGTGGTCAGCTCATTAAGCCACATCCTGCAATGCTGGCATCCCCTGTAAGCGCAGGTTCAGGTCCTTATTGTTCCTCATTGGTCCAGCTCCCTGCTGATGCACCTGGGAAAGCAGTGGAAGATTGCCCCAGTGCTTGGGCCCCTGCACATATGTAGTGACCAGGATGTAGCTCCTGGCTCCTGGCTTGGGCCTGGCCCAGCTCTGGGCATTGTAGCCATCTGGGGAATGAACCAGTGGATGGAGGATCTCTCTAACTCTGCCTTTCAAATAAATAAATAGATCTTTTTTAAAAATCAGTTGCTGCTCTCCTTAAAAAATAAAAACAGGGTTCTGTGACTCTGTTTCTGAATCGAAAGATCTTTATCAGAGCCCCACAATCAGCCCCAGTGCTCCCATCCTTTCAAGAACCAAGAAGGCAGTTTGCTAAGCAAGGACTACAACTCCCAGAGTGCCCCTGTGCGGTTGTCAGGAGCAACCGAGGAACACAGACCCAACAGCGCCGCTGGAGTATGAGGAGGATCCCAAACTCATAGACCGCCAGCCATGGGCCAGGATTATTACTCCGTGCTCCAGATCACTCGCAACTCGGAGGATGCCCAGATCAAGAAGGCGTAAGTGATGTGGGATCCAGGGCTTGGGGGTGTGCCGCAGCAGGCCCCTCCCTCATCCCTTCCAAACCCGGCCTTCCTGCACAGCGAAGGGCAAGCAAGGTGCACCTTGGTCCCTCTCTTGTGCTTGCATACGTGCTCTGGCTGTGGGCTGCCTCAGCCCAGGCTGGAAATTCGGACACTTCAGTTCTTCAGTCTGTCCTAACCCTCTCCCTTTGTGATCTCTGCCCTAGCTCCTGTCCAGGGTCCCTCAGTTTTCCAATGAAATGGTGGGGACAAAGGAGCCATTGGGACTTTGTTCTGAATGCAGTATTACAGAGAACCAAAGGGTGTGAAAAGGGGAGTGACCAGTGGATATGTACAAATTTCTTTCTGGTCGTCAAGGGGTGTTTGATGTTGACTAAACTGCATCTCTGAATGCTTCCATCAAGTAGTGGGAACTTGTGGTTCCATTCCTAAGAAAGTCTAGGGTAGGAGTCAACATGTTTTTCTGACATGAAGCAAATTTATTGCACACCTATCATATAGGTTAGGTGCAGTGGTAGCAGCTGGACTAGTAACCGTAAGTCAGAGATGCGCTGTTGGTGAATACCTTGCATAAATCGTCCAAGGGAACCAGGGTCCATCAGAAGAGTCACATGTTGTCATGGTAATCAAGGTAAAAGATGGGCTTGAGGTCGGGCAGTGGCTGGAGAGGGGAGAGCATGGACTTGACAATTAAGTGGGTCATGGGAAATAAAGAAAGAAGGGGGCGTCTAGGATAGCTCTGCCAGTTAAGACCTGGCTGTTGGGGGCAGCGCTGTGGCATAGTGGGTAAAGCTGCCGCCTGCCGTGCCAGCATCCCATATGGGCACCAGTTCGAGTTCCGGCTGCTCCACTTCTGATCCAGCTCTCTGCTATGGCCTGGAAAAGCAGAAGGTGGCCCAAGTCCTTGGGCCCCTGCACCCACAAGGGAGACCCAGAAGAAGCTCCTGGCTCTTGGCTTTGGATTGGCACTGCTCCAGCCATCGTGGTCAGTTGGGGAGTGAACCAGTGGATGGAAGACCTCTCTCTCTCTGCCTCTCCTTTCTCTGTGTAATTCTGACTTTCAAATAAGTAAATAAATCTTAAAAAAAAAAAAAAAACAGGCTGTTGCAACTATTTGGGGTGTGAACCAGCAGATGTAAGATCTGTGTCTCTCCAATAATAAATAAATATTTTTAAAAAATGATAATGTATGTGAAAATTTCCAGCAATCATTTGCACATAAAACTATGTCATATAAAGAGTGCTGAAAAGAACTGCCTATTTTTTAAAAATATTTATTTATTTATTTATTTGAAAGTCAGTTACACAGAGAGAGAGGAGAGGCAAAGAGAGAGAGAGGTCTTCAATTCGATGGTTCACTCCCCAGTTGGCTGCAACGGCCGGAGCTGCGCCAATCCGAAGCCAGGAACCAGGAGCTTTTTCCGGGTCTCCCATGGAGGTGCAGGGGCCCAAGGACTTGGGCCATCTTCTACTGCTTTCCCAGGCCATAGCAGAGAGCTGGATCAGAAGTAGAGCAGCTGGGTCTTGAACCAGCGCCCATATGGGATGCCGGCGCTTCATTCCAGGGCGTTAACCCACTGAGCTTCAGCGCTGGCCCCACTGCCTATGTTTTAAACAATGGTCCTTAACCTTTCTCCCCCATGCCGGCAACAATTTGTTTTTAGAATAAATCATTTTGAGGGCTGGCGCCGCGGCTCACTAGGCTAATCCTCCGCCTAGCGGCGCCGGCACACCGGGTTCTAGTCCCGGTCGGGGCGCTGGATTCTGTCCCAGTTGCCCCTCTTCCAGGCCAGCCCTCTGCTGTGGCCAGGGAGTGCAGTGGAGGATGGCCCAGGTGCTTGGGCCCTGCACCCGCATGGGAGGCCAGGAAAAGCACCTGGCTCCTGGCTCCTGCCATCGGATCAGCGTGGTGCGCCGGCCGCAGCGCGCCGGCCGCGGCGGCCATTGGAGGGTGAACCAACGGCAAAGGAAGACCTTTCTCTCTGTCTCTCTCTCTCACTGTCCACTCTGCCTGTCAAAAAAAAAAAAAAAAAAAAAGAATAAATCATTTTGAAAGGCAGAGAGACAGAGTCACACCGTCTGTGTCTGAGAGAGAGAGAGAGAGAGATCTTCCATCCACTGGTTTCCAGGTTTCCCACGTGAGTACAGGGGCCCAAACACTTAGGCCATCCTCTGCTGCTTTCCCAGGTCATCAGCAGGGAGCTGGATCAGAAGTGGAGCAGCCAGGACTCGAACCGGCACCCATATGGGATGCTGGTGCCGATTGGGGCTTTAACCCGCTGCACCACAGCACTGACCCCTCGCACACACAATTCTTAAGGGATGAGTCACATGTGAAATGCTCTCCTGTGGAAGTACCTAGATTTTAAACCCCTCCCCAACACTCCCCCCCCCACACCAAAAAAAAAAAAAAAAAAAAAAAAGAGAAAGAAACCTGTAGCAGGAAGAAAAGCCTCATGATTCATAACCGCCTGGCTGCAGCAGCCGAGCAGTGACTCCACCCTTTTCTCTCCCATGCAGGAAAGCAGGTGATGAGTGATGCTACTGAAAGATATTCCTGGAACCACTCGCTTTGAGCTCCTCTCAGACCTTGCTCCTTTTACTCACTGGTGGAGGCTACTTGCTACTATAACTGACTGTGACCTTTGTCATCCAGAGGGCCGGCTTGGAAGTCTCAGGGAGGCTGTGCCAGTGGTCCCCAAGGCTCTGAAGGCAGACAGAGCGGTTTCTCTACAAGGGCCCCAGGGGCAGGGCCAGGGCCTTCATGATGGAGGAGCAAAGTCCCAGGTCGGCAGTCACAGTCAGTAAGAGCAGGTGTTGCCCAGAGGCATCCACCCTGAGAGGCTGTGGCCAGCTCTGGGCTCATGCCATTCACTCACTCACGCCTGCTTGCTGTGAGGCGCTCAAGTACTGGGGTCCCTGCCACCCTCACGGGAGACTCGGGTTGAGTTCAGGCTCCTGGCTTCGCCCTGGCCCAACTCTAGGTTTTTCAGGCGTTTGGGGAGTGAACCAGTAGGCAGATCTCTCGCTGTCTGTCTCTTCCTGAATTTCAAATAAGAAAATAGAAGAAGCTCCCAGCAGGCGTGGATTACCTTTTCCTTCCCTTTTCCCCGAACTTTCTGAAGCCCCTCAGTAGCGCAGGGAAGAGCAGGAAGAGAGCACTGATCAGGAGAAGCTGACACGACGTGGTGACTACTGGGATGGCGAACAGAACCTGGAATCACAGGCAACGCTGGGATCTCCGGCTGCCGTGCCCGGGCACCTGACACAATGACCAGGAGGCTGAGCAGCCTATGGGACGCTGGGACGGAGCTGGGTGTAGGTCTGGGGCTCAGGAAGTGCTGGGTTTGAGACAGAGACTGGGGGCCACGGCCTTGTGAGAGGTGAGCTCGCCCTCCTGATTGTGTGCAGGGAGACAAGAAGCAGGCAGACTCCGGGAATGCCCACATGGCAGGGGCAGGAGGGGAAGAAACGTGGGCTCCAGTCGGGACCCAGTCACCCGGGAGTCAGTGCTGGGGGCCTCCCATTTACTCTGGTAGACCTGCCCCCCACCCTGACCTGTGGCCCTGTTTGCACCTGCAGCTTCCTGCCGGGGGAGCACAGCCAGGGGGTGGGTCTTGCTGGGGAGTCTCTTCAGGTTGGCTGTGTCCCTTACAGAGGTGGCTTTGTCCACGCACACTCCCCCTGCACGTTTCAGCTCCCTCCCCTCACTCCTGCAGGCTCAGTGTGGTCCGGGCCCTCGGGGTTCCTCACCTCAGGGTGCTGTACGCTCCCTGAGGGCCTCCTTCCCCCTTCCTGCACCTTTGTTAAACTCTGCACAAACCACCAGTCATGCCACCACTTCCTTCCTGGGACCATCCCCAAGCCAGCAGGTGTCACAGCGCTGAGGTGGGACTGACAGCGGCACCCATGGAGAAACAGTGAGCACCGTGCTGGGAGACAGCGCGAGGGTTCTCTGCACACCCGACGTTCCCTCTGCCTCCCAAGAGGCCTGCCTGTGGCTCGGGTCCTCTGGGACAGATGGATCAGATGTGCGTGAAATGTACTGGGAAACCCGAGCCAATGACAGTGGGGAGGAAGAGTACGCAGGGAGGGCCGGATACCTGTGAAATGCAGGGGCCAGGGGGCGTTGGCATCCTGGCTAAGATGTCACTTGGGACCCCTGAAGCTGGCCCATATTGGTGCCTGGGTTTGAGTCCCACCTCCTAACACCCTGGTGATGCCATTAACATGGGCCCTGGGCTGCCGGCTGCCGGATGGCCAGTTCACCAGAGACAGGAATAGATGCAAGGAGACAGGCTTACTCGGGAGCTTAGCAGTCTTGGTGGGGGAGAGCAGACGTCTTCACTCTCCAAAGTGCCTTTCCCATTTTGCCAGTTAGCAGGCGAGCTCTGGAAAGGAGAAAGGGGAGCTGGGGGAGGTAGGAAAGGTACCCGGTTTAGCTGGGTGACGTCAGGTGGGTTTCCGGGGTCGGTTCCTGTAATCATCTAGATGCCAGTTAGCTGAGGGTTCCTTTGACATAAGGCTGGGCTTTTTTTTCCGCCCCAAGATTTATTTATTTATTTGAACCTCAGAGTTACAGAGAAGGAGAAGCAGAGGCATAGACAGAGAGAGCTCTTCCATCCACTGGTTCACTCCCCAATTGGCCACGATGGCTGGAGCTGCGCTGATCCGAAGCCAGGAGCCAGGGGCTTCTTCCAGGTCTCCCATGTGGATGCAGGGGCCCAAGGACTTGGGCCATCTTCTACTGCCTTCCCAGGGCATAGCAGACAGCGAGATCGGAAGTGGAGCAGCTGGGATTTGAACCAGCACCCATATGGGATGCTGGCACTGCAGGGGGTGGCTTTACCTGCAATGCCACAGCAACAGTCCCAATTCTCTTTTTATGATTTATTACTTATTTGAAAGACAGAAAGAGAGAGAGAGAATATCTCCCATCTGCTGGTTCACTCTCCAAATGCCCCAGCAGCCAGGGTTAGGCCAGGACAGAGCGAGGAGCCAGGAGCCCCACCATGGTCTCGCACACGGCTGCAGGAACCCAAGCACTTGAGCATCAGTACCTCCCAGATGCATTAGCAAGGCCTGTGGAGCAGCTGGGCTCAGAACTGACTCTCAAATATGGCATGCGGGTGTCCCCAGTGGCGGCCTAAGCTGTTGTGTCCCAAGGCCTGAGCCATCCCCTGGAATGCTGAGCCGGCATTGCACCTGCTGGAGGGGGGCCGCTCTGGCCTTGGCTGTCAGTCAGCCCTGCTCCCTGCCGCCACCGCCACCTCTGTGCAGGCCGCCGTGATGCGCTACCCTCCCGCCCTCCCGCAGGTACCGGAAGCTGGCCCTGAAGAACCACCCGCTCAAGTCCAGTGAGCCGGCCGCAGTGGAAACGTTCAGGCAGATAGCTGAGGCCTACGACGTGCTGAGCGACCGTGAGTGGCCGCGGGGCTGCTTCTGTCCCCCACCGGCCCCTGTGGCAAGGGTGTGCCCAAATTCTAGACAGCTGGGTTTTCTGAGGGGCCAAGAGGGTAGCCAGCCCTCTAACCTGCCCAGATGCCGAAGAACCTGAGAGGGGAAAGTGGATAAAGGGCCGCCCTTCCCGTAGACTCAGGCGAGAGCAGGATCCAGCGTCCAGGGCCCCGGGCCGGGCTGAGCGCGCATGGTCGGCGCCTGCCCTAAGGCGCAAACTCTGGGCGCCAAGTGAGGCGCCCTGGGCACCGGGCAGAAGGTCGGGCCGGGCGGGGCCGTCCCACATGTGCCCCTGGTCGGTCACTGGGCCACACCTCCTTCCCTGCCCTGGCCCGGAGCCGCGGGGAAACTGGGGCCCGCTTGGCTGTCCCCGAGGGCTTGAGCCGGGGCTGCTGGAAGATCGCTGAGGCTTCTCCAGCGATCTGGGCTTGGGATTTCAAAACTCTCGGATTTGGGCAGGATCTAGGATCCTGAGACTAAAGTCGCAAGGTTCTAGGCTTCTCACTACTCCAGCTGAGGGGGGAGCGTGAGAACAGATGGAAGGCAAATCCCAGGTTTGTACTCACTTCTTCCTCCAACCCGCTCCCCACGCCCCGCAAGTCTCAGTCTTTCTGGGGCTGTAGCGGTCATGCCTATGTCTGCCCTGCGTGAGCTGACCTGTAACTTGCGGGCGATGGAAGTGAGCCTGGGTTTGCCCCTCCTCCTCCCCCACCCCCACTGCCTCCAAGGCTGCCCACCTCCAAGGCCGCCCATATCCACAGCTGTGAAGAGAGGCATCTATGACAAGTTTGGAGAGGAGGGCCTGAAGGGCGGCGTCCCGCTGGAGTTTGGATCCCAGACACCGTGGACAACAGGCTACGTCTTCCACGGCAACCCTGGCAAGGTTTTCCACGAGTTCTTTGGTGGAGACAATCCCTTCAGTGGTAAGAGAGCCTGCCCACCGCTCCCCCGCCCCCCCCACCATGGACACAGCTGGACAAGACGCCTTTCTTTGAATAGTGTCATTTTATTACTTTGAAACACACACACACACACACACACACACGCATACAGATAATAGAGAAAGAGAATACGATTTAAAAAAACTAAAGAGGAGGCAGGCAGCAGGTTAAGTTACTGCTTGGGATGCGTTTGAGTCCGGCTGCTCCACTTCCGATCCAGCTCCCTGCTAAGTGCTTGGGTCCCTGGCCACCTATGTGGGAGACCCGGATGGAGTTTCAAGCTCCTGACCTCAGCCTGGCCCAGCCCAGGCTACTGGGACCATTTGGGGATTGAAGCAGTAGATGGAAGATCTCTCTACTTGATGCCCCTCCCCCCACCCCGCCCCGAGTTGCTCTGCCTTTCGAAAAAATGAACCTTTTTAAAAAACCTGAAAAGCCGTCAGGAACAACTCTTCAGAACCAGCCGGCGGGGAGAGCTGTTTTTCTGGCAGTCATAAGGCGGGAGGCGGGAGTCACCATGATTGCGTCCCAGAACACATCATTGTAGATCAACCCTGGCTAGTGGAGTTTGCTGCCCAAGCCCTACTTGCCTGTGACAGGCATGAAACTAGTGGGCCCCCACAGAGAACCCCCATCTCCACAGCAGTGTTAACCAGCTCCAGCCAAAGCCACGGGCAGATACCTCCTCTCGCCCTTCCTGCCTTCCCAGTCGCTCAGAGTTCACCTGCTGAATGCGTTTCAAAGCCAGAAAGGCAGTCTGGGAAATGTTTGTTAGCTCGCCAGAGTCCACAGCTGCTCAGGTACACAGGGAGGACAGACGGGATGCCACGTGCCAGCGCATCCACCAGGGGGTAGTTGAGTATTTTTAAACGTCTATTTTGAATTTATTTACATTGACTTGTAAGGCAGAGTGACAGAGAAAGGCCTTCCATCTGCTGGTTCATTCCCCAAATGCCTGCAATAGCCAGGGATGGGCCAGGCTGAAACCAGGAGCCCAGAGTTCCATCAGTTCCCACAGGGGTGGGAGGGGCCCAAGCACTTGAGCCATCATCTGCTGCCTCCCAGGCACATTAGCAGGGAGCTGGATTGGAAGTGGAGGAGCCAGGACTCAAACCGGCACTCTGATATGGGATGCAGTGTCCCAAGCAGTGGCTTACCCTGTGGTGCCACAGGGACGGCCCCTGATTTGTCATTTTTATTACAATCTGTTTGAAGATGTGAAGCAGCTCCTCTGCTCCTTTCCCTCTAATAGGCGGGTCTCCCACCCAGTCAGGGGACTGCGCCAGGTCTGATTGATCTCTGAGTATCCAAAGCCTGGCCTAGCATGGGAGCAGAGAGAGTGGACAGACAGAGGCATGGATGGATGGACGGATGGATGGATGAGTGAGTGAGTGGATGAGTAGACGTGGGAGCGTGGGGAGGTGGCTGAGATGAGAGGATGTGTGGGCAGGTGGATGGGCGCACGATCTCAGGTCCCAAACTGACCAAGAGATGACTTCTGAGGCTCAGAATCGCCTGGCAAAAACAGCCGACTGTCAGACCTGCCCTCCTGGCTCTGCGTATGCGGCTCCGAGAGCCTGGACGTCGCCGCCTGTCGCCGCCCCTCCCCTTTCTGCATTCAGAAGTTCTCTCCTCCTCGCCTCCACATTCCTAAGTGGGCTGCAGGCCTCCACCCCAGGACCGCACCCAGCATGCATTGCCCTCACGTGTCTGCCAGAGGACTCTGAGTTTATAAACCCCATGTGAGACAGGAAAAAGCAAGGGACTGACTGGGAGGCCTATTTCAAATCCATGCACTGCTGTTTATAAACCGTGATCCTGGGCAGTCCTTTCTCTCTCTCTCTCTGAAACCTCAGCTTAGCCAGGCCAAAGCCAGGAGCCCAGGACCCATCTGGGTCTCACACGTGGGTGGCAGGTTCTCAGGTACTGGAGGCAGCATCTGCTGCCCCCTCACAGTGGTGACTTAACCCCTGTGCCACATGCCTGCCCCAGCAGGAGTCTTTTCTGGCACTCCCAGGGGCTGCCACCAGAGGGCGCACCTCTCTTTCCTGGCACGTTGTAGGATTGAGGTACTTCCCCAAATTGGGGAAAAGGAAATCAGGGACACTGGGGTTAAGGGGTGGGATTCCAAGGTGGGAATGAAGCAGTGGGAGGTGGCAAGGCCAGGCCTGTCTGAGTCTGAGGGGTGGGGATGGGATGCTGGCATTAACTGTGCTTGGGGCCCTGCAGAGGTTGGAGGGAAGCTGGGGCAGGGAGGGGAGGCATGTGTGTGTCCCTGATTCCAAGTCTGCGGACACAGTTTCTGTTACTCCTCTCCCTACCTCCCGCAGAGTTTTTTGATGCAGAAGGAAATGAGGTGGATTTAAACTTCGGGGGGCTCCGGGGCCGAGGGGTCAAGAAGCAGGACCCCCCCATTGAGCGAGACCTATATCTATCCCTGGAGGACTTGTTCTTTGGCTGCACCAAAAAAATTAAGATCTCCCGGAGGGTGAGTACTCCTGGTAAGCCCCTGGCCCCCTGCCTTCCGTTCCTGGCAGCTCGGGTGCGGCCCTGGTGGAATCATCAGGGACTCTTAGAGAAACTGGGCAGGGACGGCCTGTTTTCCCGGGGACTGCAGCCCCTCCGCACCATCCCTCAGTCCAGCCCATTTCCCAGGGAACCGGCAGGGCTCCCAGTGGGAGGGGCATCCTCGAATTCCGCCCTCTGCACATTGCCAGACCATATCCCCTGGGGATTTCCACAGGTGGGTGTGTGATGGAGTAAGAGGGACCGTGTGGGCAGGGAGTCCCCAGGGTGACCGGTTGAGGAAGCCCCTGGTGCCTCGGAGTCCTGTCCTTGCCAAGTATAGAGCAGAGCTGATGCTGGCAGCCGCCATGCTGTCCCTGCTGCCCCTGGGCAGGGATGGACAGCACAGTGGGGAATGCTTGGGTGAGGCTCAGAGACCTGCTAGAGGCTCAGGGCCGGCACCTCTGGGGTTTGGAGGGAGGAGCTGAGTGCATTCCCCTGTGCGTCTGCTAAGTGGCCAGGCCCGTGAGATTCCCAGGGCTGGAGTCATGGGTTTGGTCAACTTAACAGTGACTGCGTGGCCTCTCAGGCCCCGGCTTGGTGACATCCAGGCCATCCTGGAATCATAGGTTCTTGGCTTCAGTGGCAACAGGAGGGGAGTGGGAATGGCTCAGGGCAGGTGCTCCCCATTGCTGAGGACAGCAGATCCCAGGCAGCCCCGGGCACTCCTGTTGGCACAGGTGCTGAACGAGGACAGGTACTCTTCCACCATCAAGGACAAGATCCTGATGATCGACGTGAAGCCTGGCTGGAGGCAGGGCACACGCATCACGTTTGAGAAGGAAGGGGACCAGGTGAGGGCGGGACTCTATGATCCAGGCCTAGGGGACCAGGTGGGGGGAGGGTGAGGGGACCAGGTGAGGCGGTGGGAGGGAGCTGCCTGACTCCATCACCCAGGCCCAAGGGGCGGGAAGACTGAGAGGGAAGGAGCCCTGGGCCCGTGGGGAGGTCAGGACACAGAGTGAGTGGGATGAGCCCTAATGTCCTTTGTGACCCTCTGGGGGCCCAGGGATTATTCCCATTTTACAGAGTGGGAAACTCGGGCCAGAGAGGTCAGGGACCTACTCGGGAGAAGAGCAGAGGGGTGGAAGGAGAAGCGCACTTCGACCCGGCGCTCTTCCTGGCTGGCTCCAGCGCTGCCCTGAGTAAGCCCAGCTGCAGCAGCTGCTCGGAGGCCGCTGACTGACAGCAGTTGGAAGTCAGGCACTGATTTAAAGAAAGGGAGAACCGAAGTCCAAAGACGAGGCTGAGAGCCGGAGCACCCAGAGAAGAGAAACAGATTCCTGTGCCCGCAGCTCTTGCCCCCGTCCTCACCTGTAAAACAGCTGTTCCCAAAAGACACCCTTCAAGATCCAGATGCTGGGGCCAGCACTGTGGCACAGGGGGTTACAGCCCTGGCCTGCAGCGCCGGCATCCTATATGGGCGCCGGTTCGGCGAGTCCCTACTGCTCCACTTCTGGTTCAGCTCCCTGCTAATGCGCCTGGGAGATCAGTGGAGGATGAGCCAAGTGCTTGGGCCTTTCCACCCATGTGGGAGACCCAGAAGAAGCTCCCCACTCCTGGCTTCAGATCAGCTCAGCTCTGAGCAACCATTAAGGCCATTTTGGGAGTGAGCCAGTGGATGGAAGACTTCTGTCTTTTAAATAAATACAATCTTAAAAAAAAAAAAAAAAGCAGCTGCTATGTTTCTGCCTCTGGGCAGCCTTTCCTGACCTCCCCTTGGGTATGGGCTTCCTTTATGTGCTTCCTTTTAGCACAGCCTGGAGTGTGCCCCCCCAAAGTGTCTGCCCCTGCTAGGCTGAGGGGCCAGACTGATCTGGGCAGGGTTTTGCTGCCTGCCACCTGAGAGCGTCTGTTTTGGGCATGCTCAGTAGGGGAGAAGGAACAGGTGGGGGTTAGAATCTATCCATGTGGACGATTCTCACCACAGGGGCTGCGGGGTCCAGACTGAAAAGGCCCTTCTAGAAAACCTGGTCTCAGCTTCCCATCGTGCAGAGGGGGACATGGGGACAGGTAGAGGCAGGAACTTGCCAAGGACACTCGGCCAGTTAGTCCCTCTCACCGCTCGGCCTCTCCTGCCTAGGGCCCCAACGTCATCCCAGCGGACATCGTCTTCTACGTGAAGGAGAAGCTACACCCTCGCTTCCGCAGGGAGAAGGACAACCTCATCTTTGTGAACCCCATCCCTTTGGGCAAGGTGAGCGGGCAGGAGGTTGGGGACCAGGGTGGGACCTGCCAGCCCTCCCCTCCCCCCACCCTCTGCCAGCTGTCACTTGGTCCTGGGGACTCCACCCCAAATTTCCCTGCACTTCCATCCCCTCCCCTCATCCCCACCATCCAGGCCTGGGCGCCCACCGCCCATCTCAGCGCCTCTAGAGCCTGCAGGGGCCTTCACAAACTCCCCTCTGATGCTGCCACACCCCTGCCTCCACAGCTTCGGCCCTGTGCACCTCCTGCCCTGCCCTGTAGGCCCCGTGTCTCCTGACACTGCTGCCTGTGGGGCTGTTTCCACACCTCCACGCTCTCATTGCTGTGGCTCCTCCGCCTACCTCCCGCTGTGGGGCCGGCCATCATCAACTGGTGCCACCCTGTGCACCAGCATGGCCTCGGGGTCTCTCCTTGGCTCCCGCAGGCCCCTTTTATTTCCATCTCTACCCTAGCACTTTTACTACATCGGTGTCACTTTGACCTGCCAGACTGAACTCCTGGAGGGGAGCTCGTCTGGGTCACTCACCTGGTAGTTGTCTGTCTCCCTGGTGCCCAGCTCAGGGCCTGGCACTGAATAGGATCATGAAAGCCCTTTAAAAAAAAAGATTATTTATGTGAAAGGCAGAGTTACAGAGAGAGAGAGAAAGAAAGAAAGGGGGAGACACACACACACAGAGAAAGATCCTCCATCTGCTGCTTCACGCCCCAAATGGCTGCAACAGCCAGAGCTGAGCCAGGCCAAAGCCAGGAGCCAGGAGCTTCCTCCATGTCTCCCACCCAGCTAGCTGGGCCCAAGCATTTGGGCCATGCTCTGCTGCTTTCCCAGGTGCATTAGCAGGGAGCTGGATCAGAAGTAGAGCAGCCGGGACTTGAACCGGGGTCCATATGGGATGCTGGCGCTGCAGGCCACAGCTTTACCCACATCGCCAGCCCCAGATGATGAAAGGCCTTCTAGGTAGGACGGCCACGGAGACCCTCCCCACTCACCTCCCCAGGCTCTCACCTGCTGCACGGTGGAGGTGAAGACCCTAGACGACCGGCTGCTCAACATCCCTATCAACGACATCGTCCAGTGAGTCCAGCTGCCTTGGGCCCCAGTAGCCAAGAGAAGGGCTGGCCGGCCGGGGACACAGGGGAGAGTGTCAGAGAGGTCTGCCCAGCACCACTGTGCAGGCTGCACCCAGCCCCGGAGTCCCATCCTGAGAGGGCAGGAGGGGACTAAGGGCCGGCCCACACTGTGACCCAGCTGTGAGCTTCATGCACCTGGCAGAAGGAATACCTGACTCGCACAGAGCCGCTGTGGAGGCTGGAGGTCCCCTTCCACGCGGGGCTAGCCCCCTGCTGCCTCCACCCTCTGAACTTCTTGTTTCCCAGAGTCCTTCTCCAAGGAAAGCTGTCTGCCTGGGAAGGTTTGCCCTGCAGCCCGACACCATCACCCAGCCCCAGGGTCTGCTCACCCTTCTCTTGCCCAGTTTCCTGGACCAAAGACAGGATGCCTGGGCTCCTCCCCCAGGGACCCTGTGGACGGGGGTGGGGGGTGGGGGGGGTGGGTTTCCCAGGGAGTACGTGATTTGTCCCTGGGAGAGGGGTGGCCTGGGCCCACTGGGGGCACTGCTATACTGTGCTCCCTGAACCTGCTCCCTCCATCTCCCACCTCAGCCCCAAGTACTTTAAGAAGGTGCCGGGCGAGGGCATGCCCCTGCCAGAGAACCCCGATGAGAAGGGCGACCTCTTCATCTTCTTCGACATCCAGTTCCCCACCCGCCTCACGCCACAGAAGAAGCGGATGCTGCGCCAGGCACTGCTGACCTAGCTCTGCGGGCTCGGGCTGCAGGGGACGGAGGACGCCAGTGGGGCCTGATCCAGCCCTGCCCCACAGCAGCAGCGCCCCCTGCACATATGTGACCTGGTGCCTTACACATAATAAAGGTTTATTTCCTGACCTGGAGCTACACGCAGGAGAGTGTATTGGAGAGGAGCTTCCTACATCCCTTCTGGTGGGGTGGGGGGAGCAGCCAAGCACCTGGTCCCTGTGGGGAGCAGCTCGGACTAGACTGTTACTGGAATTAAGACTTATTCTATGCATCTGCTCTCCCACAATATGGCGCTGGGAGAGAAGAAAACAGCTTCTACACAGCTGCCTCCAGTTCAACCAATAAACTGTAGGACTTGCTCCTGATTGGAGAGCAGCGTACTCGGCGTGTGGGCAGCCGAGTTAGGATTGGCAGAGGAGGACTATAAAGGAGGAGAGAGACGGCATGCACCAGGGAACATCTAAGGGGAACATCTAGCTGAAGGAACACCTGTGCAGCCCCCGAGAAAGCCGGCCGGCGGTGTGCCGCTCCCCTGTGGAAGTGGGGAATGTGGCCAGGGGGAACTGCCCTTCCACGGAGGTGGAAGGGATAGTAGCCAACCCGGGAAGAACCAGCAGCAAACCCGGGGAGGGCCGAGCAGACGAAAGAACAGCGCAGGGTCCTGTGTCGTTCCTCCACGAAGAGGGGGAGCGACAGGTCCCCATCCTGGCTTTGTGGCGTGGGCAGTCCCCAAGGGCTTAGAGCCTCTGGGATCTTGCCTTGGCACAGTGGAGCCGGGCTGGATGGCCTGAGTTCGTGATTCCTGATCTTTGGAAGGGGCAGCCTCCCAAGTGTAATGCAGTCACTTCATAGACAGGAAGAATAAGCACAGGACAAACACTTGCCCCGGTCACTCTGGCCTCAGTGCCAAAGCTGTCCTCAGAGCCTGGAAGGCCACTTCCCAGACTCGCCCTGCTCCCACTGAGGGCAGCACAGGAGCATGAGCACTGGGTTGGCCTCCAGCCTCAATTCCCTGGTCTGTGACGTGGGTCCTGGCTGTGTCCGGGCAGGGTGGTCTGTGAGGCAGGAGACCAGGTTCTGCTCCCAGCCCCGTCCCTGACTCCCTGGCCAGTTTTGGTCTCTGTCATCACTGCCCTGCTGGGCTTGTTGTGAGGACTGAGTGGGATCACGGATGTGGAAGTGCTTGGTGACTTCAGGGAGGGTCCAGCATTGCTGGCCACGTGGCCTGCAGGAGGCCCAGGTCCTGGTCCTCTGTGCAGGTGCAGCCCATGCTGCTGCCCTGAGCCTAGGCTACGTAGTCCAGGCTTACAAGACTGGGTGGTCACTTCTGTGGAGTGACTTCAGAGGTGACAACAAAAGGCCCAGGGTGTCCATCGTGCTTGGAATCCCACCATTCAAAGCTTCATACTAGCTTTAGGTGTTTTTCTTAACTGAGGGCTCGGCAGTACTTGGCAGCCTTATGGCCACAGTGGCCAGGGCTGGGCCAAGCTGAAGCCAGGAGCTTTTCCCAGGCTGTTAGCAGGGACTGGATGGGAAGTGGAGCAGCTAGGACTTGAACCGACGTCTATATGGGATGCATCACAGGTGGTGGCTTAACCTGCTACGCCACAACTTGGCAGTCCTTTTTAAGCCATCACAAAGGCAGGAAGACCTGGAGATAAAGGCTCTGGACCAGGGTTCTAGGAAGCCCTGCAGCACAGTAGTTAGTAGCCTGGGTTTGTGGAGGCCGGCATTGTGACACAGTGGGTAAAGCCGCCACATGTGCCGCTGGCATCCATGAGTGCTAGTTCAAGTCCCGGCTGCTCCACTTCCAGTCCAGTTTTCTGCTAATGTAACTGAGAAAGCAGTGGAAAATGGCCCAAGTGCCTGGGCCCTGCACCCATGTGGGAGAACCAAATGAAGCTCTTGGCTGAAGCCTAGCCCAGCCCTGGCTGTTGTGGCCATTTAGGGAGTAACCAGCTGGTAGAAGATCTCTAACTCTACTTTCAAGTAAGTCTTTAAAAGCAAAAAAAAAAAAAAAAAAAAAGGCAGCGCTGTGGAGTCAGACAACAGGCCTCACTGTGTCCAGGTGCACGACTGACCAGCTGTGTCCCTGGGCAAATCCCCTCCCTGAGCCTGTGATTACAACTCCTAGCTTGCAGGCCTTTCTGGAAGCCAGATGAGTGGGATCTGCCCTCAGAGGCAGGACCCCAGCAGAGGGCTAGTGGCAGCCGTCCTGCCCTGAGAGCAAGGCCCAGTGGGGGAGGCAGCTCGGGGTTTCCGCTAGGGCAGCAGGAAAGCCTGCACCTCACCCTTACGGGGAGACTCTGAAGGAAGCCTGCCTTAAACCTCGGGGAGCTCCCAGCAACCCCCAGTGCTACCTTGTCAGGCCAGGCAGCCTCCATGCCCATCTCATGGAAGTTACGGCTCAGGAGCAGAGAGGGGCTGGGCTCACCTCTCAGTCACCGAGACCAATGGGCGTATTTTCCAGGGCTTCCTACCACCGTTCCCAGCTCCTCATTCAAGGTCACGCTCAGAACCACAGTGAGGTCTGTGACACGGCCTGGGGGATGAGTAGGCCGGCTGCCCTTCTCCGGGGCAGTTTGTCCCCCTTCCCTCCGGAACAAGGGTTAAGGGCCTGCCTCACAGCACAGGCCTCCATTTATGCCGACTCCCCGCAGGCTCGCAGCGAGCGGCCATGCACCTGACTGTCCTCTGGAGGCTGTGAGGCCTCAGCTCAGCCTGGTAGACGTTAGGGAGTGGGCTGAGGAGAGCAGGCTCTGACTGGAAGGGGCAGTGGTGTCTGCTGATTTAGGCAGGGTATAGAGAGCAAGGTCATGTGCTCTGGTCTGGCCCCATAGCCGCCAAACGGGACTTCCTGGAGACCCCCAACCTTGGTCCCTGGGGGCAAGCCTAGCAGCAAGGGGAGGGGAGTTGAGTCCTGTTCGAATCAGCTGCGGCCTCTGGTGTCCTTCCCTGCAGGACCGGTTTCGGCCCTTGGCTTCTTTCAACATCTACAACAATGGGCCTGGGGGACTTCCTTCTAAGGGCCCAGCCCTGCACAGGATGCCATGGGATCTGGGGACCTCATAGTCCTCCACTCCCAGAAACAGGAAGTGTCCCTGCCCTGGGTCTAGTGGGCAGCACGTTAAGCCCCCGCTTAGGGTGCCTGCATCCCCTATCAGAGTGCTGGTTCAAACTGGCTACCTGCTATTGCCCCTGGGAGGCAGCAGTTAATGGTTTAGGTATTTCAGTCCCTGCCCCTGACATGGAATTCTTGGTTCCTGGTTTGGGTCTGGCCCAGCCTCAGTTGTTGCAGCCATCTGTGTTGTGACCTAGACAATGGAAGACCTCTCTCCCTCTCTTTCAAATAAATCTTAATTAAAAAAAAAAAAAAAAAAAGGTAGCCCTGGCCACCTGCATGCTGTACCTGAGGACAGGCTGTGGGAACAGGGGCACAGACTGTGTGGCCAAAGCCCTGCTTATCACCCCTGTCTTGGGCTCTCCAGCCTTGGATACAGTGAGACTGCAAAGTGGAAGCTCCCTTGGCAGGACCGGATATTTGCCCTGGAACCCAACCTCTGCTGAGTCAGGCCTGCCCCTCCCGGTTCAGTAACACTTCTTCCTATCTGCGGCTATGGAGTGAGCAGCAGCCAGACTTGGCCTCCCTGGTTCTGGGACTAGGGGAGGCAGGTTTCTTGTTTGTAAAATGGATTTAAATAAGCCCACAACATCCAAGAGTCCCAAGCTCTTCTAAAGCTGGAGATGCGGGGCAGACAGGAGCACCCTCGTTTTGCAGATCAGCAGGCGCTGAGCGAGTGTGTGGGGAGCAACCGGACTAGACTGAGTTACTGGAATTAAGACTTATTCTATGCATCTGCTCTCCCACAATATGGCGCTGGGAGAGAAGTAAACAGCTTCCGCACAGCTGCCTCCAGTTCAACTAATAAACTGTAGGACTTGCTATTGATTGGAGGAGAGCAGCGTACTCGGCGTGTGGGCAGCCGAGTTAGGATTGGCGGAGGAGGACTATAAAGGAGGAGAGAGACGGCATGCACCAGGAACATCTATGAGGAACATCTAAGGGGAACATCTAGCTGAAGGAACACCTGTGCAGCCCCCAGAGAAAGCCGGCCGGCGGTGTGCTGCTCCCCTGCGGAAGTGGGGAAAGTGGCAGGGGGAACTGCCCTTCCACGGAGGTGGAAGGGACAGTAGCCAACCCGGGAAGAACCAGCAGCAAACCCGGGGAGGGCCGAGCAGACGAAAGAACAGCGCAGGGTCCTGTGTCGTTCCTCCACGAAGAGGGGGAGCGACATAATGGTGCCGTGACTCGGATATGAAGCCTAGGCAGGGCTTAGTGTTGTTCCTCCACGAAGAGGGGGAGCGACACGAGTGAAAGCTCAGGTGACCTGGGAAGGGAGGGGAGGGCGAGAGGACAGCCACTGTGTGTCTCTCTCGGCTGCTCCTTCACGGGACTCCTTGCCCGGCACCTAGGTCTGGAGAGAGACATCCACAGACATGCACCAGATAACCTCCATGGGCCCCAGCCTGGATGCTGCAGGTGGAAGATGGGTCACACCCCCTCTTGTAGTCAGGGTCTCCTCCCCTGCCCAGTAGGTGCCCAAACACAGGACCCATCGGAGCGAGACCTGTGGTAGCAGCTACACAGAGGGAAGAGACACCAAGGTTGAGCTTGCTTTATGGGCGACAGTTGGGCTGGGCTAGGCTAGGAGCCAGGCAAAGATTCAGACTGAACTTTTCCAGGGACTGAGGGCTTGGGATCCCGGCTGGTGGTAGGCCTCTCCCATGTCAAATGGGGTCAGCACTACCAGCCCGGAGAGGTAGCTGGGGAGGTGGTGGGGGGATTGGAATGGGGGAGGGAGGGGAAGATGTTGGGAAGAGGCAGGGAAAGAGGGCAGGGCGGGGGGACGGAAGAAAAGGAAGCAGGGCCCCGCTGCAGCTGAAGGCAGAGCCAGAGGTGTCAAGGTCGGCAGCAGGACGGCTCAGAAGGGGGCTTCCCGGGACGCACAGGCAGCCGTGAGGGCCCGTTTCAGCTGCTCATAGGTGACGAACATCACCACGTTCCAGGAGCCCAAGCGGAGAAAGGAGGGCATGAACCTAGGGGCAGAGAGAACAAGGGTCAGGTGGAGTGGTTCTGCTTCCCCACGGGGCCTGGGCATCCAATCCAAGCCGGGGGCTCTCTCCCAGAGGAGGCGCAGGGGGCCCAGTGGTCTGAGCTTCCCAGCTGTGGTCCCCGAGTGACCGCTGAACACGCGTGAAGCAGGGACGACAGCAACTCCAAGAGAAAGCATTTACACTGGGCACGTGGGCCTGCTGGTCCGACACTAGGACCGGGGTTAGACGCAGCTCGTCACTTGGTTGCTACTCGCTTCAAGGTGATTCTCACACACCTGTGTGGGAGCGGACAGCCAGGAGCCCTGGAGTTGGGGGTGGGGGTGGGGGCGGTCAGGGGCTCACCCTTTGTAGAAGGCTCGGGGCCCCTCCTTCTGGAGCATGGTGAGGGCGCAGTGGCCAGCGCTGCGGTACTGGCCCAGGGCAGAGTTCATGTATCTCGTCTTGACCACGTCGACGGGGGAGGCGATGACGGTGGTGCAAAAGCCGGCTCCAAAGGCGGACGTGAAGTGGCAAGGGAGGTCATCTGGCGGGAGGAGCAGGCAAGGCCGTCAGAGCCCCCCACTCAGCTCTCCAGACGGGAAGGAAGTTCCCTAAGCAGCTGGGGTTGTGTGGTTTTAAAGAGACAGAGACCCCCGCTGGGACCTCTTCTGAGGCCCTAAAAAGTCACTTTGCCAATCCGGCCTCCATTCCTCAACGTGCCAGCTGGGAGCTGCAACCCCCCATTCTGCAAGCAAGGGGCACACGGGCGGCGCACAGCTGGTCTTCAGGGGGCGCCCGCGGGCGGGGCAAGGGCAAGCCCCAGCACCGTCGGCCCCGACTCACCTGTCATGATGTTGGCCTTCAGGAGGGCTTCCTTGATGAGGTCATAGGTGACCAGCTCGGCACAGTTGACAATGGCATTCCGAGCCACGTTGGGAGACGTGCCTGCAGGAGGAAGGAGAGGCCGCGTGAGAGCAGGGAGGGGCGGGAGGACGGGGATGGGCAGGGGGCAGCTGGCACGCACCTTTCCAGAGCCCACGGAGCCCCTCCTCTCGGGCGATGGTCCTGTACGCATCCACAGTGCTTTGGTATCCTCGGCCACCTCCAGCCCGCGCCTGAGCTTGGAACCGGACCTTTACCACGTCCGTGGGCTGGGCCACAGCCACAGCCAGGGCACCTGTGGTGCTGCCTGCCAGGAGGCGGCTCCCGAGGCCAGCATCTGTGGGTGAACCACCGGGGGGCGGGGTCAGTGTCCAGCAGGGCTGGCACTCGCTCCCCACCTCGTCTCTCCAGTGTCACTGTCCCTTTTGGGACCGGGATCCAGAGCAGCTTTCACTCTGACTCCTGGCCTCACAAGGTGTCACTGTCAATGTGTTCTGTCTGCTGGGGACACAGCAAGGAGGAAGACAGAAGAGACAGTGCTGACTTTTGTAAAACAGCCTGAGAAATCACAATCACTTCCATTCGATGAAGGGGAAAACCAAGGCTCAGAGGCAGGCTGCTTTCTGATGGCCTGGGACTCCCAAGACTTGAGTTCTCATCCCAGGTCTATTCCTCCCTGCCTCGTGATCTTGGGAAGGTCAGCCTCTTGTCCTGGGCTCCTAGCCTCCCTCACGTGTCAGATGCAGGGTTGGCATGGTTAAGGCATGCTAAGGAGAAGAAACAGCAGAATGCTGGCCTTGGAGGCACGTGTTCAGGTGTGTTTTCTGGCTCCCCGTCTGCGCCCTTGGCACCTCCCCAGTCTCCTCCTCTGTAGCCCCGATGATACCGCCTACTGCCCATGTGGACGTGAGGAGGTCCTGGGACGATGCCCTGCTCAGGGCCTTGCACAACTCAGGTGCCCAGGAACCGTGAGAATTAGAGCCCCTGCCAGTTCCCTGCTCTTCCTTAGAAACTAATCCTCACCAAGAGGAAGGGCCCGAGGGCCTGCGGCCCGGCTCCACACTCACGCTCAGAGCCCTTGGTGTAGAACTGTTTGACGGAGTCATAGAGGCCGATGCGGACGGAGGCGAAGCTCATCTGGCGCTGCAGGCCAGCTACCAGCCCGTTGTAGAGGCTGCGCGGGCCCTCGGTGCGCACCATGGTCAGGATGGTGCCCAGCACGCCGCGGTACTGGGCGCTGGCTGCAGCACGCACTGACCCCTGACTTTCTCCTTGAATCTGCAGGGCCAAGACAGGGTGATTATAGGGAAAGGCAGGTTGCCCTCCCCGTCTCCTGCCAGCCCTAGGTGCCCAAGTTCACAGTCCCCTGAGGAACCCGTGTCCTAGGGGAGGGGCCGACTAGATCCCCTCAGGAGACCCCGGGCTTTCTCCCCTCACCTGCAGCCGGACTTTAGCAGTATCCAGGGGAAAGGTGATGAGATCCGCGATGCACGCAGCTGTGCCGGCCCCCAGGAACTTCACAGTGGCAGTAGGGGGGACATCTGTGGCCTTGAACCCAACCATGGTGTTGCTTTCCTGCTACCTCCCAGGAGATGGATAAAAACTGGAGAATGGGCACCTTCAATCCACAACAAGACGAGACAGAGGAACTCTGCCGGATCTGAGCCCAGGGGAGAGAAGCCCCATCAGCAACCATATCCCAGACCTTCCCTGCTCACCACCCACGTACCCACCTTCCTGGACAGCACCAAGTCCCTAAGCAGGACTCGGGATGACCCCTCGAGAGAGAGAACACAGTCGTTCCAGAAGTGCTCAAGTAGGGGCCGGAGAAGTGATTCCTGCCCAGCAAGGCTGTGCTCTGCGTGGGCTGTCTCCCTTTCCGTACAGGACCAGGGCTATCCTGGTGTGCCCCACAGAGCCACTGGCCCAGCCCTTGGCCTCCTGGGTGCAGGGGTTTTACTGAAGCTGCCCACATTCCTGCTTCTGGGGCTCTGGCTGCAGGGCAGGGGGAATGGTTTCAGCCACGCCAGGACCTGCCAGCCCCAGCCCCGCAGGCTTACGTTCTGGACTCCTAGCAAGAGCGGCTCCTGGAGACCCGGAATTGCTCAAGTTGGGAAGAAAACGAAGGGACCACATGGCACATTCAGTCCCTCGCCAGCCCATCTGGTAAATGCTGGCCCCCAGCCCCCACACAGCTCAGGTTCTCTAGTCACTCTTCTCCCAGGACTGCTTGGCAGGGCACTGGGTCACTGAGACACGGGGGGCAGCATCTACCCTCGAAGGGCTCGGGGGATTCCAGCTGCATTGGGCACTTGCAAGATGTGTTCTGAAAATGCAGAGGGGCGAACAACTCTACTGGGAGAGGCATGAGTGGTCAGAAAAGACTTTTTAGTAACCTTGAACTGGGTCTTAAAGGACACTGGGGGATTCTTGAGGCTGAGAGTAAGCTGAGACCCGGGGCTCCTCCTGGCCTGCCAGGTGATGCAGGGAAACTGCTCTCCCTCTTGGCCAATTTTCTTTCTTCTCACATAGGGGGATTCACACCCTCACCGCGAGAGGCAGGGATGCAGAGGTGAGGGTCAGAGTTCTGAAGGCTGACACAGGAAACCCCAGGCTCCATTTTGTCCTCATGTTAGAAACACACCCTCCTCCACTGCCCTGTGGAGGAAGTGAGCCCGGCACCCCCGTGGGGCAGGGCACCCTGCTTCTCCTTTCCTGAGCTCACATCTCTGATTTCATAGGAGCAGCTGCTCCGAGCCCAGCCTGATTGGCTGCTGCTGTTGCTGGGGCTCAGGAGGACGGAGCGGCTGGCCGGCTGGCTGAGGTGGTGGGAGTCAACCGTGAACACAGAGACCCATGAAACACAGTCCCATGCCCCCTCCCGCCCAGACTGCTCAGCCCAGATGGCTGGGGCAAAACAGGGCAAACGAGATCTTTTTTTTTTTTCACCATGGCAATGGCACTGGGAGCTCCTATAGGGCAGGGCCTGATCATACTCAGGTTCCCCTAGAGTCTGGCCCACAAGAGGCTCCGTGAAGACGGGTGCACACATGGCAGAGTAGGTCAATGAAGGAGCTCCCAGGCTCCCCATGCCCTCCACCCTGACACCCCCTAGAAATGCTCTACTTCTGTCCTCACTCCACTTGTTTCCCTTACCCCGGGGCACTGGCTTAGCCCACTTAGCCCTCAGAGCAGCCCTGGGAGGGGCTGCCCTTACTTCCGTGTTAGCTGATAGAGCTGCTGAGAGCCCCGTCTGCAGGCTCCAACGTTTCTACTGTTTGCGGTGCACTGACGCCGGACCCTTCATTTCTTCCCTGTTGTTTACTCAGCCCCAGGCACAGGCAGGGTCTTTCACAAGGAAAGTTCTCTCTCTCTCTGCCTCTCCTTCTCTGTGTAACTCAGACGTTCAAATAAATACATCTTTTAAGAAAAAAAAAAAAAAAAAAGGGGCGGGGGGCCGGCGCTGTGGCGCAGTGGGTTAATGCCCTGGCCTGAAGCGCCAGCATCGGCATCCCATATGGGTGCCAGTTCAAGACCTGGCTGCTCCATTTGCAATCCAGCTCTCCCAAGTCCTTGGGTCGTGTGGGAGACCTGGAGGAAGCTCCTGGCTCCTGGCTTTGGATCGGCTCAGCTCCAGCCGTTGCAACCAATTGCGGAGTGAACCAACCAGCGATGGAAGACCTCTCTCTCTGTCTCTACCTCTCTCCGTAACTCTGACTTTCAAATAAATAAATCTTAAAAAACAAAACAAAACAAAAAACAAAACACACAGGTTCCGGTCCTGGTTCTGCTGCTAACTCCAAGGGTGACCTGGGGCCAATCAGTCTCCCCAGCTGGGCCTCAGCCCTCCACCCTCGGCTGGCCAGGCTGGATTGAAGGGCCAGATGCGATGGGGATATGAAAGCGCTCTGTGAACTGTGAACGGCCACTTCAGTGGGGGCATGGTGCTCCTGAGATTCCCCCCACCCCCACCCCAGCCTCAGGGGACTGCGCTCTTACCCGGCTGCGTAAGGTCTCACGCTGAGGCCTCCAAGATCAAGCTTCTCTAAAGGCGTCCCGTTCTTCAAAGCCGCCAGTGGCTATCATCCCCCGATCCCCTGGGTTTTCCATAGAAAACGGTTGGGAGACGAAACACTTAAAGTTCATACTATGTGACCTGCGGGTGAGAACAAAGCAAGAACTTAGGAAGAGAAACCCCCTTACAGCATTGCACCCCAGCACACAAGGCCCCTCAGCCCTTGCATTGTGGGGAGTTGGGGGAGCAGCCGGAGACAAATCAAGTGCAAACACCAGAGGTGGGGGGAATAAAAAGTCTTCCTTCCCATTTCTGCTTAGTACCACATTCGGGCTCGGTTCCTGACGCTCAGTACTCCAGATAAGCACTCTCATCACGGTCAGCAGATCTGCTGCCGGGGATCTTTCTAGGGGGCCCCGCCAGGACCCAGCCCCGGCTGCAGAAGGTTGGAGAGGTTGGGTGCCTGCCCTGCAAGGGACCGATAGAGCAGCTCAGAGCCTCCACCTGTAGAAACAGCTCCAGGAGAAGCGCTGGGGGCTCAGGGCCTGCAGCCGCCTGGGAAGGATGAGGTCATTCTGGCCATCGGACTCCCACCCAAGGCGAGCTGGGCATCGTGGCCGAAGCGAAGGAGTGAAAAGTATGGAGGCTTAAATTACAGCCAATTGGGCTCGAGAGGGAACGTACAAAAGTTAGAAAAGAGGTAAAGAAAAAAGAGCCGAGGACAGAGAGCCAAAGTACAAACTAGACTGGGAGCAAGGAGTGCGCGGGCCCGCGTGGCGGCGGGGACGGCGGGCGCGGAGCAGGTGCAGGGCTGGGGCCCGCCGGTTCTGAGCTCACCGAGCCTAAGAGAGAACACAAGAGTGCGGGCGGCTCTGTCGGTGGGCGAGCCGGAGGGCGAGTGCTGCTAGCGCCGACGAACTCCGATGCGAAGGGGTGGCCCGCGGGGCTTGAGGTAAGGTCCGCGAAGGCGGGCGCGCGCAACTTAAGGCTCAGGGGCGCGGTCTGCGGGGTGGGGCGTGGTCTGGGGTGGGCGGGGCCAACCGGCTCAAACGAGGGGCGAGGGGATCCATAAGTTCCACTTAGGATTCTCTTCGCGCTTTCCTCCTCTTCCAGTTCGGTGCCGAAGGAGCACGCGTTCACCCCTTCGTCCCCGGGGACGATGACCCCCTCACCCCTCCCCGCCTTCATCTCCCACAAGCTTCCGGGGTTTGCTGAGGATGGCAAAATGGACTCCCGGGAGAAGCGGAAGCTTGACTAGGGTTACAACAACATTTGCATCCCATTCAGGGAACTTTCTAACAGCGGCCCAGAGGCTGGCACGGGAGTCAGTGTTCTCCTTCTAGACGGGCCCAGCTCCGAACGCGACCTCTGCTCTGAGCGGCAAACCACCCGCCCCGCCGGGAACTGCAGCTGGAGGGGGCGGGCCCTCCCGGCCGGCCTCGCCATCGATTGGTTAAGACCACCACGCTGCCAGGAGAAACAACCAATCCGGGCTGCAGCAGCAGGTGGCCCGGCAACCGGCAACGGTCGTGAGGCGCAGATGGCGTTCCCGCCTTTTCATGGTGGACCGATCTTGCCCTAAAGACTTCAAGTCTGGGCGGAGCGGGTACATCAAGCGTGACTCCCTGTCCCCAGGGGCAGAGGAACAAACGGGCTGGTGCCCAGCGAGGGAGAAAGCAGAGCAGGGCTCGAGCCGGCCGCGTGGGAAGAGAACGGGAGTCAGGTTGCTGCCGGCCTTGTGGGAGGTGACAGACACCAAAACAATAAGTGGGTCCTGTGGCCGGACCAACGCATCTGGGGAGAAAAGGAACTAGGTCTCTGTTGGCGCCTTCTTCATCCTTGTTTGCCTCAGGGATTGCTCAGGGAGGGCGTGGGCTTTGCCTGTCTGCATGTCAGCCCCTCAAGGGCAGGAAGCCTGGTCCTGTGTTTCTGGTATCACGGGCCCCAAGGGCGGCAAGTTCTCTGGAAAGCGCAGTGGGGGGATCGGGTGGGGATGGACATTCGTGGGTGTGGGATTCAATGTGAACACTTCCAGTAACCCTAGTGAGGCCGGTGTTAGCCTCCGTTTTCACAGAGTTCCAAAGAGGTGAGATCACCGGCCAAACGTCCCACCGCAGTGAGCTCTGACTTAAACCCTGGTCCATCTGGCACCACGGGCGTGTTTGTTGTATTGTCTGCCTTTAGAAGTCATTGTCAGGGCACAGGAGGGCGCAGTGGCTGCCTGGCGAGTGGCGACCTGTAGAGGGAAAGACAAACACACTGGGCACACAGTCCAGCAGAACAGACTGGAGACAGAAGTCCAGGCAGGAAATCTGGGCCACTGTGGGGTCTCCCATCTACTTGCTGGTCTAGCTTTTGCATGTGAGCTGCTCTCCGCCTGTAACGAACATATTCCCAGGATTCCCAGTGCATTTGTGGTGAGATGGCTGAATTTGTCAGTGACCGTCAAGGAAACAAAAGGCCTGCAAATGTAACCCTGGGTGTCAAAAGGAAAATTTGGATTCCAAAGATTATACACCCATGGGATGTTTGCTTTTTCCTAACCGCCCCCACCACCACCAAAAAAAAATCAAGAGACTTTTGAAAGGATGATGCAGGAACACTTAAGGGAAGTAGAAATCACAGGATTCAGTATGAATTCCTTAAGAAGAAATTCTGTTAAAATAAAGCCTTTTGTTCTGATAGAGCCAGGCAGATCAGAGTAGTACTATAGACACTGTACCTCTGTATTTTTAGCAAGCAGCTTGTCCAACTCATAAAACAGGCTGTGGATAAATTGGTGAATGTATGTACAGATAGGTGCATTTTGAAAACATATTTATTATCTGTTTCATTAAATTGTGTATGTATTTGTAAACGTGTTACGTGTAGCAATAATCAAAATGATGAAGTTTCAGACATTTTGTTTTATAATTTTAACATCATGGCAGAAAATCCACCATGTTTGCATTTTTGGAACTTTAAGATCTTTAAATGCAAATTGTGTTTGAAACACTGAAAACGAGAAGTTCAAAGAGAAAACTGAAGACATCAGGTAATAGCCAACATAAAAAGAAGTTAGACATTTCTATCTTTGGCAATTTCTACTAAAAATATCAAGTAGATTGTACATGGATCCTTAAAACTTCATGGAAAATGTGCATTATGAAAAAAAAACTATGTATGGAGTTTTAAAGATGTATTTATTTATTTGAAAGGCAAAATTAAAGAGATGGGGGGGCGGAGAAAGAGAGAGGAAGATAGAGAAAGGTCTTCCATCCATGGGTTCATTCTCCAAATGCCTACAGCAGCCTGAGTCTGGGCCAACCCAAAGTTAGGAGCCCAGAACTCCATGCAGGTCTCCCAGGTGGGTGGCAGGGAACCAAGGACTTGAACCATTGTCTGCTGCCTTCCCTGGTGCATTTTCAGGAAGCTGAATCAGAAACCAGGAAGCTAGGACTCCAACAGGCACTCCTATAAGGGGTGAGGACATCCCAAATGACAACTTAACCTGCTACTCCGCAATGACTACCCCTACACTTCTTTTAATTCCATTTCTTCATGAACTGTTTGAAGTATCCTTGTACTAGTTTCTCTGTGCCCCACCAAAAAAGACATAAAAGTATCTACACTTTTAAAAAGAGAGAAGAAAATAATCATACATTATTTTTTTAATTATAAATTTTTATTTCATTCATTTGAAAGGCAGAAAGGGAGATAAGCAGACAGACATAAGATCTCCTATCTGCTGCTTTATTTTCCAAATGTCTGGATCAGACAGACTGAATCAGGCCAAACCCAAGAGCTGGGAACTCCATCCTGGTCTCCCGCATGCGTGGCAGGTCCAAGCTACTTGAACCGTCAGCTTCTGACTCCCGGGGTGCACATTAGCAGGAAGCTGGAGTTGGGAGTGATGCTGGGGCTCACACACAGGCACCCGATATAGGAGGTGGGCTTCTCTAGCAGCGTCAGAACTGCTTTGCTATACTCTAGTCCCTCAGGAATATTTGATGCCACGTCATGTCCTCTCTCAATAGTACATGCTTATTTTATTTTTTAAAAGATTTATTTATTTATTTGAAAGAATTACAGAAAGGCAGAAGCAAAGAGAGAGAGGTCTTCTCTCTGCCGGTTCACTCCCTAAATCGCCACAATGGCTAAGGCTGGGCCTATCTGAAGCCAGGAGCCAGGAGCTTCCTCCAGGTCTCCCATGCAGGTGCAGGGGCCCAAGAATTTGGGCTGTTTTTTATTGCCTTCCAAGGCCATAGCAAAGAGCTGAATTGGAAGTGGGAGCAGCCAGAATTTGAACTGGTGCCCATATGGGATGTCAGTACTGCAGGCAGCAGCTTTATTCACTACGCCACAGCGCTGGCCCCATTTTTGCTACTTCAATGCCAAGCCTTTTCATAGGAAGAGTTAAATCTCTTTCCATTATCCCCAAAAATGTAGGTAATGATGGATTAAGCCTTAGCCATTCTTGCTCACTGCCCAAAAGATAGATAAACATTGGAATGTATTCCTTGACCTTGAATCTCAATTGGATCTCACACCTTTTTGCTTTCATACCCCACTGCCACAGTCACCTGAAAGACTAGTTGCTCAAACATTTGAAGGACCAGTTCTAGGAATTCCCCTCTGCCTGCTGCTCCCTACGCCCACCCCCATCCCCAGGCCTCCTAAAAGGCCGGGCCTCTTGGGGTTGGGGCCTTCTGCCACCTGTTCCATCATGTGGTCACCCACCTCTACAAATTTATTTTCTCTGAATAAATTCAGCCTGGTTGTAAATTCATACACTGCCTCCCCTCTATCTGCGCCTCTTTTCCTAACATTTATGGTGCCCTGTGTGAGGAGACACCAATCCGCAACTCCTTTCCTAACAGGTAACAAAATACAAAATTGAACAAGGTATGTGTTTAATAAATGAATACATAAAATCACCATTGCATTATTCATAATGACTGCTTATAAATGTTAAGTCATCGTAAAGCCTAAAAGTTTCTTTTTAGTTACATAAAATGTACAGATTGCCTTTAGGTAAAAATATAGTAATTATTAAAAAAAAGAACTTAGGGCTGGCATTGTGGCATGGTAGGTCAAGCTCTGCCTGGGATGCTGGCATCCCATTACATTTTTTCAGGAAGTGGAAATTAAGATGGTAAAGAAAACTTGAAAATTTGGCCTTTCTGTGAACATCCAGTGTTGAAACACCTTCCTAGAAAAGAATGAACATGGAGCAGGTATTGTGGTCCAGCAGGTTAAGCCACCAATTGGGACACCTGCTTCCCACATCCCGGAGTGCCAGTTGGAGTCCTGGCTCCTCTGCTTCCAGTCCAGCTCCCTACTGATGTGCCTGGGAAGGCAATGGAAGATTGCACAAGTGCTTGGGTTCCTGCCACCCCTGTGGGAGACCTGGATGGAGTTCCTGGCTCCTGGCATTGGCCTGGCCTGGACCTCACTATTGAACTCATTTGGGGAGTGAACCAACGGATAGAGAAGATCCTTCTCAATATCTCCATCTCTCTCTCTCTCCCCCTCCCTTTCAAATAACAATAAATCTTTTTAAAAGAGTGAACAAACTTAAGGACATGAGGAGAGAATTTTCCACGGGAATGTGAGAGCTTGCTTTTGTGAAGGCTTGCTTTTCTGAAAAGGTTGTGGGTAGTAGTTTTCCTACGGACTTTCTCAGTTAACTCAGAACTAAACAGAGGAATGCCGAAGCGCAGCTCAAGTGATACCCAGTCTGTTTCTGTTGTGGCAACATCAGAGTTCTGTTTTGTTTTTGAAGCCAGTTGCTTCCTCAGTGACTGTTTTAAATGACTCTGCTTTCAGTTGCTCTAAGCAGGAAGTCAAGCCACGTTCTGCTTTCTCATCAGGGACATCACGGAACTTTCTGTTTGACTAGAAGCATATGGCACCGCCATATTCCTGCCGTCCACGTCCACTCTGTACCTTCATTTTTGCAATGCTTTATGAACCCCTATTGACACAAGCTGAGTCTCCTTGTAGCTGGTTCTGTTCTACCTAACGGAAAAGGTTTCTCCCATCCTATTATTCTGCACAGTGAGCACCTAGGAAGTAGAAATTACTTGAGGTTGGTGTGATTCCAAGACATAATAATAATAGTAATAGCAACCCTGAAATACAGCCCACAGGTTTTAACGTCTTGTACCCTTGAACGGTAAAGGAAATGGGGATCTGACTTCTAGGGGTGACTTCTGATAACTGGTCTGACGTGCTGCAGGGTCCTACTCTGATGAGCTAGACTCACTGGTGAGAGGGGCTGTGGGAACCAGCAGGGTTTAATTTTTATTGAGATCTTTGCTGCAAGTCACAGCATCTGTGTCTGGCTTGGACTGCCACAATAAAACACCATGGGCTGGCAGGCTCAGACAAGAGGAATTTATTTGTCATAATTCTGGAGGCTAAGGAATTCAAGGTCAAGGTTCCTGCCAATTTGGTTTTGGGGTTGGAGGGCTGTCTTCCTGGCTTAATGATGGCTGCGTTCTCGCCATGCCCTCACATAGTGAGGAGAAAGAGCTGTTGTCTCTCTTCCTGTCATCATGACACTAATCCCATTATGGAGACTTCACGTAATGATTGCATCTAAACCTAAATACCTCCCAAAGACCCCTCCTCCAAGCACTATCATGGTGGGGCTTAGAGCTTAAACATAGGAGCTGAGGTGAGGGGTACACACATTCAGTTCATAACACGTGGCTCCTGCAGCCCTCGCTTTCTTATTCTCCATCTTTCTCATTACTTCCCTATAAGTCTACAACTCAACTATTCTGACGGCTGGCAATTCCTTGAATGCAACCTTGTCTTGTTTCTGGGCTTTTGCTCAAGCCATGCACAAGGCATTCCCTCTGCCTGGAATGACCTTCACCCCCCTTCCTCTGCCTGGATAATTCCTATTTGTCCTTTAGGTGTCTTGCTCTAGGGAAATTTCTGGTCCCCAAATCAAGTGTCCCTCATCTTTGTACCTACTCTCAGGCAATTTGTCCATATTTCTATTTATAGCTTTTATCACCTTGTTTGGTAAACAGTGGTTTGTGATTTCTATTTCCTGCCCCACCATCCTCCGCCCCAATGAGTGCCTTAAAAACAGCGCTGGTCTTATTCATCTCAGAACATTGCAAAACAGGTGGCTTTTTTTTTTTTTTAGGATTTATTTATTTATTTGAAAGGCAGAGATTCATAGAGAAGGGAAAAGAGAGAGAGAGAGAGAGAGAGAGAGAGAGAGAGAGAATCTTCCATACCCTGGTTCACTTCCCGAATGACCACAACAGCCAGGGCTAGGTCAGGTCTAAGTTAGGAGCATCATCCAGGTCTCCCATATGGATGCAGGGACCCAAGCACTTGGGCTGTCTTCCACTGCTCTCCCAGGCGCATTAGCAGGGAGCTGGATCTGAAGAGGAGCAGCCAGGACTCCAGTGGGCACCTATATAGATGCTGGTGCCACAAGTGGCAGCTTTATCCCCTATGCCATAGTGCTGGCCCCAAGAATCTTAGATTATCTTGTGAATTCCTTTATTGAGTCATCATCATTTTGCCTTGAAGAAGTAGGGAATGGGATCTCGTATTTTGTCCCGAAGCCTCAGAAGACCTCCCACCAATCTTGCTTTCTCTTCTCCAGAAGGCTGGACTCAGAGGTTCCTAGGCTCCTGTTCCAATCAATACACCTTGTACAAGAATTTATTCCTCCCTCTCTGAATGGTACCCTCCAGCAGGGTGGAGTGTTCAGGTTTGTGTAGAAATTCATGGCAGACTCAGTTCCTGGCCCCTCGGAGCTCACACACTGAGAGCAGGAGATTGAGAGTGATGTGCCCACATTGGTCAAGTCAAAGGAGAAATTTTAAAATGCAAGTTTTATTCAGAAGCCAACCCAGACATTAAATCAAAATAATCTTTTTGTTTGCCCATTTGCTTTGAACTCTCCAATCTGAGTATGTAGCTAACATCAGGGGGGTCACTTGAACTGGGGAAAGTGCTGAAGGTGAGTGGGTGTTCTGGTGCGCTGGGTGTGGTGCAGCCCTGGCGATGAGCCTGTGGAGGAGGGGTTGTCATGCCCACTTCTCTGTAGGACAGAAAGGGGCAAGGAGCCTCCGCGGTTAGGGTGCCAGTAAGTGTGGAGTTGAGGTTTAACTGAGCTGTGTCATCAGAGCCACATCGTGCTGCAAAAGCAGCAGAAGGAAAAGACCCTGGCATCCTGGGAGTCAAGCGGCATCACGTGCAGTCCTCTGCTTGGGTGAAGGTGACCTGGTTCAGGTCTGCCTTTTGCAGGAGGAGGAATTGGAGCTCCAAAAACCTGCAGTCGAAGGGAGGATGAGAGAGAGGGCAGCAGGAAGGGCAGGCCTGGGGGACCAGACCCGGCCCAGCCCTGGCAAACAGGAGGCCTGGGGTGACAAAGGAAAATTCTGTCCCAGAAAGAGAAGGCCGAGAAACAGCTGTTTTCAATCCCACACCTGAGGTGTGACTTCCTTTATTGAGTCATCGTCATTTTCCAGAAAACCTGAGTCCTGCTACCCCAGGCACTCAGCCGGGCACCCACCACTTTCTCCCCAAGCCCCACAACCCTTCAAGGTATCTCACGATTGAGCCAGGGAGCAGGGGCTGCATGGGGGTGGGCTCCCGCAACTTCCCGCCATCATCTGCTGTTCTCCCCAGCCCTCCACGGCCCTATTTCCTTTGGTGTCACCTCTAGGCATCTGTGTCTTTCCAAAACATCTTTGCTGGCAATTTCCCTCTGTCCTGACAAAATGTGTCCCAAGGCTTTGTCCTTACACGTGGGCACTTCACAAAGTTCATGAAAAATGCGTATTATGAAAAAGCTATGCATATATTTCAAAATTTTTTGCACCAAAATAAATTTATATTTTAAATCCACTTTTCCATGGTGCTTCTTGAAGTACCCTCATTTATATTCACACAGAGATTTTGATTTTTTTTTCTTTTGAGATACAGAGAGCTCCCATCAGCTATTTCACTCCCCTCCACAAATGCCCAAATGGTCAAGACTGCGCAGGCTGAAGCTGGGAGCCAGGAACTTAATCCAGGTCTCTCACATGGGTGGCAGGACCCAAATACTTGATCCATCATCACTGCCTCCCAGGGTCTGCATTAGCAGGAAGCTGGAGTCATCAGGTAGAGCTGGGGATTGAACCCACTAACTCTGATGTAGGATGCCGGCATCTTATCTTAACTGGTGTTTTGCTTTAAAGTGCTTTCACGCCCAGCTTCCCATGCAATCTTCAGAGCACCCTGGGAGGCAGTGGGGGGAGGTATTATTAGTCCCAGTTCACAAGACAGGAGGCTGAGGCTGCCACCTTGATTCTTCAATGTCCTCGGAGAATCTTTACAAGCCTCAGCCTCACACAGACACAGTGGGGCTTCTTTGGCACAAGTTCAAGGTTTTCCCACATTTCCTAGAATCCCAATGATTCTACTTGATAAATACATTACACAGACAGGTGCTCCATATGCGATGGTCACGGCTGCAGTCACAGCTCTGTGTTGGCATCTAGACTTTGTGGCTGATTTTCAACTGAATTGTGGGCTACTCCTGTCCCAGCAGTCTTCCTTCTCTGTAATCCATCATCTCTTAGATTGTCCAGGGTACACAGGTTTGCAAACTTCCATTGTATCCAAATGGATCTGTTTTGGTTTATCTTCTTCTGCCTAAATGTTAGGCATCCAATCTAATGAGTTTCAAAAATTAATATAATTTATTCTCCATCTTGTCAGTGCCAAATAAAGGTGTTCTTAAGAAAAGCACTGAAGATCAGTACCCTTCCCCCTTCTACTTCTACCTCTTGAACAGTTCTGTAAACAGTGTTTGCACTGGGGTCCCTGCCCCTAGATCCACTGCTTTGTTCCATTCTTGACTGGCTCCGTACAAGTTGTTAAGTACCAAGTGGCCGCCTGGGGCTCGTTCAAAACGGAGGTTCCCGTAGCACAGGGACTTTCATCAAGGCCCTCTTCAGCTGTTCATAGCTTACGAACATCATCACATTCCAGGATCCCAAACGCAAAAAGGAGGGTGTGAATCTGATGAGAAAAACAACCCAAACATTAAGAAAGAGACCACAAGAGAATGCTTTTGTCCCTCTCCCGCCCTGGTACCCAGAGTGAGTGCCAAGGTATCTGCACTGCCAGTCACCAGCATTTCCTGAAATCCACTCGGTCTCTCTCCGCTCTTCTGAGGGGATTCAGGAAGAAGTTGGGATCGGGGAAGGAGAGAAGATGAACTCATTCTGAGTCAGGTTGCTGTGCCAGGTGGTTAATTCTCACAGGATTATATAGGGTCGCTGACTGTTGCCAGGTGGTCTGTGTGTGTTTTAGAGACGGGCCCACAGCTAGTTGGTGGCCACCTGTGGAGTGGACCAGCAGACGGAAGATCTCTCTCTTTGTCTCTCCCTCTCTCTGTACTCTTTCAAAAGAAAATAAATAAATGCATCTAAAAAATGGTGCCAAATGGTGAGGTTCACAGGGAGGAGGGGAAATTTATATGCAGGTGTTGGGGAGGCGGTGGCGTATGAAGTGTCTTAAAGGAGGGGCAAGATTTGAGCATGCGCAGGGCGAGGGGCAGACACTGCATGCAGAGGGTGGGGTTACCCCGGAGGCACAGACAGGAAAGTGGGCAGAACACTGAGATCCTGAGGGAGGCGCCTCAGTGGCCATCAGGCTGTGACCCACAGTTGTGGGCGGAAGTTGGGAAAGAGAGTCAGGAGCGCTAACCTCTTTCTCTCCTCCCCTGCTCAAGAAGCCTGGAGGGAGGCAGTCCCTGTCCCTAGGTTCCCTTTCCTTGGTAAGGCTTCCCTAACTCTCCAAAGCAGCCTTGGTCCACCTATTCCCTTTTCACTCGCGTGGTTCTTTGTGCTTCTCCTTGGTGGCACTGCAGTAGAACTGTTCACCTCAGCGTGCCCAGACACGGGGGCACGCAAGGAAAGCAGGGAGAGTTGGACTCGGGAGGAGGAGGAGGCTTACCCCTTGTAGAAGGCCGTGGGGCCCTCCTGAGCCACCATCTTCAGCATGCAGTCCAGGGGGCTGAGGTACTGGCCTGGAGGGGAGTTCATATACCGAGTCTTCACCACGTCCACTGGTGAGGCCACCACTGTGGCGCAGAAGCCGGCTCCAAAGGCAGAGACAAAGTGGCAGGGGAAGTTGTCTGCCAAGGGAAGGGAAGGGAAGTACGACACGTCATGGAGGAACACGGGACACGTCCTCGGTTCCGCGCGTGCTCATCCTGTGTCCCCAGCTCAACCTTCCACTCCTGAGAGTGAGGACAGCGTTCTCCCTCTCACGGTGCCCAGGGCCGAGAGCGCTTGGAAAGGTAGAACAGGGCGTCCCAGAGCTGGGAGTCAAGGTACAAGGAGAAGTGGTGCTGGATCAGAGCCCAGCTCCCTGGCCGTCCAGCCCAGGTTTCTTTACTACCTATCACTGAAGAGGCCAAGGTCACCGTGGGAGAAGGACAAGCTGCGGTCCTCTTGGTGGTTTTAGATTTACTGATACAAGAAAGCCAGTGTTTCCTGGTGATCTTGCTGATGATCTCTGTATTCTTGGAAATCTGTGAGAAATGACCTCTGCTCCAAATGACCTCACTGAGGTTGAGCTGTTGGATGGACTTGATCCTCCTAGAGTAATTCAACCCCTTCTGATGCGTCAGTTATCTGCAATAAAAACCTAGAGGGAACCCAAACTGTTGGGTGTGTGGTATGCAGTTAGACCTGATGTAGGGATAAGAGGTCCTTGGGGAAGGTCTTCAGTCTCCTGCTATAATTCACTAGAGGGTATGTTTTATTATAGACTAATGACTTGTAAATAAGGGCTAACAACTTAAGTGGCTGAGAGAAACACAAACAGTGGTAAATACCTTAGTTTGTGCAGCCTGGTGGAAAGAACATAAAGTAATTACTGAAATCAGTGAGTCCTAAATGAGCTACTAAAGTTAAGTAGTAGTGAAGGGTATGGAAAGGACATGTGTAATGAATGGGTTTGTTTGAGCAGGGTGTTAATGCTTACTAGTAAAGTTAAACTAAAACGTAATTGTAATCAATTGTTATAAAATTAGAAGTAGATGTTCCAATTCTTTGCAAAATAACCACTGTTTTTTGTAATCGATTATTATATAATTTAGCATCATTTTGAGTCTGTTCTATTGTATCTCAAATATCAAGTAAATCTTTAAAATCAAAGAAATTGTTACATGGCTATGGAAATCGGGATTAGGGAGGGGGTTACATGTAATAGGAGATCAATGGTTTGAAGTGGATGGGAAACAGCCTGTTATTGTAAAAAAGAATCATTAACTCTGTAAGGATCATTTATGAATGGACATTTGCAAAATTTATGAGATCAGTAAAGAATGTGTAAAATGAACAGTGGGTATAACTTAGGGTATAAAAATAAAGTCTGGCTCTCTCTCATCAGAGCCAGGTCATCAGCCTTGCTGTGAGCGCGTCTCTCATTCCTCCCTGCGCGGATGTCTCCTACACCTTCGGGAACCCCTGGACCTGATGGAGCTGGGCTCCGGCAGCACATCACAACACTGTACCACATGCATTTCCACTCCTGCTAAAGCGCCCCTGTCTCTGGGTGTTGCCCACTCTGCCCAGTAAGGACAGTCTGCCTGGAGCTCTGGGCCTCACCTGTGAACAGGTGTGAATCCAGCAGCTTCTCCTTGATGATGTCATAGGTCACCATCTCGGCACAGTTGACAATGGCGTTCCTCGTGATGTTGGGCAAAGTTCCTGTTAGGAAGGTGGCAGGGGTGGTGAGTAGGGCAGAGGGGCAGTGGACGAGGCCACAGCTCCCGGCGAGGGGCAGGTAGTGCCCCCAACTGAGCAGGTCCCACATCTGCTCTCCAGGGTCAGCAAGTCTGGATGACCCACGTCCTCCACAGCGAGAGAGCACGCAGAGGGCCTGCTGTGTTGGGTGGGCCACATTTTGGAGGATAATCTGCAATAGCTCTCAAAATTAAAATCCGCCTCCCTGAGACATGGCTGCCACCAGAAACAGGATGTCATGTTTGGAAGAGGGAGGCTGGGCTCAGGGGACAGTGACAGAATACGGTGCTGGCAGGGCCCGGAAGGATGGGGTCCCAGAGGAAGGCTCTGGGCGGAGACCTAGCAAGCAAGTGCGCCGCCAGGGCCAGGACCCAGGCATCTGCCCTTAAACTTCCCTGGGCCCCTGCTCCTCCTGTAAGTACTCGGTCCCCATGTGGGAGCCATCTGGTGGCCACCGGGCAGTGGCGTAGAGAACCCTCGAGTCTTTGCTCCCCAGGAAGTCCCTTCCTGCCTCTGCATGTCCGGCACCCCAGTCCTCACAGCGGTTCTCTGTGGGTGCCCCCTGGTTTCCTCCCCGCCCTGGGTGGAGGCGCTTTCCTCCCAACCTCACACCCCAGAGCCGGCTCCGCCTTTGAGGCCCAGCCTATGAGGGCTGCCTGGCCTCTCCCGGCTCTGGCAGGACACCTGGCACAGCTGCCAGCCCGAGTGCAGAAAGGGTCCTATTTTTGCCCATCGCCTTCCCCTTCCTCCCCACGGCCTGCACAGGGCGGAGGCACCGTGGAGGCCAGGGAGTTACTTGGGCAGGGATGTTCTTTCTGAAGCCCTGCAATACACAGGCGCCCGGGAGGCCCCGCCCCCTTGCCCGGCCCCTGTCCCAGCCCTAAGGTCCGTCTGGGAGCCCAGGCCTACCTTTCCACAGGCCCCTGACGCCTTCCTCCCTGGCGATGGTTCTGTAGGCATCCATAGTCCCGCTGTATTTCCTGTCGCTGCGAGGCCCAAGCTGCACGCTAGCCTGGAATCGGACCTTCACCACGTCCGTGGGCTGGGCACAAGTCACCGCCATGGCTCCCGTGGTGCAGCCCGCCAGAATCCGGATAACTACGCTCGAGTCTGGAGGGGAAGGAGCAGGCGCAGCGCGTGTGGGCCGGGGCCTCGCTGCTCTCGGCCCGGCGGCGCTGGTCCCTGAGCAGGTTCCCACTGCCCCCGCCGGCCTTGCCTCGAGGTCTGATCCGCCCTGTGTGGTCCCCTGACCCCACACCCCAGGTTCTGCCTCTGCCCACTGTCCTGGTGTCCCGGGCCCCCGGCACTCACGGTCCGCCCCCTTGGGGGTGTAGAACTGTTTGACGGAGTCGTAGAGGCCGATGCGGATGGAGGCAAAGCTCATCTGGCGCTGCAGGCCGGCCACCAGCCCGTTGTAGGGGCTGCGCGGGCCTTCGGTGCGCACCATGGTCAGGATGGTGCCCAGCACGCCGCGGTACCGCACGCTCTGAGCCGCCAGGGCCGCTGAGTTCTCTCCCTGGATCTGAGAGACGGCCACACAGGTGAGGACTTGGCAGCCAGCGGCCACGGGCTGGGTGCGCCGGGCCGGGCGCTGCCTGGGGCCTGGCCACCGCAGTGCTGCCATTTCATACAGGTTAGTGGCTCGTCCAAGGTCACCTAGTTAGCCTCTCGCCTTGCCCTTGCACTAGGCAATTTACAAAGCAGAGTAAGCCAGGAAGGCCAGGACACATCACACCATGGGGGGGCTGTCTGTGATAGTTCTTGTTGGAGGGGGAGAGGGCAGCGGGGTGGGGTGGGGATGGGGCGCCCCGGTGCTGCCGCGGTAGGGAAGTAGCCTCTTCTTTGCTGGGAACAATGACCCTTGGCCGAAGGAGACCTACCTGCAGGCGGACCTTGGCGGTGTCCAGCGGAAAGGTGAGGAGGTCAGCAAAGCAGGCCGCGGTGCCCGCCCCCAGGAACTTCACGGTTGTTGTGGGGGGCACGTCTGAGGGCTTCAGTCCCACCATGGTCCCAGGTCTTCAGTCGCCCTGTGCCCCCAGGGCCTGGTGGGGTGTGAGGAGAGAGGCTGCTCGGCAGCCCAGGGCGTCTGTGCAGGGAGAGGCTGCAGGAGACAGACCGGGCAGGTGCATGGAGCCCGAGCCACCCACCTCCCTCCCAGGCACCTGGACAGGCTATGGCCACAGGCTGGCCTGTGTGAAGTTGGCCTAGTACAACAGGCCGCTTTCCCAGCCTGTACCGCGATGTAGGCAGGGGTGCTGCTGGTGTCCTCGCAGGATGAGCGCGCCGAGGCCTGGTTCTGACCACACACACAGCCTGCCCCCCAGCGTCCCGGCAGAGGCCCTCCCTGCTCTCGCTGCTCCCGGAGCTGGGCCGGCCTCCTGCCTTCAGACTCTTCTCCCCACTGGAATGAAAACCCCTGCTCGTGACAGCTCAGCTGCTGTTCACCTTGGGTGAAGGCTTTTCTTTTTTTCAAGGCTGGCTGAATATACTTTCTTTTTAAAGGTTTATTATATTTATTTGAAAGTCAGAGTTAGAGAGAGAGGTAGAGACAGAGAGAAGAGAAGGCCATCTTTCCTATCAGCAGGGAGTTGGAGTGAAGGTGGAGCAGCCGGGACACGAACCAGCACCCATATAGGATGCCAGTGCTATAGACTGGGGTTTTAACCTGCCGTACCACAGCGCCGGACCCCTGAATATACTTTAAAATTTTTTAAAAAAATTTATTTGATAGAGAGAAAGTTCACTCCCCAAACAGGCACAACGATTAGGGCTGGGCCAAGCCCAAGCCAGAGCCAGTAACTGCAACCAGGTCTCCCACATGGGTGGCAGGAACCCAAGGACTTGAGCCATCCCCTGCTGTCTCCCAGCACATAAGCAGGAAGTTGGAATTGGAAGCAGAGCTGCAACTTGAACTTGGAGATGCCATCTGAATTAGGATACACCTCCCACCTTCCCCACTCCCCCACAGTGTGGGATTCCCTCTCTGTGACCAAAGACCTCTTTAAACCCTGCAGCACGCAGGGGCTGGGGGTCTGCCCCTGGAGGAAGGAGGGAGCCTGGGCCTGTGTTGACTCCGCCCACCAACGCCTGGGGCTGTGTCTGCTGATCTGCCTGGTTCCACACCGGCACCTGCACCTGCCATTCTCTCCTCACAGCTCCAAGGCTGCTGAAGAGGATGAGCTGCTCACACTTCGGAGGACCAGTCTTGGGGTCAAGGCGATGTGCTTTCTCCCCTTGTCCCGTTAGAGCACACATAGGCCACAAGTATACAGCATGTGCGTGCACGCACACACACACACACACACATAAAGGAGCGTGCTCTCCTGCCAGCCCTCACCTGACTGCTGGTTAGCCTGGAGCATTTGACAGGTGAGGCTCTCGGTTTAGTGTGGTCACCACCGGGAAGTTGGCACACGGTGAAGGGCAGCCCCGTGTCCCTACAACCCGGACTTGTGCACATCAGGTGCTCGTGCTGATGCCCCCTGGGACCCAACTCCCCCCCCCCCCCCCCCGCATGGTGCACTGAGGTCCTGACACATTGGTGTCCTCAGCCATGGGGCCAGCGCTAGTCCCAGAACTGTCCCAGACCGCAGAGTGTGCATGGCTTCCCCAGGCTGCCCTCCCCCTGCTGCCGCCCGCTGCCCTTTGCCCTACATAAGTGCGCTGCCAGGTAGCTGGGCTCCTTCCCAGCAGGGAGGCCCTGGCTCCCCTGGCGGTGGCTGGAATGCCCCGGGTGGTATGTGCGGGAGCAGCTGACTTTCCCCAGGCCCACATCTCGGTAGCGTCTCTGCCCCAGGCTGTGGCATTTCCCTTGCCAGTGTGCCTGTGAAGTGAGCTGGGCAGCTCAGGCCCAGGCATCATGAGGGTGGGGCTGTGGCTCTCTCAGTTGGGAGGCCCTGTCTTTTGATGGGGGCAGCAGTGTCCCTCCCTGAACTTCTGTGTGGGGGCCACCCAGACTCTAATAGAAGACCCCTACAGGCTAGGCACCTTCGCTGCACTTCCTGAGTTGCAAACTGCAGCCAGGCCCTGGTATACCGAATGTTCGTGCTGTGCCGGGCCCAGCAGGGAGCTCTCCCCGGCTGTGCCTCCTGTTGAGGTCAGGTCTGCCTGCCGGGGAAGCCTCTGCTCCCCCCTGGCCCAGGGGCCTCCCACCTGGCTGGTCTTCCCTTCTGACCCGCCTTGCCCCCAGCCACCTCTGCCCCTGCACCTTCTTGTGGGAGTAGCTCACCGAGGGCAACAGCTCAGACAGGGGCAGGGCCCACTTATTCTGCTTCTCTGTGAAGCCTGGCTCAGGCAGGCAGAGGGGCCAGGGAGGACCAGAGCCCCACTTGCTGACGTGGGGAAATGGGAAATGAGATCAGAGATGACCGCAGGGGTCTGTGGCAGAGGGCCTTGAATGCCGGGGTCAGGTGACCCAGGTAGTGGATGGGGGTTTCTAAGGAGGGGGTGAGGCTGGCAGGCCTGTGTTTACAGCGTGCTGGTGCAGGTGCCCAGGTTGCACTGGGAGGGGGAGATGGGAAACTCAGACACCAGCAAGGACATTGTCAGTGCCAGCAAGAGGTGTGTTGAAGCCTGAACTTGGTCAATAGCAGTGGCCGGGGCAGGTACAGCTGCTGCCTGCAATGCTGGCATCCCTACGGGCGTTGGTTTGAGACCCGGTGGCTCTGCTTCCAATCCATCTCCCTGCTAATGCACCTAGGAAAGCAGCTTAAGATGGCCCAAGTGCCTGGGCCCCTGCACCCCTGTGGGAGCCCCGGATGAAGTTCCTGGCTCCTGGCTCCTGGCTCCAGCCTGGCCCAGCCCTGGCCACTGCAGCCTTTTGGGGGGAATGAACCAAAGAATGGAAGATCTCTTTTTCTCTCTGCCTCTGCCTTTGTCTTTCCTTCTCTGTAACTCTTTCAAATAAATGAAATAAATCTTAAAAACCAAAAAAATAAAGCAGTGGCCAGGGGTACGGCTGCCTCCTGTTCTAGGGCAGTCCTGGGCTACCCATGGCGAAGGGGCACAGGCTCAGGGTAAAAGCCCCGGCCTAGGAGGAGGGCTGCAGCACTCTCACTTGTCAAGCTGGGGGAGAAGGGGAAGCCACAGTGGTGGGCACGGTAGGGGCTGCCTTGGCCAGCGCTCCCCAAACTCCTTCTCCCTTCCCTCCCACCTCCTGGATCGAGGCTTGGGAACTCCAGCACCAGTGGACCCTTGCCCTTGGTGCTTGGAGGAAGTGAAGCATGGTGTCCTCTTCCCCGTAGCTTTGTTGGGGTACTGGAGGGATGGGGTGCTGTGGTCCGCACAGCCAGTGCTTTACAGAACACGTGCTGATTCAATCCCTTTAGAATCTGCTACCGCGTGGTGCTTGCTACTACTGTCTCGTTCATAAACAGGGAACCTGAGGCTTCGGGGGCTCCAGCTAGTCATGCGGCTGAGCGACAGAGCTGAGGTTGGTGCCCATGTCTGTGTGGCACCTGCCCTTGGGCCTGTGCCACTGCCCAAAGGGTCATCGACATTTTGAAGAGCTCGGGCTGCCCCCAGCTGCTTGTTTGCAGTGGACCCGCAGCCCTTAGCCCCAGACAGCCTGAGCCAGGGGGAGCCTGCATGACTCACAAGTTCCCTACTCAAGAGACATCGGCCCAAGACCACAGTCCCTCCCACTGCCCGCCACCCCAAGGAGGTAGCCTGGGCGGTGACCACAGCTCCGTGAACCTCCCAGCACCATCCTGCCATCCCACTCAGGAAAGGGGTCTTGGGACCTTCCACGGGGGAGGGCTTCCTGCTCTAGAGCTTCTGGGCCATTTCCTGTCTCTGGGGAAATTGCAACCCCCAGCAAGGGCAGCCTGAGGGGAGTCTAAGACCCCGGCCTGCCCTAGTACCTGCCTGGGGTGGGGGGGCTGGGCTGAGCCTTAGACAGATCTGCTGTGGCAGGCGGTTCCCCACGGCCTTGGCTGTTGTCAGCCTCCAACGAGAGGGGGAACAGGGAGAAGGGAGAGGGGAGGGTGAGGACGGCAGGGGTGGGGCTGGAGAAGGGGTCTTACCTGTGAGCCTCGCCAGGGCAGGGGCAGCACGGTGGCTGCCTAGGGCTCCATCCCCGTAGTGGGCAGCGGGGAGCCGGTGGACAGCCCTCCTTGCCATGCACTGTTGCCTCTGCCGCCTCCAGCTTGGCACCGGGCTTTATCGGCCAGCTGACCTGAAACCGTACCCCGGAGAAGCTGAGTGACAGTCTGATCACTTGACAAGAGGCAGGCTGGTGGGGACAGGGAAGTGACATCCACATCTGCTCCAGTTCCCTGGACCTGGGGCCCTGAGGCTGTGAGAGGGGCGCTGCCTCTGTGCTGGGGGGGGCGGGTGGGGTAGACCTGTCACCTCTGAGGCCAAAGGTCAGACCTCCCACACCAGCTGGGCGGGGCTCTGCTGGGCCTCTTCCTAACAGAAAGGATGACAGCTGTCATGTCTCCATGCCCACTAGGCGCTAGCTATGTTCTATACATTCACAACCCTGTCAGGATCTGAACTGTTTTTAAAGGTTTATTTATTTGAAAGGCAGAGTGTCAGAAGGGGGAGAGATAGAGTGGTGGTGGGGGGATCTTCCATTGGCTGGTTCACTGCCCCAGTGGCTACAACAGTCAGGTCTGGACCAAAGGCAGAAGCCAAGAACTCCATCTTGGCCTCCCCAATCTGCTGCCTTCCCAGGTTCATTAGCAGGAAGCTGGATCAGAAGTGGAGCAGCCAGGACTTGAACCAGACACTCTGACAGTGGCTTAGCCACAATACTGGCTCTTAAATGATCTCAAGAAACAGATTTACTGAGATGTAATTTACATGCAGGACAAGTCATCTGTTTAAAGTGTTCAAATTCAAATGGGTTTTAGTTCTATTCGACTCCTACAGCCAACAGCACCATCTATTTTACAGCGTCTTCATCACTCCCCAAAGCTCCAGGGCGCCACCTCCCGGCCCAAGGGGACTGTGAATCTCCCTCTTGCCTCTAGAGATTTGCCCATTCTTTTGAGTTTTTACTTTATTTATTTGAAAGGCAGAGTTAGAGAGAGAGAGGGATGGGGAAGAGAGAGAGAGGTCGGTCTTCATCGACTGGTTCAATTCTTAATTGGCCATAATGGCTGGGGCTGGGCCACACGGAAGCAAGGAGCCAGGAGCTTCTTTTGGGTCTATCACACACAAACAGGGGCCTACTGTTTTCCTAGGTGCATGACCAGGGAGCTGGATCCAAAGTGGAGGAAGCCAGGATTTGGACTGGCGCTCACATGGGATACCGGCAACTGAGGCCATGGTTTAACCAGCTGCACCACAGCGCCGGCCCTGAGATTTGCCCGTTTTGACCATTTCCCATGAGCAGCATCACCCAGCAGGTGCTCTCTGTGACTGGCCTCCTCCCCTTAGCAGAGCAGCGTTTTCCATCTCACGCACGTTGTACCATGCATCAGTACTCATCCCTTTTTACTGCTGATGACCATGTAATTGTAATGCTTGTGGCCAGCGCCGTGGCTCACTTGGCTAATCCTCCGCCTGTGGCGCTGGCACCCCGGGTTCTAGTCCCGGTTGGGGCGCCGGATTCTGTCCTGGTTGCTCCTCTTCCAGTCCAGCTCTCTGCTGTGGCCTGTGGCCTGGGAGGGCAGCGGAGGATGGCCCAAGTGCTTGGGTCCCTGCACTCGCATGGGAGACCGGGAGGAAGTATGGCCACTAGGGGAGTGAACCAACGGAAGGAAGACCTTTCTCTCTGTCTCTTCTCACTGTCTCTTTCTCACTAACTCTGCCTGGCAAAAAAAAAAAAAAAAAAAAAATGTAATGCTTGTTTTACAGGGGGGAAGGGAAGTCTCAATGAGGGCCATGACTTTCCAGGTCACACAGCTGACAGGCGGCAGGGCCCCAGCTGACGCTGAGCTGCAGCACGCATGCTGCTGGGACCAGAAGAGGCTGGGGCAAGCCGGGAAATATTCCTGCCACGGTAACCACGGGCTCCATCCACACACTGAGGGTCCCTGGGACTCGGGCGACCCAGGAGAGGAGCGGGAGGGGAGGTGAGAAGGGAGGGAAGCAAAGGGAGTTAGCTGGGTGGGGCAGAGGATTAGGTAGAGGCCATGTCCGGAATTGGGTCCGGAGCCATGGTCACAGGGCGAGTGGTCAGAAACCCAGGTGCTCTAGTGTGTAGCTTGGGCTGTACCTGTCCCCTTCCTTGGACCACGTCCTGTCCTTGCTGTGTTACTGATGCCAGGCTCATAGCTGCTAGGGCTGCTGAGGTTAGGGGAGCTCAGCAGGTGGATTCTGAGGTCCAGCTGCAAATACTAGCCTGGAGGTGGTGGGGGGAATTGCAGGGAGCTTGCAAGGGAGGGATAAACTGTTGGAATCCAAACAAGGCCCTGGAGAAACCTGGAAGGGCAGGGGCTAAGTTTGCTTGGACCTGGGAGCCGCTTGAGGGCAGGGCCAGACCCGGCTTTTAGGGGCTGGGATGCAAGTAGCCTTCTGGGTGAGCAGCAGCCTAGGTCTCTGTGGAGGGAGTGCTCAGCCGGAAGTGGGGAGAAACTGGGTGGTTTGGGAACAAGTGCCTTCCTGATAACCTTAGTCCATGCTGCAGGCTGGGGTACGGTCCTGGTCAGTAACACACTCTTCCCCAGCGTGGGCAGGGGATTTCAGACCCTTAGTGTGCCTGGGTCATCAGACGCAGCCCTCAGCCTGGGCTAGGTGCAGCCCGTGTCCTCCCGTGACCTTATCCGTGACACCCAACAGGTTATTTACAGGAGCTGGAGCAGGGTTTGGAAGGAATGTTCTTCCTCTGAGCTTCACCCCTCAGGCGTGGGCCTCTTGACTGCCCTTCTATAGGTTCCTTGAGCCCCATGGGAGGTGGAGCCCGTGGCCTTGAAAGCTCTGAGCTGGCTGGGGAGGGCGTGGGCTGGCAGCCTGAAGCCTAGGAGCTGAGGCAAATAGACGCAGGGCAACAAGCGGGTGAAGGGCACCCGCCCCCTCCGCGAGGTTCCTGCATCACTCTGCACGGAGTTCTGTGGCTTCTGTCTCTCCACTGGTTTGCTCCAGCAGCGTGGGTGGGGCTGACATTTCCTAAGCTGCCACCGGGTGCCAAGTGCAGGAAAAGCACTTTCACAAATGTCTTACTTGATCTCGGCCACAACCCTGGGGACACAGCTGGGTTATCAACAGTGGCCGCTCTCTTCTCCATCCCTAGCTGCGTGTGGCCCAGGGCGCCCTCCTGCTCCCCCCTATAGCTGTCCACAACCTGGCCAGCTCTCCGGGCCCACCCAAGGCAGGCCTCTTCTAGGAAGCCCTCCCTGACTGTTTGAAGTGGCCCTGATCGTTCCCCCAGGGGTTCCCTGAATTCAGAGCACCTCCGGCCTGCGCTGTTTTGATCACTGACTGCAGCAGCCTTACATCTCTGGGGACCACGGCCCAGCTGCACAGACACAGGCCAAACACTTCACGCTTCCTGGAGCCTCAGTTTCACTGTAAGAGGGGCAAGGGACCGCCCAGGTGAGAGGCTGCTCTGAGGCCCGAGTGCAGTGGCACCGCTTGGGGATGAAAAGCACGCCCTTTTGTCAGTGCCTCTGCAACCCCTGGCCCAGCCGCTGCACGCCACACACCCGCGTCCCCCTCCTGGCCTCCCCACAGGGCTTGTCTCCAGCAGCTGCTCAAGCAGTTGGGGTCCGCGTGGCTGAGCCAGAGCCACCACCCCAGAGACAAGCTGGGTCCTGAGGGCCCCGGCCCACGATGCTGACAGGTTTCGAGCACCAGAAAAGGAACTACGGGGGTCGTTCTAATCTGGGCCGACCTGACCCCTGGGGGCCTCTGAGATTTCGTGGGCGCTGGCCCCTGTTCCAGCAGCTGGGCTTCTGGGGGGCTGTGTGATTGTCCAGCTTTCTCTCCAGCAGTCAGAGCTCAAGTGGATTCCTAGCACCCCCGTTCCAACGGCCAACCCAGGAAACATGCACAGAGTACAAACACTAATAGAATTTTATTCAAACAAAGGCAGGAACAGTGACCTTCAAAGCTAAGTAAAAAAAATAATAAGTTAAAAGCATGGTTAGAATTTCAGACAATCACATACAAAGGCCTGGAGGCGGCGGTCTCCCCTCCTCTCCCACTCATTCAACATGGCGTACAGTTTCAATCTGCAAAGCCCCCTTATCCCCAAGCAAGTGAGCTGGAGGCAGCTCCAGGATTCCCTCGGCAGGCATGAAGCACACGATCCACAGCCCCTCCCAACCTTTAAGGCACCGAGGGCCCAGTCCTGTTGAGGCAGGGGGTGGGCTCAGGTCAGCAGCCCACTGAGTCAGGGATGCTGGCAGGAGGTTCTTGGCTGCAAAGACGCCTGCCAGGGTCCCTTGGTCAAAAGATGGGTAGGCCCCGTGAGCGCCAGAACCACTGCCTCACTGTAGGAGGAAGAAGCCGGAGTCCCGGCAGGTGCAGTCTGGGAATGGGTCTCAAGGCACCCACGGACTGGGCTGGTGGCGGTTTGAGGGCCTTCCCAGGCCTGAAGGAACCAGAGCTGGCTGAGGCCGAGGGAGGGCCTTAGGAGTCCTTGTGGGAGCACTGGGAAGAAAAGATCCGAGCGATCCTGCGTGTCTCCTCCTCGGGCAGGCTGGGAGGAAGTGAGCTGGGCCTGGGGCGACAAGGCCTTCTGGAAAGGGCTCCTCTGGCGGCTTCACTCTTGTCCTGCAGAGGAAGAAGTCGGCTCCATCAGTACTGAGGCGGAGGCATCAACAGGGCTGGCCTTGGCCCTCTCATCTGGGGGTCCTGGTGCTAATACTTGTGTAGAGCAACTGGCTCACGCGGCACTCAACACACCACATCCTGCTTAACCCTGATGGACTCTGTAGTTCCGGTGTGTACATCATTCTCCCAGGTATAGCCCAGGGCGTGAGCGGCCGCGCAGACTGCTTGTCCCTCTGCGGGCGGGGCCGTCGCTGCCAGAATGCAGTATGGGGTGAGGCCTCGTCCCTTCCTGACTCCAGACAAGTCATTGTCCCTGAGTTGGGTCGCGTGTGTCCCAGCTGGGACCGTGTCCAGCTCCTGGTAGAGGATGCTGGTGAACAGCACTCTCTCCTCGGGGCCCCTGCAGTTCCTGGAGTGTTCAGGGGATGTGAGACCCACTGCCCTGCTACCAAACTCTCCCGGTCTTGGGCTCACAAATTCTGCCTTTGAGGTGACGGGTCACGATTCTCTCAACTCCCATTTGCCCCATCTTTAAACACTTTTAATTTTTTGCCTATACAGTGCCAGGCTCCCTCATGAAGGAGCTTGCAGCTATACAGAGGGGGAGGCCTGGGAGGGGAAGGGGCAGTACTGAAAGGAGATGAGTGCGGCCAGTGCGGGAAGACCGCTGAATTCCCAGCCTGCACTGGGGGAACTTATTCCCTGGCCCCGAATTCCCACACGCTGATGCGTCTGCACGCTGCTGGGGCATGGGGAGCGCGGCACCACCCCCTGGGCACTCACCATGGGTGTGGTGGAGACCCTGGAGGTTGGGACAATCTCCTGGCCCCTGCAGCTCTGCTAATGGAAAACTGAGGTGCAGGTAGTTACTCCCAGGCTCAGCAAAATTCACCAGCCCCTTCTTTCCTTCATTCCTCCCAGCTACAGATTTCCAACGCCTACCGTGTGAGGGAGATAGAAACGAAGAGAACTCAGCACCTGACCTTTAGGGCTCAGAGTTAAGCTCTGGGTGGCAGGGGGATCTACCCAGAGAACTGGAGCGGCAGCCAGAATGAGGTGAGGGAGGGAGCCAGGCGTCCCTGCTACCCTGCCTCGGCCTCAGCTCCCCACCCAGGAAGAGGGGCAATCTTGAGGGCCCCTGCCGACAGAGAATCCTAAATGCCACGGAGCACACGCCACCCGGGCATGCTCTCAGCAGTCAGCCTGCGGCAGGGACCACAAGATGCATCTCCCTGTCTTCTAGTCAGGCTGGGGCTCAAAGGGAAGAGAACTTACCCTTTGCTGGGGTCTGCAGTTCTCCCTTCCAAAATGTGGGAAGCTCCAGTTCCCATAATGCCTCAGGCCAGGAGACACCAGTGTTGCCCTTCCTTCCTGCCTGGGTGCTCCTGCAGGGCCTGTGCTGGGACCAATGCAGGTGACCACAACTGGGCCAGGTCCAAGATACAAGTGTGGAAGCTGCTAGAGCAGTCAATGGGTGGAGCCCCTCCACCCTAGGCCCCACACAGATCCCCTTGAACAGGCCACAGGCTCCCAGCGGGTGGTGGGTCCAGGTGTCCCCACTTCCCCTGCTTTGCAGCATCCCTGGGGCTTTCACTGGGGGTGAGAACTGGCCCCAGCTGGTTCACTCGCTCAAGGCCAAGGCTCTTTGTCTTTCTGGGTCTCAGTGTCTTCCCTGCCAACGGGCGCTGAGGCCGTTTGTTTGGTCTGCCTACCTAGTCTCCTCCTTGTGACGCTCAAATACAATTCAGACGCTACCGCGGGTCTGGCCAGGGGCACTAGCAGAATGAAGCTGGGGGCTGTTCTCAGATTCCCCCAGGCCCCTCCCATGCGCACAGTGCTGGGTCCAAAAGGTCCTGAGCAGAACTGGGCCCAGCACCTCCCGCCTCTGGCCTGGGATTAGGGCTGAAGTGTTGTTTTCCCAGAGCAGGTCTCAAGTGACATACACACCGCCTGAGGAGCTAGAAGCAAAACTTCCCAGAGACTAAAAACAAAGCAGACAGCTGCCTGGGGCTGGGGGTGGGGGCGGGCTTGCCAGTGCACTGCTGCTCCCTAGACTGAGCAGGGCTCAGCAGAGCTGTCCGCCTGGTTCACCCTTCACCTCCTTGGCCGGCTGCCCTCCCCGAGCTGCCTCCCACAGTCATCTCCTAAGGCGGGGACTAGGACTTTCCTGGTGCTAAAGACAGCAGCAAACTCAGCAGCTGAGCTAGGAGCAGTGTAAGTGGGGACAAGACAGGGATCAGAGGCCCCACCTGGAGAGGCAACTCTCCCCACCCCGCCCCGCGCTGGGGCGCTCTCACCCTCAGTACTCGGTCCGAGCGTCACTGCCACCTGTTGCCTCCCTACCCTTCCTCCCAGCTCTCCTTGCGAGGAGGCCTCTTACCAGGCCTCATCTGCACAACCAAGGGCCTGACTAGAGCAAGGCCCTGTCAAGGAGAGGGCTGGGAGTCCAGAGTTCCGAGGGAAGGGCTAAAGTTACATTCCTGGAAGAGCTCCTGGCCCTTCCTAGGCTTTGGCCTCAAAGTGCTCTGGTAACTGGAGCCTAGGCCCATGGGCCCTTCCTGGCTAGGCAGCTGCCAACCTATGGTCAGGGCCAGCATGGGCACCAGGCAATGCTGGTCTTTTCCCTGACTCCTGTACACTCTCGGTCTAGTCACCTAACTCCTCCCAAAGTGTTGCCTATATCAGAAACCTTTTCACCTTGAGGTCTCCTCTTGGTTCTGCAGAGGGCTAGGGACTTGGTGGCTCACAGAGACGAGGCAGTAGGTCAGGACCTTGCCTTCTGCTCCAAGAGGGGCGGCTCAGCCCCAGGCCCGGGCCCCCGGCTCAGCATGGTATCTCAGCTCCCTACTGATCCAACTGGTGACTGTGGGAGGCTGGGTCTCTAGCAGTTTTGGGCATCTCTGAGATGTCTTTGGGATCGCGGAAGGGCAGTCAAAGGACAGAAAACTTCTTTGGGCTTTGAGGATAAAAGAAGTAGCCCCAAGGCTGTAAGTCAGGAGGCCATGGGCTTCTGGGACCAGGGCTCTCCCACTCCTGCACCTTTAACGCTGGCCTGAGCTGACCAAATGGCCAACTGCTCCGGCCTGGAACTGCCCTCCACACCTCTCAGGCTGCCCTGTAGGGCCTGACTTCCCAGCACACCGCTTCTGGCTCTAAGCTTTTGATCATGTCCCATCTCTTAGCATCTCTGTCCCTCAAGTACCTCTGTCCCTTCTACACACATTAAAATGCTAACAGCAGAAGAGGGAATGCATCTTGATAATGATGGGAATAAACAGAACAACAGTTAACACTCACAGAGTCCTTGCTGGGTGCCAAGAACTGCCATATCTTACTTAGTTTTCCACAGCCAATCCTAGGAGGCAGGTACTGCTAATGTTGTGCCCATTTTTCAGGTAAAGAAAACTTAGGTAACTTGTCCCAGGTTACACAGGTAGTAAAACGACAAAGCTGAACTTGAAACCTGGGCTGTCTGGATCCAGAGGCCATGTTCCTGATCACTGCATGGTTCTGCCTGACGGAGGGAAAGAGGGGTGAACAGCCACAAATGAAGTCTGTGTCGCCTTCCCAGAGAGCAGAGAGACACTGCTGGAGCTCGGAGATGCAGCGGCAGAGCCAGCATAAAGCACCAGGTGTGTGCTGACTCTCAGCTCCCAGGTGGCCTGGAGCCCTTCAGTCCCTAGTGATGTCTACAAGGCCGTGGCCCGGCTACGTGGAGGCGAGACCACCGAGGGCTTTCACTCATGCCTGGCCCTGTCTCCTGCTTCCTGCCTCCTACGCTCACTCCTCATGACTAACAGCATCTGGCCCCATGCCTGTGGCTAATGCAGGGGCTTGTCTGTGATGCAGGCAGAGAAACATGGGCAGGAAAGGAACAAGACGGTGCCCACGTCACGGTAAGGACCTGCCAGGCACATGGGGCAGGCACACAGGGGCCAGGCCCAGATGACAGGTTGCTTCTTTTCTTCCTGTCTGTCTCAGTGCAGCATCCTCTCAAAATGCTCCCTTTCAGTCTTCAAGGCTGAGGTTGGCGTTAGGAGGAGGCGGAAAGGGTGACGTCCTCACCCACAGAACAGCGCTCCTTCCCTGCTCTCCCTCCCTTGCACTCTGAGCTACTCAATGTGCCCGAGGTGTTGGGAAGCGCCCATCAGATGGGGAAGCCGCCCCCTGCCCCCAACTCTAATCCTAGCTGCGCTGGCACTCATCTCTGTCTTCCTTTGTGCTGCAGTCAGAGTGGTTTCTGGCCTCTCGAAAGGCCACGGCTCTTCATGTGCTCTGGACCCCAGGCCGTCTCCAAGCGGGGGACTGCTCTTTCTACGCTCGCCCCTCTCCTGCAACCTCCCCTTGTCCCTTTCTCCGGGGGGTCATCACATCAGCATACAGGAAACTATGTGCTCCTCCCCACCCCTCAAAACCAGCCACTCCCTGATCCGCGCCAGCCACGCTTCTATTTCTCTACTTCATCTTCACAGCAAAGTTGGGGAGGGAGTTGGTGTCACCCTCTTGTCACCATCCAATCCTTCTCCAAATTTTAATTACATATGATTTTGTGATGTTATTGTGTAACATACCAACGAATCTGTATTATAACACAGGTAAGTTATGAAGAATAAAAATGAACACGTGTAAAGCCACAACCGCACCCAAGAACTGAAACATGGCTAATCCTGTTGATTGGCCCTATATCCCCTCCCCCTCCCCTCTCCCATCCCTCTGCCTCCACATCGATAAACACTGCAGTCAAACTGATGAAAACCAAAGATAAGGCAGCAGGTTATGTTCAGGGCAACACTAATAAAAACGATGTGCACTTCTCAGAAACAACGGGAGACAGAAGGCCGTGGGGTGACATTTCTAAAATGTCAAAAGAAAAAATTATCAAAAATTTCAAATTCGAATTCTACTTGTATATAGCTGGTGAGAAAAATATCTTTAAAAACCAGAGGCAAAAGATATTTTCAGATAACTCAGAGAATCAGTTACCAGTTGGTCCACACCATGTACAATTCTGAAGGAAGTTCTTGAGGCTGACGGGAAATGGTGCCAAACAGAAATCCGGGTGTGAAGAAGGGAGGAAGCGCGCCGGAGACGGTGAGTATGTGGGTAAACATGAAGATCACTGTTTTTGTCTTAAATTCTGCAATGTCAGGACACTTTTAAGACCTTCAGAGACCCTATGCTCTGAGATTATGGTGCCTCTGCCCAAATAAAACCTACAATTAAATCAATCAAATCTAAAATAAACCATAAGGAAGCCAATTAAAGTTCTGATATCCTCTGGTCACTATTTCAGTTTTTTTTTTTTTAATTGAGTTCTTTTAAGTAATTTTATCTTCATTTTTAGTGTCTACTTGCTAGTGACAAACTAAGTAAGAGAGACAGAGAGACTCTAAAGAATAATGATGTTTATTTGGGAATAAGCAGGGAGTATGTAATGTGGAACATGAATGCCATGGAAACCCTGGGTGTATTTTAAGGGGAGGCGTAAAAGACTTGTAATACAGCCCACCAAACCACTTAAGGCAGGAAGGTGGCTGCAAAGATGACAAAAAAGTCTCAGGAGTCCATCAACTCTAGGCCCCAGCTGGTTACGCAGAGTGGAAAGTGGGGCCGGTGCTGTGGCGTAGCAGGTAAAGCCTCTGCCTTCAGCTCTGGCATCCCATATGGGCGCCAGTTTGAGTCCAGGCTGCTGCACTTCTGATCCAGCTCTCTGCTATGGCCTGGGAAAGCAGTAGAAGATGGCCCAAGTGTTTGGGCCCCTGCACCCACGTGGGGGACCTGGAGGAAGCTCCTGGCTCCTGGCTTCAGATTGGTGCAGCTCTGGCCGTTGCAGCCATCTGGAGAGTAAACCAGCGGATGGAAGGCCCCTTCCTCTCTGCCTCCGCCTCTCTGTAACTTTACCTTTCAAATAAAAATAAATAAATCTTAAAAAAAAATAGTGGAGTGAATCAACGGAAGGAAGACCTTTCTGTCTCTCTCTCACTGTCTATAACTCTCTCTCTGTCTCTCTCACTGTCTAACTCTACCTGGCCAAAAAAAAAAAAAGTGGAAAGTGCATGTAGGGGTGCGAGCAGACTCTGAACGCAATCAGGCAGGCACTGTGAAACTGGTCCTCCTCATCACCGACTGCCTGGCTTTGAAGGAATCAGACACAGAGTGTGACACTGCGTTGGCCCAAACTGGGGGCCATCACTACAGTGATAACAACGCGGAATCAGGGCTGTGAGGGAAATGCTGCAGGATGTGCACAATGCCTATCACCCATCCAGGTGATTCTTTCATTAGAAGCATGCCAGAATAGACTGGGGAAAAATCAACCATGCAAAATTTTTATTTAATAAAACTTTCCTGAGCTTATTAAAAAAAAAAAAATGGGGCTGGCGCTGTGGCACAGTGGGTTAACACCCTGTTCTGAAGTGCCGGCATCTCATATGGGTGCCAGTTCTAGTCCCGGCTGCTCCTCTTCTGATCCAGCTCTCTGCTATGGCCTGGGATAGCAGTAGAAGATGGCCCAAGTCCTTGGGCCCCTGCATCTGCGAGGGAGACCCAGAGGAAGCTCCTGGCTCCTGGCTTCAGATTGGCAGCTCTGGCCATTGCAGCCATCTGGGGAGTGAACCAGCATTTGGAAGACCTCTCTCTCTCTCTACCTCTCTCTGTAACTGTCTTTCAAATAAATAAAAATAAATCTTAAAAAATTTATTAAAAACACACACACACATTTAAAGGCAAAATGAGAATTATGTAAATTACTTTTGGCCACAAGGATTAACAACAAATTTGTTCAAGGGTTAATAACCAGGGTGACATCTGTCCAGGGGTGAATTAACAGTTGCTGGACAGGTGTCCTTGCAGAAGTTGTTTTATGTAAGGTTATAATGGCCTTTCGGAAAGGTTGTGGCAGTTCTGGCATTTTTTTTTTTTTGTGATAGATTTTATTATCAGCCAAACATTTATTTATTTTTTAAAAGATTTATTTGAAAGGCAGAGAAAAAGGGAGGAACAGAGAGGAGAGAAAGATCTTCCATCTGCTGGTTCATTCCCCAAATGCCTGCCACAGCCAGAGCTGGGCCAGGCCAACCCACAAGTCAGAAACTCCATCTGGGTCTCTCACCTGGGCGGCAGGGACCCAAGTATGAGCCATCGTCTGCTGCCTCCCAGGCACATTAGCAGCACGCTGGGTTGGAAACGGAGGCGTGACTTGATCCCAGGCACTCTGACACTGGGTGTGGGTGTCCTAAGCAGTGTTGGCTTGACCCGCTATACCCCAACTCCTGCCCATGTCCTAGCTTTACTTATTTTTGGACACAAATGAGTCCATTTTGATTCTGACAATTTTCACACCAGTATCCTAAACGCACTTGATTTTATTTCTAGCTTACCCACAACTGGATGGTAGCCAGCCAAGAGCGTAGGACTCTGGAAAAATACACTGCAACCAGTACAGGAAGGAGTGAGAGGCCTGTCACTAACTAGGGTGACCAAATTCCTGGGGATTCCTGGATTGTGGGGCCTCCAGGGCTGCAACTGGGACAGTTCTGCCTAAATCACGATGCCACCCTCACCAGCACCCAGAATGAGATCCTGACAAGTGGCCCTGACAGCAGCAAGCCATGCAGTTTAGTGATGGGCAAGAAAGAAAGCAGCTAAAAACTGAGTCTTGCTATCTCACAAGGAGACGTGCCCTTTAATTGAAGCAAACATTCCTCTTTCTCCCTCTCCTGCACTTTGTGTCTCATGTTTAATAGGCCAAAGACAGCATGTATCCCTGGGAGCTGGCATCTAATGAAGGTACAAACGCAAAAGCAGGAAGAGCAGTGGTGTTGGCAGATGAGGGATGGCAGCTCACACGAGCTGGCTCACAGACCTCCCTTCCTCTGGGCACGACTGCCACTTGCCCCACGTGGCTGCAGGCGAGGAGGCTGAGGGAACAAAGAGTACCTGCTCGCCTCTCGGCTGTTCTCACCGTTATCTCATTAGGCGCCAACTGTTAGCCTGCTGCAGAGGCTGGCCCCTCTCCTCCCTAGGAGAGGCTTTTCTGGTATGATAAAGCTTAGACTGACGCATGTGCCACGTGCATGAGGTATTCTGAGAATGGTGACGGAGAGTCTGGAGGAGAGTGGGGTACGTGTCTGTGTGGGGGGGTGCGTGTCTGTGTGTGGGGGTGGGGGTGGGGTGGGGTGTGGGCGGGAACTCACACAGGACCGGGCATCTGGTGGCTTCGCTCTAGGGCTCTAGTGGCAGGCTCTTAGGATGCCGCTGGACTCACCCCATCTTTGCTCCACGTGGCCTCTGGTAAGGCACATACAATGCTAAAGTGGTAAATGCTAAATGAAACCTATCTAAAAGAAGGCAAATGGCCTGGGAACGGAACCAACCCCAGTGTCACGACTGTCAGGTGGTGTAACTGAGGAGCACAGCTGAGATTCACTGGTTGGGTGATCCTAGGCTGGCACTTGGCCTGTCTTCATCATCTCAGACTCTTTATATATAAAATAGAAACAGCAATAGCTTACAGTCTGCATGGGAAGCCCTGGGCCTCCGTTTCCATATACTACAGGATAACAATGGTACCCATCTCACTGCGTTGTTGGGAAACTTAAATGAATTTATACGTCACAGACTTACAATGCCCACTGCAAAGTATGGGTTGAACAGGGGTGAGCCATCACAATTAACCAGAATTCTGAACATTCTGTTCATTGCATGCATCGGGCCCTGAAATGATCTTGGTTATAGAAGCCCTCCGAGGCAGGAGCTTTGTATTGCCAGGCATGCAGTCCTGCTCTGTGGTTCCTTTCCCCACACCATCACCGTAACTGCCGTTTCAAAGTCATCAATGACCACCCTGCTGCCGGATCCAAAAGAGAACTCATTCTCTTCAGAAACCATGGTGAACTGTTTAAAGTTTAACAGGCATCACTCCCCTGCTTACCTCTTCAATGCTTATCCTGCATTTTGAATAAAAGTGAAACTCTTTTCCATGGTGTACACAGCCCGTGTGATCTGGGTCCTTCGGCCTCATCCTGCTGGTCTCTGAGTTCCCTGTTACTGGCTTCGTGTCACTCTCTGGGCCATTACAAGCTCGTTTCAGCCTCAGGGCCTGTGCACGTGCTGCCCTGCCTGGAGCACTCTTCTCCAAGTTCCTAACACAGCTGGCTCCTCAGTATGGTGCAGCAGGGCCAGAAACACAGATTCTGAAACCAGGCTGCTTGGGTTTCAATTCTGTCTCCCCTGCTGACCACCTGCATGACCAGGTGAATTACTTAATCTCAGTGTCTCAGTTTTCTCAACTTAAAATACAGGGGTAATAACAGTATGTTCATCATCAGGTTGCTGAATTAAGTACGTTAATGTGAAGTGCTTGGAGCAGTGTCTGTACAGTAAGCACCATGGTGGTCACTATTTTTTTTTTTTTGAATTATTACTATTTTTGTTTAACACGGTCTCCTTGGAGAAATGCAATTCTTTATCAGATCAGCTAGTACTCACCAGTCCTTAAGTACCCTAGGTTTCTGTTTACAGTTTGTGTTCCAAGACAGGGAATTTGTCCTCTTTACTATTATATCCTAGCACCTAGTGCAATAGGTGATACAGGTAGGGACTCAATAATTACATGGTGAACAATTAGAGAAGTCATTACTAATATATTTCTTGCAAAGCTGGTACTCGTTTTGTTGAATTTCTTGTCACTTGCAAAAAAGGTCAGGTGCTAGGAAGAGAGGTGGGATTTGTTCAATCCACTAGCTAAGCTGAGTGATAAATAGCCAGGATGTGTCTGCAAACGACACAGGTAACCACTGTACTCTCCTGCAGTAAACCCGTCACGGGCCCTGCACCTGCTGTTTGGAGCCGTCTCACTCACACCTGCCTGTGCTTGGCTGCAGCTCCCACAGCACAGCATGCGCCTCTCAGCTGACTCTTGCTTTTAGGCTCTGTTCTGTATTTTTCCTTGCATGTCAGCCGTAGCTGACAATGCCCTGTTCTGACGTATTTGTTTTTCCATTCTTTTCCTGAGCTCTCTGCCCACTGCTGGCCCACAGGAAATGTTCAGTGCAAGCCTGGGGAGTGACCACTGCTGCAGCCTTTCCAGAAAGATGGCCTGGGGCAGCTTTGCATTCTGCACACTTCTGTACTCTGTAAGAGGGAGGAAGGTCAGCCAGCTGTCTTCTTACCTGAGCAGTTGTTGCTGCTGGTGGCAAAGCTGTGGACAGCGTGAGCATCCGCAGGGAGGCCTCCAATTGCTGGGGAGGCAGAAAGAAGTTGGGCACCACAATGGGCTCTGGGCTACGACAGGTTAAGGGAACAAAATACTCATAGTCTACCCCCTTGCCAGAACAGCACCTCCCTGACCTCAATTACCCACACTCCGGCTCCTGCCCAACTTCTTCCTGCCCAGGAATCCCTTGCTCAAGTGGGTCCCTCTAAGGAGAAGGCCCTGCCCACTCCTAACAAAATCCATCTAGTCCTCTGTTAGGGGTCGGTTGAAATCTTGCCTCCAGGAGGCCTTCTCTTCAAGTTGGGCCATGGTGATTCTTTCTCCCTTTTATCCTGCAACACAGCAGACTGCTGGGTCACTTAGTCGGAATGACACTGGCTGCGGGCCTGCTGTTAACATCAGTAGGCCTAGTTTCTGACATATTTGTTCTTCCATTCTTCTCCTGAGCTTCCTGCCCACGACTGTTAGTCAGACGAGTGGGGCTGGCAAGGTGACTACCAGGGGGAGTGCCTTAGGCTGGATGGAGGTGTCTGGCTGTTCTCTGCTCACCTCCAGAAAGGACGGCTCTGCATGAGGGGCCGTCCATGGGCACAGCTGGCGTACCCAATCTGAGTGTGAGCCCCAGTGGGCAGGCCTATCTCGCACTTCTATCTTCTTGTACCCAGTACTGTGTTGAGAACATGGCATTCCACAAATATTTGTTGAATCAAAGCACTGATCCAGTGGAACCCTGAAGGAGGAGGGGGGAATATTCTGATGTTCCAATTTTTGGTTTCTGTTTAATAAGCTAAACACGGTTCCAACTCGAACTGGTCTACTAGGTTTCCTATTTTTTTTTTTTTTTTAGATTTATTTATTTATTTGAAAGGCAAAATTACAGAAAGAGAGAGAAGGGGAAACAGAGAGAGAGAGGTCTTCCATCTCCTGGTTCACTCTCCAAATGGCTGCAACAGCCAGGGCTGGATCAGGCCTAAGCCAAGAGCCAGTAGCTTCTTGCAGGTCTCTCATGTGGGTGCAGAGGCCAGCACTTGGGCCATCTTCTAATGCTTTCCCAGGCACATTAGCACGGGAGCTGGATTGGAAGTGGAGCAGCCAAGACTCAAACCTGCGCTATTATGGGATGCTGGCATTGTATGCCATGGCTTTAACCTGCTGTACCACAGCACTGGGCCCTAGGTTTTCCATTCTATCATCATTCTTCTATGTCAGACCTTGAACTTTAAGAGGGCAGCGACGATCTGTCTTTTCACAGCCATATTCCTGTCACCCTGCATGGTACCTGGGGCATAGCAAGTGAATATCCACTGAACAGTGAAATGCATCCATTTCCTGCTTTGGACCCAGTCTCTAGTTTTCCTCTAGAGAGGCAGGGTAGAGTGGAGGCCCTCAAGGGAAAGAGCCCTTTGACCTCAGGCCCTCCTCAGGGGCACAGGAGGTAAGGTGGGCGTATTAGCTGGTGCTGCTCTGACAGCCAGGGGTTCTGCCCAATGGCCAGCTGATTCTGAGGGCAGGCGCGGCACTGCTGTGCAGAGCCGGCCTACAGTGGCAGCACACTTTTCTAAAGCCCATCACCTCCTGGCTGCTTTAGGCTCCTGTCCCAACAGGCACTTTCTCTCTGCTACTCCTGGGTTCCCTCTCCTTAGTTTACGAACATGCTCAAGACTTCCACTCAGGAAAACACCAACCTCTGTCCCCCTCACTCCCTCCTACTTGCCACCCAGCTCTGTCATTCCCTAGATGGGTAACACCAGAAAGTTCTTGTTTGTACTTCAAGTCCTTCACTTTTAAAGTAGATATAATGATGACAGCTGTTGTTCTGAGGGGTTAGTGAGCTTGCACCTGCAGTGCTCAGAGGGGTCCCGACAAGATGAGCCCTCAACAGTCGGCCCCTGTCGCCTCCCCAGCGTATGGAAAACACTGCCAGTTCTGGCTGCCTCACTACTTGTCCGACCCACGGAAGTCTGCGTTGGTTCCCGCCTGAGGTGACGTCCTGCACGCTACAGCTGGGGCCTACATGCTGGCCGGCCCCCTGGACCGCTTTCATCCGAGTGCTGGCCACTGCTTCCTAAAGCTCCGCAGCCCCGGTTCCCATCCGTCTCCCTCTTTCCTGCTCTCCCTGGCTGATAAGCTCCACTTGTTCGTGATTTGCCTTGCTCGGCCTGCTCTTTCCACACTGGCCATCCTCACAGCTCCGCCCCTAGGGGCGTGGTCCTCCCTTTCCACGCTCTTCTTGCTGCCCTCATCTGTTTCCAGTCACCCAGCGCTATGCCTGACCTCAAGCCTCCTCCTGGGTATCCCACGGGCAACGTGTCCACAACAACCATCTGCATGTCCCCGAAACCTGTCTCTATGCGCTTTTCCCTTTCCAGTAAGTGACATCACCGACCTAGTCACTCGGGACAGAAACCTCTAAGTCACCTTCTGTTTCCCTCTCCCAGGCCCTGCTCCTTAGCTAATCCTCATGGATCTACTCTCCTCCTCACCTACAGCAGTCCAGTCTTCAGGTCAGACTGTCTTTGTCTTTTATTATTACTCCAAGTTTCCTTGTGTTTCATCTTTTCTTATCTCATCTACCCTCTATAAGGCACTGGGACTTCTCATCTACGTAAATCAGACCGTAGCACACTCTTGTGAAACAGTGACTGTTTACCAGACATAACTTACGTACAGGCTCTGGCTAGACAGGTTACATCATTAATTTTCACAATCTAAGTACTACTATTGGTTCCATTTCATGCATGAAGAATCTAATGTTTATTTGCTTCTGGGGCAGAAAAGGCCCTGTAAGATCAAGGCCTGGGGCCAGCGCTGTGCTGTAGTGGGTTAAGCCGCTGCCTGCAACGTAGGCATGCCATGTGGTCACTGGTTCTTGTCCTGGCTGCTTCATTTGAGATCCAGCTCCCTCCTTATGTGCCTGGGAAAGCAGCAGGAAATGGCCCCAGTAGCTGGGCCCCTGCATCTATGAGGGGGACCTGGATGAGGTTCCTGGCTCCTGGCTTCAGCCTGGCCCAGCCCTGGCCATTGCGGCCACTGAAGGAGGGAACCAGCAGATTAAAGACCTCTCTCTGCCCCTCCCTCTCTGTAATTCCACCTGTAGAAAAAAACAAAACAAAACAAAACAGAACAAAAAAGATCCAGGCCCCTCCTTACCTCTCACCATCCTACCTGGCCCTGGGCTGCAGCCACAGTGAACTTTTGCCCATGGGCCAGGCTCCGTCACCTGGCCACCACTCAGCACACACAGGTCTGTGACTGCAAGTTCCCCTGGGCCCCGTGTGCACGGTGCCTACTCACCTTTAAGGTCCAGCTTGCATGGCTCCCTTACTGGGATAGTTGAGCACTTACAGCAGCTACCCTCTTGGTCCCTAGCATCTGTCCATGTCTCATCACAGCACTAGGAACGATAAACCACCTGTCTCCCACCTCATAATGGGAGCTTCTCCAGGTAAGGTCTGACTGAAATCTGCCCAGGGTATCCAGCACAGGGCCTGGCAATATTCAGTTTTCAGAAGAATGAACAGTTGGGAAGGCCTGAAATTCAAGCAGCTCTTAAGAGTTGGGACACGCGTGGCACTTCCTCCACTGCCTGCATTCTGAGCACAGCTGGGATGACCGCGAAGGCGGCGAGGCCAGGGGACAATTTTGCCAGAGGCGCCAGCTTCGCTGAGCCTTTCCCCAGCCCACCCTCCAGCCTGCATCAAGACTCTCATCTGTGCTCTGTGTACAAATGCTTCCACTCAGCTGATTTTCTCAACCAACTTGTGAAACCACCAGAATTCAGCCTGCATTTGCTGACCCGTTGGCTGTGCAACAGTCAGTCACTCATGCAGACCTTAAAGTCTAGTGAATGAAACATGACTGCCTCCAGCTTCCAGCTCAGAAAGGTTAAATGTCTGAGGTCAGGAGCCAGGTCTAGGCTCTCTGACTTCTAGGAGATGAAGACCTTCACTCAGGAAAGCTATTTGCTTCACCTACAGCCACGTGAGGCCCCCATCTATTGTCAGGACACCAAGGCAGGTGATCTGATCAGCTGGTCAGGCGCAGCTAGGAAGGCTGAAGATGATCCTAAGTGGATCTCCGCAAAACATCCCAGTCTGTCCCAAAGGAGGGCGAGGGGAATGTAGGTGTCCCTTCTTCCCGAGACTCAGCAACTCCATATCCACGGTGTCCACACCTTAGCTCCATCACTTGCCTTTAAAAAATTAAATCTTAGGCACATCATTCTAACTATGAGCCTCATTGTCTTTTCATGCAAAACACAGATGCAGATGACAACTGCATAAAAATTTGGTCTGACTGAAAAACAGATGAAAAGATCCAGGCACACAGTAAATAATCAACATAACACGCCCCCCCCCCCCGCCCCGCCCCATCTATTTCAACTGATCCAGAGCCTTGCCTTCAGGTGGTAAAATACCAGCTAGATGAATCAGATAAATTAGAGTGGGCTAGGCTAATGACCGCTACTAACATCTAAACCCCAAACAACATCATGCCTCAGGGCTAGCGTTAATGGTAGAACCGCAGCACTGTCATGTCTTCTGAAGGAAGGGCCTTCCCATGTCCCCAGTGTGCTCCCTGAGAGGGGCCGCCGCTCACAACCACACTTACACACTCGGCTAAATGCCTGCAGGTGGCTTCAGAGGCCACTGTGGGAAACACCAAAGGATACAGGAGGTGGCTCTGCCTTGCGGACACCTCTGGGCCAGTTGCTTCCTGCTTCTGCCTGGTGTCAGGGGAGTGCACAGGTGGCCCCTTGGGGGTTTCCCTTCTGTTCTGGGAGACTAGGTGTAGAGGGAAGTTCTCGAAGCTGTCAGCAGAGTCACTGAGCTCACTGGAGGCAGCCTTGTCCTCAGCCTGGGCCTCTCGCTTGGGCTTCTTGTTCTGATCTGCCCGTGGGGGGCGCTGCCCCACAAACGTACTGCTCTGCTTGGCTCCTGAGAGCTTCAGGAATGGGAGAAGCCGAGGGTTGGCTGAGGCAGGCTCTCTAACCTCGCCCGTGGAGGTCTCGTTCTCACAAGCGGCGGGATCTTCCCTTGGAAGGTTGGCAGCCCTATCTGGGCCAGACAGAAAGCCACTTCTGCCCTTGAGCTCCTCTCTGGGGAAAGGCTCTGAGGAAGGGCAAGAGGGCCCCCTCCTCGGCACCTCGTCAGGCGGAGGGCTGATGATCTCGCTTATGTCTGACATGAAACTGGACCAAGGGCTAGTTCTATCTGTCACGGTGGTGATCTCGTTCAGGGTCCTGGGTTCAATGATGTCTTCCTCATAGTCCTCATCGCTGTCGGCCGGGCCTGCCTCAGTGTCCTCACTGCTCTGCATCCTTGTAATGGGTACCATACGCCCCAAGGACTCACTGAGCAGTCCTCTTCCGTTTGAAGTCTCTTCAGGAACAGGGGCAGGTGGGGAATTTGTGCCTTCATCTGGAGCTCTTGCCAATGGCTCGTCTGGAGTTGGGCTTTGTTCTTGTAAGGCCTCTGCGTCCTGCAAATCCGGGAGGGTGGTGACCTCTTTGCTTCTATTCCTGGCTCGGTGAGAACTCAGAACTGCTTGAGAGTTCCTGGTGATAGTCTGCAGATCTGAACAGCAACAGATATCACTCTTACTACAAGGCAGGGCCACAAACTACTTGTTTCCCACACCAGCCTCTCGCTTCAGAAGTACTCGTGCAATCAGAATTTGAACAAAGTTTAAAGACAGTTAATCCACCTAAGAGCCAGTGAAACTATATTCAAGGCAGGACAATTTCTAGTACTTTATTCTAGTATCAGAGGACCAAAATCTAATCTATGTATAGCTGTGGATACATCAGTGGAAACGCTTTGAGACTATCTGCTCCTGCTCAGGAGTTCTTGGGAGCTGGGAGTCCTGGCGGGCATGGTCATGATTCCAGTTACTTCATTCATTACCTATATTAGAAACCAAAATGAGAATCCACTTATTTACCTATTTGATGAGTTACTAAAACTATCTATTTTACTTGGAAAATAAAAGCAAAGAAATATCAATTACCCAGATGATAAGCACAGCAGGTTTACAGAGAAAATGGAGGGAGCAGGGAGTGTTGGAGAGGCAAGGCTTTACAAATCTCTACTGCAGGGGAGGGCTTTGGCACGGTGGCTATAGCTTCTGTGTTCCCCACTCATCTAATCCATGCCCCCTGCTCCTCTGGCTGAGTAACCAGAGGTCAAGAAGGGAGATATGCTCAGAGTCAAACAGCAAGTCTGTGCCAGAGACCCACCAAAGTCCCAGGCCTCCTGCCTCGCAGTCAAGGTTCCTTCCACTGCCCCCATGTTTCTCTGCCATACTACTTTGTGCCTCCTGTTAAAAGGAAGGTAGTTAACAGAAGAAAAAGGGAAGATGGTGAAATCCAATGGTCTCTGTCACAGGGACTTGTCTAAGGGCAGATATTCAACTGCTTTTTGAATTGGCATCTAGTGACCAGACCGCAAGCAGAAAGGCCCTGAGCCGTACCCGTGATCAAGGAGCTGACTTGCAATACCAGGTTGTTGGATTTCTCCAGGATGCACTTGCTCTCAGGGTCTAGGCGGCTGGCTCCTGGCCCAACATTGTCCCTGGGGCTCTCCTGGCACTCCAAGATGGTGGTAGGAGTCTGAGGGCTGAGGGGTAGGAAGGGCTTGGTGAGCTTCTGACTGAAGTACCGCTGGATCTGATCTAGCTCACTCATATTCTTCCTACAAACAAAAAGGGGGAAAGAAGACAAAAGGGTCATTTATGGAGATTAGAAACATTTTTTAAAAAATATTTATTAATTTGAAAGGCAGAGTTACAGAGAGGCAGACGCAGAGAGAGAGAAAGAGAGAGAGAGAGAGAGAGGTCTTCTATCCACTGGTTTACAACCCAAATGGCTGCAATGGCCAGAGCTGTGTCAATCCAAAGCAGGAACCAGGAGCTTCCTCCGGGTCTCCCATATGGGTGCAGGGGCCCAAGGACTTGGACCATCTTCTATTGCTTTCCCAGGCCATAGCAGAGAGTTGGATTGGAAGTGGAGCTGCTGGGACTTGAACTTGCACTCATATGGGATGCCGGACCTGCAGGCAGCAGCTTTACCCAATACGCATACCCCACAGTGCGGGCCCCTCATGTTGCTTCTTTCACATCTATTTCCCCTGATGTACTGTGAGCTCTGTGCTGATTCCTTTATATATACTGCATCCAGGATAGCACTTGACACAAAATAAATGATGTTGATGGAAAAGTGGACACAAATAAGTGACTTTAAAAAAAAGGTCAGTTTCCCTAACTAGGGAAATCACTAGGGTCAGTTTTCCCATCTCTGTGGGGTAGGTGCTGTTACATAGCGGGTTATGCCAGTATCTGCAGGGCCAGCAACCAACATTGGGTGCTGGTTCATGTCCTGGCTGCTCCATTTCTGATCCAGCTCCCTGCTAATGCACCTGGGAAAGCAGCAGAGGATGGCTCAAGTGCTTGGGCCCCTGCACCTGCATGAGAGACCTGGAAGAAGCTCCTGGCTCCTAGTTCAGCCTTGGTTGTTGTAGCCATTTGGGGAATGAACCAGCAGATAGAAGACCTCTCTTTCTGTTTCTCCCTCTCTCTGTAGCTCTATCTTTTAAAGAAAAAAATTCTTAAAAAAAAACAAAAACAAAAACTTCTCTGTTCAAAAACTTTATAGGGCAAAGTTTATTCTCCTGGTTCTCCAATGAGAAATCACATTAACTTTAAGTTGCATAGGATTTTACGTTTATGCTGCCAAAAACATCTTTTTAATGCTCAGCCAAGCAGATGAGATCAGTAGTTACTATTTTACAAATAAGGAGCATGAGGCTCAGAGAACTGACAGGATGCATCCAGGGTAAGTACTAGTAAGTAGTATGTAGCTACTCAGATGAGAATCCAAGACCCTGCACCTTCACCAGATCAAGCTACTCTCTGCTCTACTTCTGTTCTATTCACCCTTTAAGGTTGCAACCTTAAAGGTTATTTCTCCTTTTCAGAAAGTCCATTTCCCCAAATTGTTAGGTTATCTCTCCCTTAAACTTTTTTTTAATAGAAAGCTTTTATTTAATAAATACAAATTTCATAAGTACAATTTTTGGATTATAGTGGTTCTTCTCCCCATACCCGCCCTCCCACCCCGAAACTGTCCCACCTCCTACTCCCTCTCACATCACAGTCTTCATTAAGATTCACTCCACTTCCAGTCCAGCTCTCTGCTATGGCATGGGAGAGCAGTGGGGAATGGCCCACGTCCTTGGGCCCCTGCACTTGTGTGGGAGACCTGGAGGAGGCTCCTGGCTCCTGGCTTTGGATCAGCTCAGCTCTGGCTGTTGCGGTCATTTGGAGAGTGAACCAGCAGAATGGAAGACCTCTCTCTCTCTCTACCTCTCTGGCTCTACCTCTCTCTGTAACTCTTTCAAATAAGTAAAATAGTTCTTAAAAAAGATTCATTTTTAATTATCTTATATACAGAAGATCAACTCTATACTAAGTAAAGATTTCAACAGTTTGCACCCACACAGACACACAAAGTATAAAGTACTTTTAAAGACTAGTTTTATCGTTAATTCTCATAGTACAACTAATTAAGTACAGAGGTCCTACATGGGGAGCAAGTGCACAGTGACTCTTGCTGTTGATTTAAAAATTGATAATTTATTTGGCCATAATCAAAATGGAAGTTCTCTCTTCCCTTTAGAGAAATGTACCTCCTTCTTTGATGGCCCCTTCTTTCCACCAGGATCTCACTCGCAGAGATCTTTCATGTAGATCATTTTTTGCTACAGTGTCTTGGTTTTCCATGCCTGAAATGCTCTCATGGGCTTTTTAGCCATATCCAAATGTCTTAAGGGCTGATTCTTAAGCTAGAGTGCTGTTTAGGGCATTTGTCATTCTACGAGTCTTCTGCGTGGCCCGCTTCCCATGTTGGATGGTTCTCTCCTTTTTAATTCTATCTATTATTATTAGCAGACATTTGGTCTTGATGATGGTATTGTTAAATGCCAACTTAATGGAATCTGGAGTCCCATGGCAAGTTTTTAGCTTTATCCTTAGGGGTAAGTCCAAGGGAACGTGTGCCGAAATGTACATCTCCTCCCTCCCTTATTCCCACTTTTATTTTTAACAGGGATCAATTTTCAATTGAATTTAAATACCTAAGAATAATACTGTGTTAAGAGTTCAACCAATGGTATTAAGTAGAAAAAGAAAATACTAAAAAGAATAAAATAGTAAGCTGTTCCCTGACAGGGCAAGGGCTGATCAAGTCATTGCTCTCTAATTTCTCCCTTTCTCTCTCTATAACTCTGCCTTTCAAATAAATAAATAAATCTTAAGTAAATAAATAAATAAATAAATAGTCAAACTCTTAGACTGACATTCAAGGCCCTGCTGCAGTCTGACCCACCATGCATTTTATGTTCACCTCTTCCTACCTCTACTATTGGTATTTTCCCAAAGGTGACTTGCTGCTTCATGCCTCTGGGCCTTGGCACATGCTATATCTTTTTCTTTTTTTTAAAAGAGATTTTATTATTTATTTGAATGTCTGAGGTAGAGGGGGAGAGAGAGCAAGAGAGAGAGAGAGAGAGAGAGAAGGAGAAAGAGAGATGTTGCATATACTGGTTCACTCCCCGGATGGCCACAATGGCTGGGGCTAGGCCAAAGCCAGGAGCCAGGAGTTTATTCCAGGTCTCTCACATGCATATCAGGGGCCCAAACACTTGGGCCACCTTCTGCTTTCTTTTTTTTTTATTTTTTATTTTTATTTATTTATTTATTTATTTATTTGACAGGCAGAGTGGACAGTGAGAGAGAGACAGAGAGAAAGGTCTTCCTTTGCCGTTGGTTCACCCTCCAATGGCCGCCGCGGCCGGCGCGCTGGGCCCACCTTCTGCTTTCTCAGGCCATCAGCAGGGAGTTGGATCAGCAGTGAAGCAGCTGAGACTCAAACAGGTGCCCACACGGGAAGCCAGCATTGCAGGTGGCATCTTTACCTGTTAGGCCACAATGCCAGGCCATGGGCACATGCTATTTCTACACAGAATGTCTTTCACATTTGTTGACCTGTTCCTTCAAAGACCAGTTCAATGTGACTTCTTTAAATCTTTCCACGACCAACTTAGAGTGTTACTCATTCCTCTGCCTACCCCTGGCCAGGAAACCAGCAGATTCTGCCACCCTGCATTACAATTATCTGGCAATCTTCTACGCTGGGAACGGCAGAGCCAGGACCGCAGGTCTGGCCTATCTATTTGACTCTGAAGCTAATTCATTCTTATGTACCACACTCCTCACTAGATAACCAAGGGTTGATCCTTCTGATCTCTCATGGCCTGCTTAGTTCTCATCATGACTGACTCGGATGCCAATTAAACTGAGAGAGGGACAGAAAGTATTAACAGGATGGATGTTGGTCTGCAAGAAGTCAGCGGCTGTGAGGATGAAGACAGTGGGCAGAGGCCGGCGCTGTGGTGCAGTAGGTTAATCCTCTGCCTGTGGCGCCGGCAACCCATATGGGCGCTAGTTCTGGTTCTGGCTGTTCCTCTTCCAGTCCAGCTCTCTGCTATGACCTGGGAAAGCAGTGGAAGATGGCCCAAGTCCTTGAGCCCCTGCACCCATGTGGGAGACCTGGAGGAAGTTCCGAGGAAGTTCCTGGCTTTGGATCAGTACAGCTCTGGCTGTTGCAGCCATTTGGGGAGTGAACCAGCAGATGGAAGGCCTTTCTCTCTGTCTGTCCGTCTCACTGTTTGTAACTCTACCTCTCAAAATAATAAATACAATCTGAAAAAAAAAAAAAAAAGACAGTGGGCAGAATTAGGCATATTTGAGGCAGTGCAGATGTGAGGGAAGTTATTATTAAATTTTAGTGAAACATCTAAAGTTGCTGTATTTGCAGGTGGGTCAGTAATAGAGCTCTCTAAAGGAATGGAAGACCCTGAGCTGAGACAGATTCATCCATGAGGAGGTCTATGCAGCTCCAGGTCCCACCTGACACTCAGGTGCACAGAACCTTCTACTGAACCTCCGAGAATGGTGGAAGCTGACGAAATGTTGCACTGCACGTGGCCACCACCCATTCCACCTTGAGTTCCACCTGGGTTCCTGGGTTTTTTCTCAGTCTCACCTGAGAGAAGTCAGAATGGAGGTGTTGGAGGACAGAGGTGATGTGGTTGATTTGTCATCATTTGGCAAGGCCGCCTCACCCTGCTGCAGGAACTCATGAAACCGGCGGATGTTCTGCACGTGCTCTTCATGGCGTGACGCCTGGCTTCTTGTGGTCCCGCTTCTGCCCAAAACAGAAAGAGAAAAGGCAGCGAATAAATCCCAGCCAACGAGAAAAATCCTAGTGTGACGATAAACAAACCACTCTCCTGAAATGGTAATGTAAGCCTACCACTACTACTACAGTCTGCTTCATCAGCTCTTGCTTGGGTTATAAATGTTTCACAAATTATTCTGCCTCCAGCCTTAACCACCCCTTCAAATCTATTCTGTACATCATAGCCTAAGTGACTTCCAAAACATAGATCTTAAGAAACTAGAAGAGGCCAGTGCCGCGGCTCACTAGGCTAGTCCTCCGCCTAGTGGCGCCGGCACACCGGGTTCTAGTCCTGGTCGGGGCGCCGGATTCTGTCCCGGTTGCCCCTCTTCCAGGCCAGCCCTCTGCTGTGGCCAGGGAGTGCAGTGGAGGATGGCCCAGGTGCTTGGGCCCTGCACCCCATGGGAGACCAGGAAAAGCACCTGGCTCCTGGCTCCTGCCATCGGATTAGCGCGGTGCGCCGGCTGCAGCGCGCCGGCCACAGCGGCCATTGGAGGGTGAACCAACGGCAAAAGGAAGACCTTTCTCTCTGTCTCTCTCTCTCTCGCTGTCCACTCTGCCTGTCAAAAAAAAAAAAAAAAAAAAAAGAAGAAACTAGAAGAACAACATGTATGGAGCCTTTATGTATTTCAAGTCTTATAGGAATTCAATGTGTATTAATCTATTTAATCATTCCTTTTGAGCTTTGGCTTTTCCTTTTTAATTATAGCACAAATCTCACACACAATACTGAAGAATTTGACCCAGAAATGCCCTCCTTCTTTTTTTCTTCTTTTAAAAAAAGCTTTATTGATACAATTCACTCATTTAAAATGTACAGTTCACTGTTTTTTTTTTTTTTTGGTACATCCAGCTATGTAACTGTCAATACAATCAATTTTAGACATTTTCATGTTTAAATAAACCCTTTACCCACTAGTCATCTTTCCACATCCTCCCCCACTTCCAAAAATTCCCAGGCCTAGGCAATCACAGGAGACTTCAAAAAGTTCTTGGAAGTGTGGAATAAAAAGATAAAAATGAAAATATAAACTTTCTCAACATAAGTTCCATCATGTTCAAAACACACAAGTGATATCAGCCACAGAGTCCATTGCCAAAAAACTGAGGGTTTTTTCTCCAGTTAGTAACTGAGAGAGGGACTCTTTAAGACCTTTTAAGTCTTTAACAGGTACTCTTTAAGACCTTTTAAGAGTAAGAAACAAAAAGAAATGAGAAGGAGCCAAATCAACACTGTGAGGTGGAAGCCTAATGGTTTCCATCAAAACTCTTACAAAACTTCCCTTGTTGGTCAGAGGAATGAGCAGGAGCATTGCTGTGGTGGAGAAGGACCCCTGATAAACGCTGTCTTATTCTCAAAATACTCTCTTACTAAGCTGATGTTATCATTCTTCAGCCCCCAGAAAGTCAAAAGGCAAAATGCCTTGGGAATCTCCAACAGACTGTTCCCATGACTTTTTTTTTTTTTTTAAAGATTTATTTTATTTATTTGAAAGAGTTACAGAGAGAAGTAGAGACAGAGAGAGAGGTCTTCCATCCGCTGGTTCACTCCCCAGATGGCTGCCAACTTCTGAAGCTGCGCCAATCCAAAGCCAGGAGCCAGGAGCTTCTTCTGAGTCTCCCATGTGGGTGCAGGGGCCCAAGGACTTGGGCCATCTTCTACTGCTATCCAAGGCCATAGTAGAGAGCTGGATCAGAAGAGGAGCAGCCAGGTCTCAAACCGGTACCCATATGGGATGCCAGCGCTTCAGAACAGGGCTTTAACCTGCTGCGCCATAGTGCTGGCCCCTGTTCGCATGACTTTTGCTCTGGGTCAGTTTGCTTTTGCTTTTACTAAAGTACTTTCATCTTTATTTATTTATTTTTAAAGATTTTATTTATTTATTGGACAGGTAGAGTTACAGACAGTGAGAGAGAGACAGAGAGAAAGGTCTTCCTTCTGTTGGTTCGCTCCCCAAATGGCTGCAACGGCCGGAGCTGCGCTGATCCGAAGCCAGGACCCAGGAGCTTCCTCCGGGTCTCCCACATGGGTGGCAGGGGCCCAAGCACCTGGGCCATCCTCCATTGTTATCCCAGGCCACAGCAGAAAGCTGGACTGGAAGAAGAGCAAGCGGGACTAGAACCAGCACCCATATGGGATGCTGGCGCCGCAGGTGGAGGATTAACCTAGTGCACCATGGTGCTGGGCCCACTTTCCTCTTTTAGTAGCCATTGGTTAGCTTATGTTGTCTTCAGGATTGCCCTGGTTAAGGCACATTTCATCTCCTATTACAATGTTTTGAAGAAATACTTCAGGATCTGATATCACTTAGTTAAGGTTTCCATCAAAAGCTCTGTTCTTGTCTGCAGACGATCTGGGCACGACAGTTTTGGCACTTACTTCAACTTCTTGGTCAGAATTCTGTAAGCTCAACCAATTAAGATGTATTTGGGGGCCGGCGCTGTGGCACAGCAGGTATACCTGCCGCCTGCAGGACACAGCAGAGAGCTGGATCAGAGTGGAGCAGCCGGGACTAGAACTGGCGCCCACAGGGGATGCCGGCGCTTCAGGCCAGGAGGTTAACCTACTGTGCCAGAGCACCAGCCTCAATAAATAAATCTTAAAAAAAAAAAAAGAAAAGATGTCTTCGATATTGGCTATTTTAACTGCTGGCTCTCTTCAATTAGGGAACGAAGCAGCTCAATTTTTCCTCTCAAATTGATAAGGATGGACTGCTGCTCTAGCCTTCATCTTTAATAACACCTTTAATGACATTTCTCTCTCTGTTATACATTTTATTCTTTAAAACATTAAAGATTTATTTGAAAGGAAGAAAGAGGGAGGAGAGAGAGACAGTGAGAGAGAGATGTTCCTCATCTGATGGTTTACTTGTCTAATGCTTGCAACAGCTGGGTTGGGCCAGGCCAAAGCCAGGAACCAGGAGGCTGGACTCAGTCTAGGTTTCCCACGTGGGTGGCAGGGACCCAAGGAGGTGAGCCATCACCTGTTGCTTCCCAGAGTGTGCATTAGCAGAAAGCTGGGATTACCAGTGAAGTTGGGAGTAAAACCCAGGCATTCCAATATGAGATGTTGGCACCCCAACCAATATCTTCACCTCTGAGTCAAATACCTGTCCTTCTAGTTAATTCTGAAACTGGAAACTTTTTAAGGCTGTTTTGCTGTGTGCCCTGCATTGCCAAATAAATATTAGCATCGGCGTTCTCATTGCTGCAAGGAAGCCAGCAAGGATTGATAGGGATTGTGCTGAATCTGTAGACTTGAGGAATATCGCCATTTTAAGAATGGACATAGTATGTCTATTTATGCAGATTTTCTTGAATCTCCTTCAACAATGTTGAAAGTACATTTCAGAAAGTGCATTTTTCACTTCGTTTGTTAAACTTATCCTAAGTATTTTATTTTATTTGATGCTACTGTAAATGGAGTTTTCTTATTTTTTTCTTATTCATTGCTGATGTATAGAAATACAATTTATTTTGCATATTATGTTCTTAAATTTTCTCAGTTTAAACTTTTAATATGATAAACATTGATAGATATAATCCAGATAAACAATCCTCTTTGGAGTCATCAATAATTTTTAACAGTACAGAAAGTAGTATGGAGTAGTATGAAGTAGAAATGTCTAAGAACTGACATGTAATACCTGTCACATAAACCTAACGCTTTGGTGAGTGCTGACAGATGTATATATTCAAGAAAACCACAACCACAAGGAAATGAATGTATTTATCACTTCCAAAGCTTCTTCTTGTCTTTTCTAACTCCTTCCTCCTTCCCACTCCATTCATCTTGCCTTATCCCTAGGTAACCACTGATCTGCTTGGTCATGATACGTTAGTATGCATTTTCCAGAATTTTAAATCAGTGGGATGGTATACAATGTACTCATTTTTGTCTAGCTTCTCTCCTTCAGCATAATTATTTTGAGAATCATTTTATTACACCAGTGATTTGTGAAAAAAAAAAATGTTTAGTAACATTTCATTGTATGGACATACCATAATTTGGTTATCCATTCATCTATTTGTTGATGGGTCTCTGAGTTGTAATTTTTTAATTATAAATAAAGGACAAAGACTAAAACATTTGGGAAGTGCTACTCCAGCCATTTCACCTGTAAAATGAATAATAAAACCTTTCTCTTAAGGTTATTGTGAAAACTCAGTCAGCTAATATGTGTATAAATTACATAAAAATGAGTTATTTCTGTTCTCACCTGTTATGTATACTTCCTAAGAACCTTGAGGTAATATATTATTTTCATTTAACAAATGAGAAAGCTAAGGCTCAAAGAATTGAAGTAATTAGCCTAAGGTTACATCTAGCTTGTAAGTGGTAAAGCTGCCCAACTTGGATTCCAACGCTATCCAACCCCAGAGCCACTCCACCAAAAGAGCTGGATCAATCTGGTGAGGTGGTTAGAAGGGGAATTACAGCTTTGCCCTGCATGGATGAGTGGATTATAATATGACATTTTGATGAGGTCCTTCTGAAGTGGTAACACAGGGACTTTTTAGTGGACAAAAGGCAAATCATTACTTTGAGCTTTTAAAATTACTAAACAGTGGGTACCAGGGACACGCTCATCCTGCTGTACATCTCACTGGTTAGGGTCAAACTAATACTTACAAAATAGATAACAGGAGAATTATCTAAGCCCACAGTCTAATGATTAATAGACACAAAGCTCCCTCTATCCAGAGGCCAGAGATTTCTTCTTGTGTGAAGATGATTTAGCCCTGAAGTGACCTTCAAGTAGATGGACAGCACCCCAGTGTCCATCCTAGAATAAAGGGTCTACTCAGCAACTGCTGTTGTCGGAGTGGCTACTGAGAGATAGGTGTGGGAAAGATGCTGGCGGAGAGAACGCCAAATAGCACTAGGGCCTGGAAGGGGGGTGGTGGAAAAAGCAAACTTAATCATACATCCCATCCTTTGACAGGGTGGAACATGCTCTAGCCTGGATCCAAGGTCAGCTTCGTGAAAGGATGGGTCAAAAATTACAAAAAGTAACCACTTCAGTTCTGGGAAAGGAGAGATTTATTTCTCTCATGGCTGATGACTGAGTTTAGACAAAAAGGCTAAAGGGAAGTGTCCCTTGCATTGAAGTGATTCTTTCAATAGCAGTAAAAATTCTAGATTGTATCTTTATGAAAACTTTGTTTTCATAGGATCTTAGGGTTCCCGGGAGGTTGTGGTAGATCAACAAAGCTCTTTCCCTGTCTCCAGTTTCCTCCTCTAATGAAGGAGAGGGACGATGAGCCAGTTCTCACACATCTACCCTTTGACCCCATTTCTTCCATCAAGAACTCACTCACTTCCTAGGTGAGGAGAAATCAAGTTCCTTTGAAGAGATGTGAGCAGGCTGGTCTGGAGTTGATCTTGCGATGCAGCTGGGGAGTGGCGCATACATATCAGAGGCAGGGAAGGAAAAGGGACTGTACACTGGGATCTGTAGAAGCAATGAGAAAAACAGTATACCAGATACCATGCATGCTTTTGGAACAAAGCGGTATATAATTTGTAAAGTTTATTGTGTACGTATAAAGATAATTTCCTAAGTACTTTTCATGTGATGAACACTGTTAAGCAACTGACATATATTTTCTCCTTTAAACTATTCAGTAATCTTGTGAGGTAAGTACTCTCATTATCACTGTTTATTTAAGAGGCTGAAAAGACACATGGCGGTGGGGGGAGCAGGAGAGACAATCCCATCTGCTGCTCCAAATGTTTGCAATGGCCACAGGCTGGGCTGGACCTGGGGCTGAAGCTGAGAACTCAATCCAGGTCTCCCACATGGGTGGCAGGGACTCAGTCACTTGAGCCATCACTGCTGCCTCCCAGCATCTAAATTAACAGGAAGCTGGAGTCAGGAGCCAGAGATGGGTATCAGACCCAGGCACTCTGATATGGGACACGGGTGTCTTAACTGGTAGGCTACGTGCCTAACCCTATTATCTCTACTTTACAGACTATGATATCAGACTGTATTTTAGTGCTTTATCTACACCTATGCTCTTGTTCCTCCAACCAGCTTGTGAGCTGCTGGTTAGACATAATTTTACATTTACTTTATATGTGGGGATAATCTAGCTGTTTCTTGTCTTATGAGTACCAGAATTGATCTGCAGAAATGATCTTCCTAAATAGGGACTGATGAACTCTTGCTCATTTTCTCATAAATATATTCACTCAATATTTACTGATGTCCACTCTGTGCCTGATCCTAGGCCAGACATGAGTGAAAGAAATATGAATAAAACAGCCTTTGACTTGTTAAAGAGTTCCCCTGGCTCCTGCCATCGGATCAGCGCGGTGCACCGGCCACAGCGCACCGGCTGTGGCGGCCATTGGAGGGTGAACCAACGGCAAAGGAAGACCTTTCTCTCTCTCTCTCTCTCTCTCTCTCCACTCTGCCTGTCAAAAAAAAAAAAAAAAAAAAAAAAAAAAAAGAGTTGTCTAAACTCATCACTGTCAATTTGCCTCTTCCTTTTTTCCCCTTATTTATTTATTTTCAAGACTTATTCATTTATTTGAAAAGCAGAGTGAGAGCAAGAGTCAGAGGTATCTTCCATCTGCTGGTTCACTTTCCAAATGGCCACAAGAGTCAGGGCTGGGTCAGGCTGAAGCTAGGTGCCAGAACTCCATCTGGGTTTCCCACATGAGTAGCAGGGACCCAAGTTCTTCAGCCATCATCTGCTGCTTTCTAAGATGTGCATTAGCAGGACGCTGGATTGGAAGCAGACAGCGGCGACTCACGCTGGCCTTCTAGATATGAGACACTGGTACTGCAAGCAGTAGCCTGACTTGCTGCACTATAATGGCAGCCTCTCTTTTTATTTTTTAATCAAAGATCAATGACTTTAATGCAATAGAATTTAGGACAAGTTCAGTTAATATTGTTTCACATTCTACACTGCAGCCATTTTAGTTAAAAAGAGATATAATTCAAGCATTATAAAATTCACTCCCTTAAAGTGTTCCAATTCACTGGTTTTCAGTATATTGAGAGTTGGTGCAACCATCACTACTTTTTCATTCTAGAACATTTTCATCGCTTTGTTCAGGTCAGGAGATGGTTACCAGATACAAATATATAGCTTGTTTCATAAGCTGGAAAGTACCAAACACAAAAGATCTTCTCAGACGTCTTGCTCAGTAGAAACCTTTCTGGTGAGGAGTGTCAATCAGGATACCTACCAGTGATCCTGTGGTCTCCACCCCACGTCTTGCTTGCCTTTCTTCTTTGAAGCGCATCAAATTCTCCAAAGGTGAGATAGCAACTTTTATCTGGCCCTGGCACTCTCCACTGAAGTCTGTGATATTGTACCAGCCACAGATAAACTGGAAGCCAGAGAGAAGTGGGGAGAGGTCCACCGAGGCAAAGCCAATCACCCTCTCCTCATCTGTGGGGGAAAGAGAAGAGCGGGACAGTATGGCTGGGCCTGTCATGCCACTGAGATTAGAGGCGTAACACAGAGAAGGTGACTCAAGGGCCTGGGGGAGTTTAGTGGATTCCCAAGCTATCACAGAAGACAGGTAACGAGACTGCGAGAGACTGGTGACCAGAGTCGGCTTTAACTGTTATGAATTCCTTTTCTGTACAGCAGGGGAACACTGGCAGCACTGAGCTCTGCCCTCTTGAGAGAGGTGATCAGGAAACATTCCCAAGCTTAAGAAGCCGTTGTTCTCTCCCCTAGGCTACCATGTCTCAGGATTTTCCTTAGGACGGTGGGTTGCAAAATTATAATTATGAGGGATTTGCACTTTCCTATTTATACCAAAAGACATCTATACCTATTTTCCAAGTGTGTAGGACATACATATGCATTATACGTAAGAACAGAATGACACTTACCAACGACAAATAACCCCTTGGGAAACCACTACAGGGTGCAAAATGAGCTTGGGCTTTGCTCTATAAGATATGGGGCTGCCCTTAGTGAGAAGTGAGAAGACTCCCTTCTTTATTAGAAAGCCACTGTGTGATGACTTTTATTCTCATTTTGCTCCCTATTTCTTATTTCTGACATGAAAGAAGCTGGGACAAGGAGGGCCCTTTCGCTCCACAAGTTCCTACCTTGCACTGGTTCTATTCTCATATACTGAATATCAAAGCTGAGCCATATTGACACAGCTATGAATTTTCATTTGCTAAATAAATCAAAGAATGCACACTTTCAAGAGTAGCAGTCATGAGTTCTTGTAGTCATGTAGTTCTTGGTGCATGGTCCTGGTGGCACAAATGCATCATACACTAACACTGGGGGAGGGGAGGGGAGGAGAGGGGATTTGCCATTTATTAACCGCAGTTATGTGCCAAGTACTTTATATACAGAATCTCTAATTCTCATGGAGCCCTGCTAGGCAAGCACTATTATCCTAATTTTATAAATAAAGTTAAGAGTCAAGAGGAAAAGTGAATTACTTCGGGTTACACTGTTGGCAAATGGCACAGTCATGATTTGAACCCAGGTCTGCATAAGACCAAAGCTTATTCTTTTTTTTCCTGCTAAAGTAGGTGCCAAATTAAGGTGAGCTCTGGTCTGCGTGACAACCTATGTCTTTAGACTATAGGGAGAAGAGAAGAAAAGGCAAAAGAGGAGTGCAGAGTCTTGCTAAATCCAAAAGGCTTTCTTTGTGTGGAATCAGGGGTAATGGATTTATGATCAGCTACTGTGGCATTTATGAGGTTGGGGAGTAGTGGGGGCCCTAAGTGAAGGCGAGGCCATAGCACAGAACTAATCATCCAAACAAGATTCACAGCAGCCCTCCCAAACAGAAGGCGCAGGTGAGAGAAAGGGAAGTTGGCTTCTCTTGGGTCTTTCAGAGGCTTTGGGGTTAGCACTGAAATTAATCTCTAGCAAACAAAACACTGGGACTTAAAACAACTGAAGGTCTGCAAACCAGGCCCTGGCAGAAATCTTAAAGGGGCTCGATTTACAGCAGGGATTTAGTGAGACAAGATCTGAGCTGTGAGATGGCTGGATGAACTCACCACCTCCTTCTTCTGAGTCAGCCAGTCTGACCAGCACGGTAAAGTACAAACAATGAAGGCTACAGAGCCAGTTAGAAATGCCTTCACATCCTGACTGTAAATTAACAGCTTACACAACCCTAGTCAAGTCACAAAACTTCCATCCTTGGGTTTCAGTTTTTATGTCTGTAAAATTTAACTGATGACATTTTCACCTGTCCAGATTACAGATGTATGTCTCAGCACACTGCTAGTCACCAGTCACTAAAATGGATATGATATTTACTAAGTGTGAGGCTCTCATTTACTTCTCCCCAAACCTTATGGTAACAGAGCCCCAGGCATTATTATTCCTATTTTACAGATATGGAAACTGAAGCAGAGAAGTTAAGCCATTCATTCAGGGTCACACTGCAACGGTGAGGGGCAGAAGTCTGGCTTCAGAGTCAGTGCTCTTTACACTGCTGTTATGTCTCTTTATAAATGGTGGCTGAGCAAATGAGGCCCAAGGATCACGATGTCAGCACCTCCCCCCTCGGGGACGTTGTTAACACAAGGCAGGATAAGCTGTCAGACTCTACTCTTGTGTGCATCTGAAACTGTTCGGGTCTTGCTTCTTAAGCCAGAGTCAGCAGACGGCAGAATTTCATATAAAGTGTGTGATACATATCATAATGGTTGACAGATATAATGGGAAAAATGTAAATGTACTTGGGTTTCTATACTTAGCAGGGACTCAAACTGATTTGACTGCTAAGTATTGAAATTCCCTAAGGGAACAAGCTGGCTCTCTATAGGATTACCCTTCTACCAGTATCTGCATTCCCAGCACAGCAGTGCCATGGTTTCACTTGGTTACAAAAACACTGGCAAACTGTCAACAACAAGTACCCTCATTTTTACAATCAGCTAGATATTCATGGAACATAATTCTTACCTCCTTTATGCCAAACCTTGAAGACCAGGGTTTGCTTTGGGTCCAGAAGAAGTTCTTTCGATAGCCTATTGAGGAGAAAAACCACCAATAATCACTGGTGTAGGAATCTTCTGCAGCATAAAACAGATTTGAAGAATATTTCACAGTCTGCCAACCCTATTTCATCTTCACGATCATCTTCTAGGATATACTTTTATCTTCACCTTAAAATGAGGGCATGGAAGCTCATAGACGGGAAATAACCTGCTAAGACTTGCAAACAGGCCCCCTTGATGCATACCCCCATGCCACCCCCTGCAACGTATTTATCACATTCAACCTCTGCTTCTCTAAGACAGGATAGGAGTAGGAGAAGGGAACTCCTCAACATGCAATGAACGCTTTTACTGGAATGGGTATAGATTAAGGTGGAAGAACGGTAAGAAGGGAAAGGAGGGGTATGAGAAGATTCATTGAGTACCTACCTTGGGCCAGATACACATTTAATCTGTCTATGACCTGGGCATTATTATTCTTATGTTACAGATGATGAAGTTGGCTCAAACAGGAAAAGTAATTTGTTTAAGATCATCTAAGAGGGGTCGGTGCTGTGGCTTAGCAGGTAAAGCTGCTGCCTGCAGTGTCAGCATCCCATTTGGATGCCAGTTTGAGTCTCAGCTGCTACACTTCCGATCCAGCTCCTCCTATGGCCTGGGAAAGCAGTGGAAGATGGCCTAAGTCCTTGGGCCCCTGCACCCACATGTGAGACCCGGAGGGAGCTCCTGGCTCCTGGCTTTGGATTGGCGCAGCTCCGGCCACTGAGGCCAGTTGGGGAGTGAACCATTGGATGGAAGACCTCTCTTTCTCTCTCTCTCTCCCCCTCCCTCCCTCTCCTCTCTGTAACCTTGCCTTTCAAATAAATAAATAAATCCTTTTCTTTTTAAAAGATAATCTAAAAGTCAGCAAGTGCCAGGGCTGGGATGTGACCCCGGTTTACCTGACTCCAATGCTACACCATGCAGAGGGCAAGGCAACAAAATAATAAAGTGCCCAAAATAAATACCTGATAAAGGTGAAGTAGAATTCACTGAGCACCTCTAATGTACCTTCTATGAAGTGGATTAGTTTTTTTTTTTTTTTTTTTAAGATTTATTTATTTATTTGAAAGCCAGAGTTATACAAAGAGAGGGAGAGGCAGAGAGAGAGAGAGGTCTTCCCTCGCGGGTTCACTCCCCAATTGGCCACAACAGCCCAAACTGTGCCAAACCGAAGCCAGGAGCCTCTTCCAGGTCTCCCATGTGGGTGCAGGAGCCCAAGGACTGGGCCATGTTTTACTACCTTCCCATGCCAAAGCAGAGAGCTGGATTGGAAGTGGAGCAGCCAGGACTCAAACTGGCACCCATATGGGATGCTGGAGCTGCAGGTGGTGGCTTTACCCGCTACGCCACAGCGCCAGCCCCTGAAGTGGATTAGTTTTAAATTGCAAAGTTCTGGAAAGTTACAACAGGTACCACTGCTGCAGGTCAAGAAGATCGAGGTCCAGGGAAATCAAGAGGCTTAATTTCATTTTCCCACCACCAATGCAGAACTGAAGAAAGCCTCCCACCTTCAAGGCTAATGTGCTCCAGTGAAAGAATTACTGTGTCAGAGACTGGTACTCCAGCTGGTAGTCAAAAGACTCACCTTTGAAGCTTGTCTCTACTATTATCACCTGAGTGACTTTCTGAACCCTGGTTCTCCTGTGAGGGTACTTCAAAGAGTTCATGGGAAAATGCAATTAAAAGATAAGTCCATTTTGGTGCAAAAAATCTTGAAACCCACATATAAGTTTTTCATTATGTGCACTTTCCATGAACTTTTAACAGACCCTTGCCATTGGACCTGCTAAAGGGGATATTACCTACCTACAAACTGCAAGGAGGATCAAATGAAAGAATTTTGAGACAAAGGAACTGAAAATGGCACCACTACTCATTTTTTCTTCTAATTCTGTTACTATTACCAATAAACTATGTAACGATTGTCTCCTCAACTGTGAAGTCAAGGGTTATGACTGGAAGCCTGCTAATGTCCTTTCACCAAAATTTGTCAAGTTTTGTCATTATGTCAGGTCTTGAATGAACAAATCACCTCCACTTAGAGGCTCAACTGTTTCCTGCCATTGGGGACAGATTTAATATTTTAGATAAAGTACCCGGACCATGCTGGCCATAATTTCTTTAATTTCCGCTAGCTCACCACAGATAGAGCTGAGTTTTTACTGCAGTTCTAGCTCCTGACAGAGGCCTGCTTCTCAAATTACAAATCACCGACTATTTGAGTAACTGCTGAGACTCCGTCAAGTGCAGCCAAACATTTCTGGAACCGTCCATAGGAGGTCTAACATTGGCTGTATACCTACTACGTACCATGAGGTAATTCTCCTGAGTGTCTCTAATTTGGACCTCACAGCAATCCTAACAAATCATCTCCGCTTTACAGACGAGAATTCTAAGGCCCAGAGATGCTATGCAATCGGTTCACATGGATGAGCGCCCTCTGCCTGGAATGTCCTCGCACATGGGCATCTCACATGCCTCCTTCACTGCTTAGCTGCAGTGACTGATTTATGAGTCCTTCCCTCGACTTTCAGGCTGTCCTAAATCACCTTTTTTCTCTGAGCTCTCCATCAGCATCTTTTCCACTTTTCTTTGGACACTTGATTGTAATTTTTAATTTGCATTTCCTCCCAGCTAGACCATGACCTCTTCAACAGCAGAGAAGATCTTAATTTAATTCCAGTGCCTAGAACAGAGCTGTGCAACTAAGAAACCCTCACTGAATTAATTTTTCAGCTCTATTGAGCAGGAGTAAAAACACTACAACAACACTTTCAAGCTACAATTAGCTGTGAATTCACAAAAACTAGAATTAAAAAATTGCTTGGATTAGAATTTTCCAGGTCTGCTCAAATATTGTTGTGTCTGTTACATTCCTTGCTGAGTTTATCACTTGGATGGAATAAAAACTAGATTCTGGAAGGCCAACAGAGCATCAGAAAGTACAAACCTTGATTGCTGTTGAAAATTCCAGACAGGGGAATCTGTGTTTCCAACCACGGGGGTGTATATAGGTGATGGCTCATCAGCTGTTGCAAAGGATACACAACAGCTGGGTACTGGCACTTTCCGCTCTGTCAAGGGGCTCCCTGAAATAGAATATAGCAGGGATGAATGAACCTTCAGGTATCAAAAAAGAAGACTGTGCTGGAAGAAGCTCCCAGCACAGTACCCAGTTTTTACTTTCATTAACCCTGTAGAAGAGGCAGCAGAAGACACAGTTTAGAGTATGGACCTGGAGCCAGCATGCTATCATTTCATAAATATACGCTCAACCAATTTAATTTCTCAGTACCTCAGTGTTCTTTTACTCTATATTATAGGAATAGATAGGATTGTTTAAGGATAAAATGAGTTAATGCTTGTGAAGTACTTAGAATAGCACCCAGCACACAGTACATGATATTTTGTTACCTGTTAGCATTTATTTCAAATCCTTACAACATCTTAGGAGGTATAAGTATAGTAATCCCGGTTTTACAGTTGGAGAAGCTGTGTCCCAGACAGAGCTCACCCAAGGTCAGACATGATGTTCATAGCAGAGCTGACTGATAACCGGTCTTCTGACTCTGTAAGTCTAGGCCTTTGCAGTTCTGTTCTATTATTTGCCTTTCAATCCAGCATTTTCCATCATCCCATAAAATGCAAGGAAACGGGAGAGGTGACTTCTTGCTGGGGAACATTTATGAACTGAGCCTTGGAAGGACCGTTGTAGCAGCAGATAGGTCTCTGCAAACATTTTAGACTAGAGAATAGCTCAAGCAAAGACCCAAAAGTACAGGGAGGTTGGGAATGGTGCTGCTTAGCTAGATTACAGGTAACTTCGGTTTTTTTTTTTTTTTTTTTTTTTTTTGACAGGCAGAGTGGACAGTAACAGAGAGAGAGACAGAGAGAAAGGTCTTCCTTTGCCATTGGTTCACCCTCCAATGGCCGCCACGGTTGGCGCGCTGCCGGCGCACCGCGCTGATCCGATGGCAGGAGCCAGGTGCTTCTCCTGGTCTCCCATGGGGTGCAGGGCCCAAGCACCTGGGCCATCCTCCACTGCACTCCCTGGCCACAGCAGAGAGCTGGCCTGGAAGAGGGGCAACCGGGACAGAATCCGGCGCCCCGACCGGGACTAGAACCCGGTGTGCCGGCGCCGCAAGGCGGAGGATTAGCCTAGTGAGCCGGGGCGCCGGCCTAACTTCTGTTCTAAAATGCTCTGAATGTCAAGATTACAGATAAAGGGAAAAGCAAAAGAACACAAGAAAAAGATGTGTGTCTTAAATACATTTATGTGATCCAGAGGAACTTTTCTTTTTAAGATTTATTTTGAGAGGCCAGCACTGTGGCACAGTAAGTTAATCCTCTGCCTGCAGTGCTGGCATCCCATATGGGCACTGGTTTGTGTCTCAGCTGATCCACTTCCAATCCAGCTCTTTGCTATGACCTGGGAAAGCAGTGGAAGGTGACCTGAGTACTTGGGCCCCTGCACTCACGTGGGAGACCTAGAAGAAGCTCCTGGCTTCAGGTAGGCTCAGCTCTGGCCGTTGTGGCCATTTAGGGAGTGAACCAGCAGATGGAAGATCTTTCTCTCTGTCTCTCACTATCTAACTCTACCTTTCAAATAAATAAATAAAATATTAAAAAAAGATTTATTTTGAATGACAGGGAGAAGGAAAGATAGAGCTTTCCATCTGCTGGTTCACTTCCCAAATGGCTGCAACGGCAAGGGCTGGGCCAGGGCGAAGTCAGAAGCCTGGAATTCTATCTGGGTCTCCCACTTGAGCAGCAAGGGCCCAAGGACTTGGGCTATCTTCGGTTACTTTCCCAGGCACATCAGCATGGAGCTGGATCGAGGACTTGAACTGGCATTCACATGGGATGCTGGCACTCCAGGCCAATACTTTAACTTGCTAATAAGCTCCAGCACTAGCCCCCATATTTTCTTCAACCAAAAGAATTTCTATTAGAGTAGAGCAATTCAAACTTCCCCCTCAAAGCAATAACAATCCAGAGAAAATATTACATTTTGAAATCCGTGCATAACTTCTTTACAGTAGGCATTTTCCATTAGCTTTTTTTTTAATTTTAAAAAAGTTTGCTTCCTTTTATTTATTTGAAAGGCAGTGTAATAGAAAGAGGGAAAGAGAGGAGAGGGAGGAGAGATAAACAGAGAGAACGAAAAAGAGGGAGAGAAGAAGAGGGAAAGTGAGAGGGAGCGACAGAGAGATATTTTCCATTTTCTGGTTCACTTCCCAATGTGCCTGAAAGAACTGGAGATGGGCCATACTAAAACCAAGAACCTAAAACTCAAACTGGGTCCCTCATATGGATGGCAGAGACCCAAGTACTTGAGCCATCGCCTGCTGCTCCCTAGAGTGTGTGTCAGCAGGAAGCTGGATCAGAAGCAGATGTGGGCGTTGATTTTGGGCAGCCGATAAAGGATGCAGGTATCCCAGGGGTGGCTTAATCTGCTGTGCCACAATGCCCGCCCTTCCATGAGTGTTTTGAAGACTGCTTGTATTTATTTGATCTAAAAACAGTATTTTTGTCCCCAAATCTTGGTAAAAATTGATTTGCCATGTTAGGTAATTTCGTGACTTCCAGCATCCCAGGGTGCAAAATCAGATCAGAAGGCCAGTTCTTCTTACGGAGGACAATTGAGAGAGAAAGAAACTGGGCAACAGGGAAAGGGAATGGTGAGTTTGTGAGAACCTGGGAAAGAGAACTGAAGCCGAGGAAGAGGAACGTTAGCCTTGTCAGGCAGGAAGTTAGACATCAGCCGATGAGTGTATGAGAAGGGCCTGAGGAGACCCACATCTGTGGCAGTGCAGCATCTGCCTTTCAAAGTCCCGCCCAGACCCTGATGACCTGCCAGGGGTCCCGCTTCCCCCACGGGGAAGCTACCTGGCCTGATACACATCCTTCTCCATAGCAGGCACCCTAGAGGAGCCCTTGGCCCAGGCCAGCATGACTCCCTCTGTCTGGTGACAAACCTGGGGAGGAATTTCTCTTTGTCCTGCAGAAGGGGGAGAGGGTAAAGAGACTCCCTTAAAAATCCTTAAAAATCAGGAGTCTAAACAAAGACTGCACACTCAGCTCTCTGCTGAGCCGCCTGCCTGGCCCGCCACATTCTCTCCATTTAACAATGTAACCTCGCTTTCCCCCAGTCCGAGTGACTGGGCACTCTCTCTCCATCCCTTCTGTTCTGACAGACGCCCTGTCCCCAATAAAACCTTGTTACTTTGCTCTCTGTCTCATGCCTGAATTCTTTCTTGCGTGAAGACAAGAACCCCACAACTTCTCTCTGGTGACAGCCTTAAAGTGAGATCTGCTGGCACCCGCTGGTGGGCGAGAGCTGAGGTATGTGCCAGAGTGGCCAACAACGCGTGATCTGGAGAAAGGCTGACCATGAAGCAGAGGCGACTCAGAACTGGAAGAGCACCAAAGGCTCAGAGAAGAACTAGATGAGGAACAAAACAAAATACCATCGGCTACAAGGCGGCCAGACCAATTTAACAAGCATGTTTCTCAAAGCGCAGGGAAAGAAAGAAGATTCTAATAACACAGAAACAGGGAATCAACAGTTAACAGAAGTTAAAAATACAGTAGCCATCATTACTAACGTACAATATATAGTGCTAACAGTACCTTTATCTGCTTAGCTATCTTCTTAAAATCTGTATTTTAATGAAACCATATAGTGTTTCCGCGGGTTGCCTTGTTCGGGATCCATCCCTACCTACGTTTACTTAATTGCATTCCTTTATTGTAGAGATGAAAAGCGTTAAAATCCACATTTCCCAGGCTCTGAAAGCTACAGTGGGGATGCAACCCTCAGGAAAGATATGGAAGGCAGAGGACACCTTCCTTCCCCTTCTGTTTTTGCTCATAACAAGGATGACTGTAGAGACGTTGCATTTTCTGCCCCAAGGTTTGGACCCTTGGAGCAGACCGGTCCTGCAGCATGGGTAACAATGGAAGTTTGATTTTTGTAATTCAGTTTTGGCACTAAATTTTGAACTTAAAAGATCTACTGATTCCCTCCTGAAAGTCTAGCCCAGAGTCCACCCCTAGTCCTTCCACTGACTTGAAGCACATTAATGTTCTACAGTTAACTCCTTTCTGTGCAAGATGGCTAAGTGGGTTCTGTATCCTGTAACTAGACCCTGTCTGCCACAGATTTCACCTCTCCCCCACTTTCTTTTTTTTTTTTTTTAAGATTTTTATTGATTTATTTATTTGACAGGTAGAGCTACAGACAGTGAGAAAGAGAGAGACAGAGAGAAAGGTCTTCCTTCCGTTGGTTCACTCCCCAAATGGCTGCAATGGCTAGAGCTGCACCGATCCGAAGCCAGGAGCCAGGTGCTTCTTTCCGATCTCCCATGAGGGTGCAGGGGCCCAAGGACTTGGGCCATCTTTTACTGCTATCCCAGGCCACAGCAGAGAGCTGGACCAGAAGAGGAGCAACTGGGACTAGAACTGGCGCCCATATGGGATGCCAGCGCCGCAGGCAGAGGATTAACCTAGTGCACCACGGCACCGGTACCATCTCTCCCCCACTTTCTATTCTACGTCTTAAGCTTCTCAATTGATTTCCTCCAGTAAAATGTCACAGACCCCATAAGTAGGCAGAGATAACCTGCCTCTATCACAGCAGTTACCACAGCCTAATAATCCGTATCCTGCTCACTACGAGAGCTTCAGGGATGCACAAAGTAGTCCAAGGCTTTTATTAAGGGCTGCAGACTTCCCTCTGCCCTGTGTGGACAGACGGCCGCCAGGGTTGGAGAGAGAAGCTGCAAGCTGCCTCTTGCCTCATTTGCTTGCAGGGTACATCGGGAGAGGACAGCAACAGCTGCCACGGCAGCTCTGGAAAAGATCTGCAGAAAGGCCAACTGCGCGTTCTGATGGCCTCCGCCACTGATTTAGTGTGACATACCGGGCACACCAATTCATCCTGGCTCCTGGGGCTGCAGATGAACAATCACTTCCCACCATCAAATTCTAATTCAAGATGTGTACCAAGACTACTCAGCTCTCTCTCATACCACTGGCACCCCGAGTTTTATTTTTGAAGCTACTATTTGAGAAAGACTACTATTTTTACTTTGTGAGAAAATTGCTCCCTACTGAATCTTGAATAGAAACGTTCCTTTTAGCCTACCAGCAGGTGGTGAACAAATCAGCCTGGCAAAGCAGGTCTATCAGGTTTCCCTGGCTCTCCCAGGCTCCTGGGCTTGTTTACATTTCTGGGAAAGGTCAGCTTCTGAAACACTTCTGGAAGTAGACCAGAAGACAGCCACCCACACCTCCCCTGGGGTTGGGACTCACACTGACAGCAGTTAAAGAGGCAAGGGGAGCCAATTTTACCATTTGAGTGTTTTCAATGAATTTCCTATGTTTTACATATGGATCAAAAGCAGTTTCATGCATTGAGAATGGCATAATGGTTTCAAAGAGATGAAAATAACTCCTCATATTTGGGTAACATTTTATGGCTTATAAGTACTATTGTTTTTTCTACAAGTTAAACTTGTGCTGGTAACATCTCTGAGAACCATACAAATAGGCACCTTGATCCCTATTTTACAAATAAGACAACCAAGGAACAGAGAAGAGGCTTGCTCGTCACACACCTGGTTGACTGGCATTTGGAACAGTCAGGTTTCCTGACTCCTACTCAGGAGGTTTTCCACTGTAATAGTTCTAATTAATTCTATGTACTTCAGAGAAGGGCTGCCCCTCTGGCCTGGAGTGAATGGATGCAAATTTCCCCTCCAAGCAATGCCCAATTCTGTACTTTTAATAAAAATTTAGTTCAGTTCTAGTAAGCTAACACTGACTGACATCTCCTGTGTGTCACACATGCACATGAATCATAAGTGATTGTCGATCGGGGAGGTAAGTTTAGTCCACTATGATAAAGATGATGTGAATAGCACAGGCAGGTGTGGGAAGCCAGAGGGGCCTCTAACTCTCTCTGCCTAGGTGGGTTAACGAGCACCTTGAAAAGCTGATGATACTGTAGCTGCTTTTGGTCTTCATAGAATATAACTCATATTATTTCAAAATTTCAAACCCCTTTACCTCTCTGTGTCTCTGTTGCCCCATTTATAAAACCAGGATAATCACGTACATTGTCTAATGTAGGTGTACAGATCTTAGGACTATTGAAGCAGATATTTAAAAAAAGATTTACTTATTTACTTGAAAATCAGAGTTACAGAGAAAGAGAGAGAAGAGAGAGAGAGAGAGAAAGAAAATATCATCCATCCGCTGGTTTACTCCCCAGGTGGCTGCAATGGCTGGGGCTAGGCTAGGGTGAAGCCAGGAGCCAGGAGCTTTATCTGGGTCTCCCAAGTGAGTGGCAAGGACCGAAACACTTGGGTAATTGTCCACTGTTTCTCCCAGGCCAATAGCAGAGAGCTGAATTGGAAGTGGAGCAGTTAGGACATGAACTGGTACCCACATGGGATGCCAGTTGTTAGAACACTGGGTCTTAACCCTCAGGCCTGATGAAACTGGGAGCAAATAGTTATTCTAAAGGCCAGTGAATGTTTATTGGTTTGGAAAACCCAGCACCTGGGGACACTCCAAATTGCTAAAACAATGCACTTCAAACTTCAACAAGGAGCCTTCCAGCATGTCTCCCACCCACCTTTTCAGGGTCCATGTGGTGTTCTGCACCTTCCCCAACGAGCTACTTGGAAGGGACTCTGCTTGTTGTTCAGAGAAAGACGCATGGTTTCAGACCCTCTGCCCTGCACCCAGGCAGGCTCAACCCCCACTCTCTCTTTACCTCCCTAAATTAAGGCCCCCCCCCCCCAACAATAAAGTCTTCTCTATTTTAACTAGCCGCAGCCCTCTTTCTTTGAACCCTAAAATCCTAAAACCTAGCCACCTTCTCTCCTTCTTTGAACCCTAAAATCCTAAAACCTAACACCAGTGTTAAAAGTGGTGGCTTTACCTGCTATGCCGCAACACTGGCTCCTTATTCTTTTTTTTTTTTTTTTTAAGATTAATTTTTTATTTGAAATGCAGAGTGACAGAGAGGGAGGGAGCAAGGGAGAGAGATCATCCATCTGTTGGTTCACTCCCCAAAAAGCTAAAAACGGCCAAAAAGGACTGGGCCAGGCCAGAGGAAGGAGCCGGAACTCCACCTGGGTCTCCTATGTGGGTGGCAGAGGCCCAAGCACGGGGCCATCTTCTACTGTTTTCCCAGGCATATCAAGCAGGGAGCTGGACTGGAAGTAGGATAGCTGGGACTGGAAATGGCACTCATATGGAATGCTGGTTAACCCTCTCTGTACCACAATGCCAGACCCCAAGCTGATTCTTAAAGGATGGTTCCCCAGAACACTTTCTAACAAAAGTATCCAAGAAGTTCTTTTATTTTCAGAACCAAAACTATAGTGAAGACCATAGCATTTCAAAGCTGCTTCAGGTTTAAGCTTTGGTGAGGACAAAGCTCCTACTTCAAGGCTGTGTGTGAATCCTTTGCAGGAAGCTTTTCACAAAGGGACTGCTCATTTCCTTCCTCCTGGAAGAAACTTCCAAGGCATGACAGGGACAGTCACATGGCAAACACAGTTAAAGGCAAGGAGAATGCCAACGTGGACACCAAGGAAGCATCTACATGTTTTTCACAGAAGTTGGCAAGTTGTGGCTGACTCACAGACAGTGGTACGTGCTGCCCTTGGCTCCTTCTCAGAAGTAGAGGAGAGACACTTAGAGATAGTCTTGCATGACCACATTTTACAGTTGAAGAAAGGGGAGATAAAAAAGCTTTGTTCAATGTCCAAATCAACTTAATGGTTCCACTGGAGCCAGAACCCAGTCTTCTCACTCCCATTCCAGAACTCTTTCTATTGTGGTATTGTTGGAAGGCACATTTCCATGATGATGGGCAGGTCTGTATTCGTATTCCAGCTTTGTGGAGCTTATTAACTGTGTCACTTCCGGTCACCTTACTTTCATGGGCTCCTTTTTCTGCATTTGGAAAAGGATTATGTATTGTAATCTATTTAACCTATAATCTCATTTACAGTAAGGATTAAATGATATAAGTCCCAAAAACTAAAATAGAACTCAGCATATAGGAGATGCTCAATAAATTTATTGTCAAATTGCCTTGCCAAGTCCTATTATAGAAATGTGCTTTGTTTTTAAATTGAAAATTTCTAAGTATACTTTGCTGTTTGCAATATGGGCATTTCCCATAAAAATAAACAATTTTTAAAATATATTTTATTTTCCATACAAGCATAAAAAAATTCTTGGAAAAATCAAAGGAGGTTTTTGGTAATTAAATTCACTCATCCACTGATTTTTTTTCTTTTAGAAATTCTGGTTTTTAAACTTGATCTTAGTCAAAAGGCTAAGAAGCAATAGAAATTCTGGTTTTTATAAATCAGATTTGTCAAAGCAGCCAGGGCAATAAAAAATTGTTTCCCAATTTGATGACTGATACAATCTCTGGGAGAAGACTACATCCTGAGATAAAATTTTCAAGGTCTCTGATATACCAAGGTTATGAGATGAATGAGAGCCTCAAGAGTTATTAGGAAAGCTTATAATCCTGGGACTTCATATATATATAAAATGGCTGTTGGTGGTATGAGTGGGGAGAAGGAAGAATGAAAGACAAATAATTGTTTCTATGAGTATGAGGGTTTTATGTTTCAAAGCAATGAGGAACCATGGCAGAGTCTGAGAGGTTAATACAGAGAGGACAGGAGTCAAACAGGGAGGCCAAACCAAAAGGTATCGTAGACCTTTTTGGATTCACAAGACCCTGGTTATCCCTCAGTGACATGACACATCTCCAAACTGTTAATCAGACATATACAGATGAGAAATTCAAGACTCCTGGAGAAAGAATGACTTGTGCAAGTTTCATGCATACTGTCCCCTTACTGGCTGCTGACACAGGGATGAATACAGCTCACCTAGAACGTAATTTCCACTAGGGTAAAACTTTGGTTTTGTTGTTCTTTTTGTCTTTTGTTTTACTCTCTGCTTTATCCCCAGCACCAGGAGCGGTGCTTGGGAACAGCAAATACTACATTAAGTCTTGTTGCTAATGAATGGATACATGATGAATAAACAAATGAGCCACAGTTTCAGCTCTTGAACGGTTCATGTGTGGTGGAGAAGGACACCATGAAACAGGGGCCGGCGCTGTAAGCCGGAGCAGTAAGCCTGCAGTGCCGGAATCCCATAGGGCTGCTGGTTCAAGTCCCAGCTGCTCCACTTCCAATTCAGCTCCCTGCTTGTGCCTGGGAAGGCAGCAGAGGATGGCTCAGTACCTGTGCCCTGCACCCACATGGGAGACCTGGTTCGGCTCAGCTCTGGCTGTTGAGGCCATTTGGAGAGTCTCTCCCTCTCTCTGTAACTCTACCTTCCAAATAAATAAAAAAAATCTTAAGAAAAGAAAACCATGGAATAAATATCACTGCTGTGTGACAGACACTATGACAGAGAGAGTAAAAGTGCCAGGGGAGCAACCAGGAATGGGTCTTTATGTTAGGGAGATCCTCTGGTAAATGATGATGATTGAGCTGAAAGTTAAGAAAAACAAAAAAAAAGAGTGACGGTAAAGGGAAAATTTTAGATCTTATTACAGGTTGAATAAAGGTAGGACAGCTCTTTGTGTCATGAACTCCTCTGGCAGTCTGGTGAGTTCTATGGGCCTCTTCTCTTCACAGTGTTTCTTTAAAATGCATAATGCAAGGGCCAGCGCTGTGGCACAGCGGGTTAACGCCCTCACCTGAAGCACCGGCATCCCATATGGGCACCAGTTGGAGACCCAGCTGCTCCACTTCCTATCCAGCTCTCTGCTATGGCCTGGGAAAGCAGTAAAGAAGGTCCAAGTCCTTGGGCCCCTGCACCCGTGTGGAAGACCCGGAAGAAGCACCTGGCTCCTGACTTCGGATTGGCGCAACTCCAGCCAATTTGGCCAATTGGGAAGTGAACCATCGGATGGAAGACCTCTCTCTCTCGCTCTGCCTCTCCTCTCTCTGTGTAACTCTGACTTTCAAATAAATAAATACATCTTTTAAAAAATGCATAATGTCCTTTCTGTCTCTCTCTCCCACTATCCACTCTGCCTGTCAAAAAAAATGCATAATGTAAAATACACAGGATTACAGACAAATTCAGTGATACTCAATATAGTTACCAAACTTAACTTTGTGACACAGAAATATTTATGTTTTATTAATAAGATCTAAGGGTACTGCAGTTGTACATAGGTGTTGTGGTACTGTGGGTTAAGTTAACACTTGGGACGCCTGCATCCCGTATTGGAGTGCAAGTTCAAGTCCTAGAACCTGTGCTTTTGATTCAGCTTCCTGATAATGCACCTGAGAAGGCAGAGGATGATGGACCAAGTATTTGAGACTCTACCACCCATTTGGGAGGCTGGAATGGAGTCCCTGACCCCTGGCTTTGGCCTGGCCCAGCCTTGGCTGTTGTGGAGAGGGAACCAGTGGCTGGAGATCTCTTCCTTCACCTGTCCCTCTGCCTTTCAAATAAATAAATAAATCTTAAAAAAAAAAAAATCTACGGGGTCTGGCAATGTTGCATAGCAAGTCCCATATGAGCACCGATTCAAGTCCTTGATGTTCCACTTCCCATCTAGTTCCCTGTTAATGGGCCTTGGAAAGCAGCGGAAGATGGTCCAAGTGCTTGGGCCCCTGCACCCACATGGGAGACCTGGAAGAAGCTCCTGGCTTCTGTCTGGCCCAGCCCTGGCCATTGTGGCCATTTGGGAAGTGAACCAGCAGATGGAAGAGCTCTCTGTCTCTCCCTCTCTCTGTAACTCTTCATTTCAAATAAATAAATAAATTTTTTTTTAAAGAAAAAAAGATTACAAAGCAAATTTCTTACAAAAATCTATGACCTAAATGTGGGCAATAACTACTGCAATTTCAAAGAAATGATAGTATAAATGATATTACGAGATATCTCAAGTAACTATGAGATGACAGGAAAATACTAGTGATTTCTAGTGTTAACAACATATGCCATTACTATTATTATAGTCTATTAGCTATATTTATAATTTGAGGGAATGTTTACTTTTAATCAGAGGTTAATAACAACAAAAGATATAACTAGTTTCCTATTCAAGATCACTAAGCCTGCGTTTTACCCATGGTTCTCTTGGGAACTTGTGGACCAGGGTTAAGAACCCAGACCCCTGGGTGCATAATGGAGGCCTGAGATGGGGGGCATGGAGAAGGAAGAGATCTGTGAGGAATTTAAGAAAGAGAACAATTTAGTGGATGACAATTTGAAGAAAGAAATGAAAAGAATTCAGGTTGATACTTAACTTTCTGGACTAGTGAACTCATCATATGCAACATTAGGATAACTGATAAGGTCAGCTTTAAGTTCAGAAAGGCTTTCATATTATACAAACCTTTAGGCTTGAGAACCGTAACTACTGATTCATAGTTCTTGCAGATTCTGCCATAACTTGACAGATTTGGGAAGAAAGGACCATTCCTTGAGAAGCCAGATACATGACAAGTGACCAGAGCATACCTTTTAAGCTCAAGTGCATTGCTCTTTCCACCAGGATGCTGACTGCAAAAGTTCCATCCAATTCAGAAGAGCCCTCCTGAGCCAGGCACACTTCAGCAGTGGTGCTGCTGCAGGGGATCTGGGTGGGGACAGGAAGCTTTGGGTGCCCATAAGGTGGAGTGAGCTGGATCTCCTCATTCCTTCTGGGGAGCTGCTCAGACTCACTGTGGCTGCTGCAGTCCATGGAATCCAGTTCACGAGGAGGCTCAGGGTTTGGGGAAAGAGAGGAAAGAACCACGTGAACTCGTAAGGCAGCTCCTGAGAGGTTGGAAGCATTTCGTCCAAACAGAGGATACACACCTGCAAGATGATGGAGGAGAATAAGCTCAGGCAAGCATGAATCAGAAATACTTTTTTTTTTTTTGACAGGCAGAGTTAGACAGTGAGAGAGAGAGAGACAAAGGTCTTCCCTCCGTTGGTTCACTCCCCTAATGGATGCCACAGCCGGCGTGCTGTGCCAATCCAAAGCCAGGAGCCAGGTGCCTCTTCCTGGTCTCCCATGCGGGTGCAGGGGCCCAAGCACCTGGGCCATCCTCCACTGCCCTCCTGGGCCACAGCAGAGAGCCAGACTGGAAGAGGAGCAACCGGGACTACAACCCAGCGCCCATATGGGATATCGGCGCCACAGGCAGAGGATTAACCAAGTGAGCCATGCCCCACCCCCTCCTTTTTTTTAAGAAATACTCTCTTGAACTTTGGAGGAAATACTCACCATGGGTGCCATGGTTCTTTCTCCTGTATAGGTCCTTAAGCCCCAGTACACCAATTTGTGAAGGAAGCTGTGAAGTTGGTACACATTGTGAGAATTTCCACCCTGCCCTACTATCTCTAGTAATGGAAAGGAGAGAGAGCTCTGATTTGAAGGCAAAGTCAATTTACTACCAGGAAGAGCTGTTTTGGAAGGGATTCATGCGTCGAGAGACAACTTGCCTAAGTTAAGTCAAAGACTTGATGAAATCAGAAGTGGCCTGTCTTCTGTTCTGCATGTCTCACAGCCTGTTTTCAGGCTCTCACTGCATCACAAGGCTGTCCTGGTTCTCAGTTTAGCCTCACCTTACCAGTTAACATATGTTCTGGCAGTAACCCTGAAGGTCTTTTGGAAGGAAAGTAGGAGTCAGTAGCAGGAGGCAAGAAAGAAGAGTAAGGGAAATAATATTCACTGAGTCTTTATGTGTCAGGATCTCAGGGGGGTTAAATAACCTGCCAAGATCACTCTTCCAGCGAGTGGTAGGTTTAAACCCAAGGATGTGATCCTTACTGGCGTGGCAAATATTAAAATGAGATTTTATTTATAAAGTAGAAGGCACTAATAGTTCCTTCTGAATCTCAAAGTTGGCTTCATTAGATTCATTTCAATCAGGGAAAGGAGTTAATGACTTACAGATGGCAACAGGATGGAACATTTCTAGTCTCTTTCTATTTTTAGGAAACTTGTTTTCTTCTTCTTCTTCTTTTTTTAAAGGATTTATTTATTTACTTGGAAGTTAAGAGAGGGAGAGACAAAGATCTTCCATCCACTGGTTCACTCCCTAGATGGCTGCGAAGGACAATGCTGGGCCAAGCCAAAGCCAAGGGCCAGGAGCTTCTTTCAGGTCTTCCATGTGGGTAGCAGGGGACTAAACACTTGGACCATCTTCTGCTGCTTCTCCCAGGCCATCAGCAGGGAGCTGGATTGGAAGTGGAGCAGCTTAGACACGAACCAGCACCCTTACAGAATGCTGGTGTTCAGTGGTGGCTTTACCTGCTACAGCACAATGATGGCCCTTATTTTCTTCTTGATGCAATGCATACATTTTTATAATTATCACACAGAGGAAATAAGGGCAAGTCACTACAGGAATAAAGACACCCAAAAGCAGCACAGTGAAATCCTTACCCTCAGAAGCTTAACAGTATGTGGATGTATGGATGGATATATCGAATGGACTGGTTGACTCATTCAACGAACACATGAATCCAATGCTTTGTATAAGGCCCTGGTACAAGAGGATAAAAAGCTAAGAGAAGGGCCGGCGCTGCAGCTCACTAGGCTAATCCTCCGCCTGTGGTGCTGGCACCCCGGGTTCTAGTCCCGGTTGGGGTGCCGGATTCTGTCCCGGTTGCTCCTCTTCCAGTCCAGCTCTCTGCTGTGGCCCGGAAAGACAGTGGGGGATGGCCCAAGTGCTTGGGCCCTGCACCCGCATGGGACACCAGGAGAAGCACCTGGCTCCTGGCTTCAGATCAGCGCAGCCCGCCGGCCATGGCAGCCATCTGGGGGGTGAACCAACGGAAGGAAGACCTTTCTCTCTGTCTCTCTCTCTCACTGTCTATGTCTAACTCTGCCTGTCGAAAAAAAAAAAAATCTAAGAGAAGTATGAATGACACAGACTATCTCAAAATTTAAATGACATCTCCGGTATCACCGAATAAAAGTTATTTGTGCTTGCGTTCTGACTCTTTGATATACATTCAGTGTCTTAAGCCTATCCTATTTTCTTTAAAAGTCTGTCTTTATGAACATTAGTTCAAGCAAGGTTGGCTCACTTCAAGGACTTGCTTTGCAGTCTCTGAAGAGCCTCCAAGTCGGTGTAGCACAGATAAAACAGGGCACGAGGCATTTGCTGCGGTGCTCGGCAGAACCAGATCTATCCCTGCTGGGGCCTGAGACAACCAGAGAATTTCAGACAATCACTCCAACACATCACTTCTCTTTTAGTCAGGCCTATTTGTTCACAAACAATTGGGTCAGAGCAGTAAGGCTAAGAGGCATAAAACGGGGCCATGCCTCAGTTTCCTCAACTGTACAGCTGGGGAAGTAACCACCCTTGTGGGAGTGTTATGCTGATTAACTATGACTGTCAAGAATCTGGTCTGGCTACCTCCAATTCACTTTGAATTAAAGTTGCTAGACTTATTTTCTAGAATGCAGTTATGTTACTCCTCTCTTCAAAACCTACTATTACAGCTTTCCATAGCTCTCAGAAAAAAAAGGCCTAAGTCTTCTGCTAAGAATAGAAAGTCTGGGGCTGGTATTGTGGTGCAGCGGGTGAAGCCACTGCATGCAGTGCCAGCATCCCATATGGGCACTGCTTCAAGTCCCGGCTGCTCCACTTCCCATCCAGCTCTCTGCTATGGCCTGGGAAAGCAGCAGAAGACAGACCAAGTGCTTGAGCCCCTGCACTTTCATGGGAGACCCCAGAGGAAGTTCCTGGCTCATGGTTTCAGACCAGCCCAGCTCTGGACGTTGTAGCCATTTGGGGAGTGAACCAGTGGATGGATGATCTCTCTCTCACTCTTTGCCTCTGCCTCTCTGTAACTCTGCCTTTCAAATAAATAAATAAACCTTAAAAAAATGAGAGAGAGGAGACCTTCAACATAGTACTCCTGTTCACCCCTCTAGCTTCATCTACTATCACTGCTCAACCTACGTATCCTATTACCCAGCCATTCCCAAATCACCTATGATGACCAACATGTAGCAAACTGCTTCATGCCTGTGACTTTTTATGTACTGTTCTTTTCTTTAGATTATCTTTCTTTCCCCCTTTCCTTAACACTAAATCCTTTGGAACTCAAGTTACATATCACTTCCACCTAAATGTCCTTGAACTAGAGATGCATCCTGTGCTCCCACAGCACCACTGAGAAAGACTTTTTCACAGATCTTATGTTTTACTCTAAGTATTCATTATGTATTCTCCCATTAGACTGTATAAACTCCTTAAGGCTGGGCCTATTTCTTACTCATCTTTGAATTCTCAGGGCCAAACACATATACTAAGTACTAAATTAATTTTTGAAAGTAAAGTAACCCGTGCACAGCGCCACTTGTAAAATGTTTCCTTCTTCCTTTCTGCCTTGTGAACCTGTTTATTAGATTAGGATTCCAAGAGAGGAAGACTATCCTGGTACCTTAGCAGGTAGGATTTTTACTGCAATTAATAAATTAGCATTTGACATGATGATATATGCTTTTATACATGTGGCTAAAGGTGCTCTCCTAAATTCACTTACTCAGATTTTGCATGTATTAACTGAATGAGTGCAATGTTCTGGGCACTGTGGTGGGTGCCCAAGTCTGATAAATTTGTATGTACTCTAGCCCCACAAAGTTCAGAGCAACCTCTGGGATCTATGGTGGTTCCACCCAAGTACCCTAACTAGGTAATGCTCTTCCTTAAGCAGCCAGTGGATTTCCTTGCTTTTGAAATTTCTTCAGTTGTAGGAAGCACTACTAAATTATTAACCTCTCAGAATGCAGCAATAGAAAGAACACTTACTAGCTTTGGGTCACTCAACTTCTCTGAGCCTCTGTTTTTATGACTAAAAGATGAGTCTGATGCCTATCTCAGAGGATTGCTGGGAGGATCAAACAAAGTACTGTCTGAGAGGTTGTTTCACATCATGCTTGACCCAGGGCAGGCACCCAACTCTCAAGAGTTGAGCTTGGCTCCTTACTTACCACTGACAGTGAGTGTCCGTGCTGACCTCTCTCCGAGCCTGGCCAGGTCCACGTAGGCCGAACCAATCCAGCTGTCATTCTGATGCGGCCTCTCCACACTATCATTGCCATAAGCTCGCCAGACTTGGATCTCTAGCCTTTCCTCCCTAAAATACCAAAGCAGTGAGGGGCCCCTGGTGACTTCTGCTCTTTTGGAGGCCTTGAAAGTCACCATGACCTGCTTTTTGTTAGCAGATTCCTTTGGCTTCTTGAGGGGAGTCCAAAAGGCTTCAAGGTCATAGAGCTTATAGCGAAGGTAGCAATGCGTGCTCTTGTGAATGTGCCTGTGGCCAGGAAGCAGCACACACTGCAGGGGCAGCCACAGCCTCGGAGTGGAGATGGTGACAGTCGCTGGTTCCTCTTCATCCATCTTGACAAGATCCTTTAGGCTATCTTCAAAGCTCCAGCCCAGCAGCTCAGCAGCTTCTAATACCCGCTCTCTATCTCCAGGATGGGTAAAGGAAACTGAAAGCTCCAGACCACCCACGATCGTGTGCATGAGTTCCAAGCCGTGAGGCAGGCCCCCAACTTCTGGTAAAATGACAGGATACCATCCCGTGATCCCTTAGGGGAGCAAAGAAAGATTTTCGATTATTGTTTTTAAAAGTGAAAAAACTGACCCTCTCTCCAGCCCAGAGTCTCCACCATCTTGGCCCAAAACAAAAGAGAAAACACACATTCACAGTGTGCTGGAGTTTTCTTTCATCTGACCACTGAGATACGATAAGAACAAAGGCTAGGAAGTTAGAAGACCTGCGTTCCCTCCTTGGCTCAGCCCAACACTAATGGTTTATTCTGGGTAAGCCATCAATCTGTTTCAGCTTAATTTTCCTTACTTCACAAATGGGAAAATTAACGCTGATCTTAGCTATCAGATAACATTGTTATGACTGTCAAATGAGATAATGGATGAGGTAGAGCTTTGAAAAGAGAAGTGCTATAAAAGATGTAAAATGTCATTATGGTACTGTGAGTACAATGCAAAAAGCATGAGATAAAAAGTCAAAAGATCTGGCCGGCGCCGAGGCTCACTAGGCTAATCCTCTGCCTGTGGCGCCGGCACACCAGGTTCTAGTCCTGGTCGGGGCGCCGGATTCTGTCCCAGTTGCCCCTCTTCCAGGCCAGCTCTCTGCTGTGGCCAGGGAGTGCAGTGGAGGATGGCCCAAGTGCTTGGGCCCTGCACCCCATGGGAGACCAGGAAAAGCACCTGGCTCCTGGCTCCTGCCATCGGATCAGCGTGGTGCACCGGCCGCAGCACGCCAGCCGCGGCGGCCATTGGAGGGTGAACCAGCGGCAAAGGAAGACCTTTCTCTCTGTCTCTCTCTCTCACTGTCCACTCTGCCTGTCAAAAAAAAAAAAAAAAAAAGTCAAAAGATCTGATGTCTGTCCCTGGTCTTCCACCATTTGGTGAGCACACACCAAGGATCAGGCACTAGACTTCAAAATAATAGCTATTCTTTATTGAGTATCTACTGTGTATTAGAAATTCTGCTAGTGCTTTATATGTATTACTTTTTCAAAAAGATTTATTTATTTATTTGAAAGAGAGATTTCTCATCTGCTGGTTCACTCTCCACATGCACAGAACAACTGAAGGGGATTTATAATGCTTTTGAGAAAACTGTGAGGTACCTGGGCGAGGGCAGAAGTGTGTGTTAAGGGGGTTCTGTTTCCTTTTGTATCACTCACAAGGACCCACACAAGATGACCCTTCTTGTAGGAAAAGGGTAGGATCAGAAAGTGCTAAGCTGGGATCCTTACCAGATCTCTTGATCAGCAGCTCTTTTGTTGGAATCTTTACAACTCCAAGCAGATACTCTTTGCATGACTGGATACTGGTTATATCACTGACTAGTAAACCAAACAAAAAAGAAAAATTATTTGGTTGTCTACTGACTAAGAGGCTGTGTTCACAGTATGTCCACATAACCTTCTACTTATACACATTAAATTTCAGTGCTGAAAGATGCAGAGGAGATCATTTTGCTTGCACTTCAGTCAGTCTGGAGTATCCACAAAAATCATTTTATAAAATTAAACATTCCTTAGAAAAAATGTCAAGCATAAAGAAAAATCGCACAAATAAAACAATAAACTCCTACACATCCTTCATTTAGATATATCCATTAACATTTTGACACATTTGCTTTATCTCTCTATACTACTTCTATCCTCCCTCACATACAATACACATTCTTATTTTTTGCTATATCGTTCAGAGATCAGTTGCAGAAACTATGACTCCATGCCTCTAAACACTTCAGCCTGGATCTCCTACAAAGGGCTATACCATTCAAAATGAAGCCTCTTTTAAATTTCATTGTGATCAGTAAATTGTTGCTTACCTGACTTGGTATTTTCATGATAGATAGCAAAAGTAATTTCTGCAAACTCCAATAGCTCTGCCAGGAAACAGGCCTCTCCACTACTGTGCTGAGTTACCAAGTTACATGGGAACTCCAGGTGGTAGGAGAACTCAGGGCAGAAGGAGCAGGCCACAGGGCGGGTCCGGCGCTGTTCTCCCTTGGGCAGGAAGGAGAGATGAGTGGTGACAGAGGCATTGACTCCAACTGAGGCACTAAACTGCAGAGCAGGTTCCTGTTCAGCCAAAGCCCTGTAGGGAAAAGAGGTGGGAATGAGAGGAATGGACCAGGGTAAAATCAGAAATCAAACTGATTGCTTAGAAAATATTCCCACTACTTTCATTAGACCACCAAGAATCATAACGACTATACGTTTTCTTTTTTTTTTTTTCTTTCCAAAGTCCCCCTTTAGGGAGGGGTCGAAGGTCCTGGGTTGCCTTTTTTTTTTTTTTTTTTTTTTTTTGGACAGGCAGAGTGGACAGTGAGAAAGAGAGACAGAGAGAAAGGTCTTCCTTTGCCATTGGTTCACCCTCCAATGGCCGCCGCGGCTGGCGCGCTGCGGCCGGCACACCGCGCTGATCCAAAGGCAGGAGCCAGGTGCTTCTCCTGGTCTCCCATGGGGTGCAGGGCCCAAGCACTTGGGCCATCCTCCACTGCACTCCCTGGCCACAGCAGAGAGCTGGCCTGGAAGAGGGGCAACCGGGACAGAACCCGGCGCCCCGACCGGGACTAGAACCCGGTGTGCCAGCGCCGCAAGGCGGAGGATTAGCCTATTGAGCCGCGGCACCGGCCCCACACTATACGTTTTCTACCTAGGCTTTAAGCAGTGCCACAATGTGTTTTCTTAGTAATTTGGGTATCACAGTGTATTTGTAGGAGGTAATAGGAAACATCATTCATCACTCTGTTTATCAGAGTGACGCTTTAAGTACAATCCATTATGCCATCCTTGTCCGTAAGCCAAAGACCACAGGAACCAACTGCAGTGGAACAAGCTGGGTCTACAGCTCACTGAAAATATATGCCACGGGGAACCCTAGGGCATCTCAGTAAGAAGGTATCAGAAAGTACTTCCAGCAAAGCGCTCGTGCTGGCTGATTTTCAGGAGGTCTTAAAGGAGTCAGACTTTGTTCTTGGTTGGTTTTATGTATGTATGTATATATGTATATATTTATTTAAAAAACTATTTATTTGAAAGGCAGAGTTAGAAAGATAAGCAGAGACAGACAGAGAGGTTTTCCTTCTGCTGGTTCACTCCTCAAATGGCTGTGACGACTGAGCTGGGCCAAGCTGGAGCCAGGAGCTTCTTTCGGGTCTCCCGTATGGGTGCAGGGACCCAAGCACTTGGGCCATCTTCCATTGCCTTCCCAGGCACATTAGCAGGGAGCTGGATTGAAAGTAGAACAGGGGCCAGTGCTGTGGTGTACCAGGTAAAGCTGCCGCCTGTGGTGCTGGCATCCCATATGGGTGCCAGTTCGAGTCCCGGCTGCTCCACTTCCGATCCAGCTTGAGGTCAATTGGGGAGTGAACCAGCGGATAGAAGATCTCTCTCTCTTTCTCTGCCTGTCCTTCTTTCTCTGTGTAACTCTAACTTTCAAATAATAAATAAATCTTAAAAAAAAAAAAAAAAGAAAGAAAGAACTTGAATCTGCACCCACATGGGATGCCGATACTGCAGGCTATGGCTTTAACCTGCTGTGTCACAGCATTGGCTCCTGGATTGGTTTTTATGGGTCTTTTCTAGAAGTAACTGGCAAAACAGTAGTACTCATTTTAGCCAGGTAGGAAGATGTTAGATATTTTGTGATTTGCATAGTGAATTTGTTTTGTCCTGTGCTTAGACAAGATTATGGAGAGGTCTTGTTTTTGTCTCACTTCCTCATGGACTGAGTGGCTCTGCTGATGTTAGTGTTTTGTAAAATTGTTTATACTCAACAGGTAAATGTCAAAGCCTAACTATGAATATTCAGCCATTTTCCAGATGTCAGTGGCTACTTTTCTTTTTCTTGGTATAGATGTTTCAAGATGTACAGATAAAATCTACCTACCTTTATTAATATTTTTAAAGATTTCATTATTTGAAAGGCAGAGGGACAGAGAGAGAGAGGGAAGAGACAAAGCGAGGGAAGGAAGTATGGAGGGAGGGAGAAAGAAAGGCTGAGAGATAGACTGATCTTCCATCAGCTGGTTCATTCTCCAAATGGCTGCAACAGCCAGGGCTGGGCCAGGCCCTCCTTCCTGGTCTCCCAAATGGATGGCAGGAGCCTAAGTACTTAGGCAATCCGCTGCCTTCCCAGTATATTAGCAGGAAGCTGGACTGGAAGCAAAGCAGTCAGGACTCAAACCAGCATTCTGATACAAGATGTGAGTGTTGCAAGTAGAGGTTTAACCCATGTGTCACAATTCGGCCCCTAGAATCCACCTAGCTTTAGTTGACACTCATCAACAGTACTCTTTTATGTGTAGGTACAGTATGAGACAAACCTCTTGGCTTCAAATTTCCCAAGAAGATACCATTAACCTTTAGGCAAAGAGGTCATCTAGTTTTGAAGCATTTCCCAATATCCCTAAAGCTGACTTAGTGGTTCCTTCCTCTTATTAGCCTCACTACTTAGTATGTAACAGGAGACGGTAGTACTCTGGAGTTACACAGATGTGGCTTTTTTTTTTTTTTTTTTTTTTTTTTTTTGACAGGCAGAGTGGACAGTGAGAGAGAGAGACAGAGAGAAAGGTCTTCCTTTGTCGTTGGTTCACCCTCCAATGGCCGCCGCACCATGCTGATCCGATGGCAGGAGCCAGGTGCTTCTCCTGGTCTCCCATGGGGTGCAGGGCCCAAGCACTTGGGCCATCCTCCACTGCACTCCCTGGCCACAGCAGAGAGCTGGCCTGGAAGAGGGGCAACCGGGACAGAATCCGGCGCCCCGACCGGGACTAGAACCCGGTGTGCCAGCGCCGCAAGGCGGAGGATTAGCCTAGTGAGCCGCGGCGCTGGCCCACAGATGTGGATTTCAATCCTAGCTCTACCATTTACTTACTGTGTGATCTCGGACAAGTTACACTTAATAAAAAAGGAAAAATAACCTAAATGATCTTTTTTTTTTTTTAATTTATTTGAAAGGCAGAGTTATTGAAAGGCAGAGAGAGAGAGAGAGAGAGAGAGAGAGAGAGAAGTCTTCCATCCAGGGTTTCACTCCCTAAATGGCTGGCATGGCCAGAGCAGGGAACTGGATTGAAAGTGGAGCAGCTGGGACTCGAACTGGTTCCTATATGGGATGCCAGTGATGCAGGAGGCAGCTTAACCTGATAGTCCACAGTGCCAGCCCCACTAAATGATCTGTAACAGAAGATTAATGTATATCCATACAATAGCATACTATGTATGTGCTTATTTTAACTGATGGAAAAATGGAATTAAAAGATAAGTTTAGAGGGTTAAGATACTGTGTGGTATATCCATATCCCACGTCATAGCGCCTGGGTTCAAGTCTGGGCTCTGCTTCCAATCCCAGCTTCCTGCTAATGTGAACTTTGGGAGGTGGCAGGCAATGGGTCAAGTAGTTGAGTCCTTTTCAGTCACATGGGAGCCCACAATTGAGTTCCCAGCTCTCCACTTTTGGCCTGGTCCAGCCTTGGCTGTTGTGGGCTTTGTGAAAATGAACCAGTGAATGGGAAAGCTCCCTCCACTTCTCCAAAAAATAAATGCAAATATAAAAGATGAGTTTATTTTGGTGAAAGTATTTTGAAATCCATGTATATGAGGGGGTCCTCAAAGACTTGATGAAAAAAATGCATACTATGATAAAACTATGTATAGATTTCCAAACATTCTTGAAGTAGACCAAACTTATATTTTAATTGTTTTTCCATGAATTTTATGAAATACACTCATATATAATAGCCTGGGAAAAATGAGATGTAAATATCAAGATCTGACCTCGGAGGGAGGCATTGTGGTATAGTAGGTAAACTGCTGCCTACAGCACCAGCATCCCACATGGGTGTGGGTTCAAGTCACGGGCACCTATGTGGGAGACCCAGATGGAATTCCTGGCTCCTGGCTTTGGCCTGGCCCAGCCATGGCCATTGTGGCCTTTTGTGGAGTGAATCAGTCAATGAAAGATGTCTCTCTCTCTCTCTCTCCCTCTGCCTCTCTGTTACAGATAAATAAACAATTATTTTTAAAAGATCTGACTTAGGTTTTCATAGGATCACTGACTATGATGCTGACAACTGACTGAAGGGAACATGCTGGTATAGGAGGTGATACTCAGAAACTCAAATGTATGGACATTGAGATTAGATTGAAGATGCAGTGACTGACATAGCATGGTTTGAGGGAATAGGGTTAAACCATGGGGGTTAAGTGGTTAAGGAAGTTACAGCAGGGCAGGTGTTTGGTACAGACAGGTGTCCATGTCAGAGTGCCTGAGTTTGATTCCCAGATCCACCTCCAATTGTAGTTTCCTGTTACTGCAAATCCTGGGAGGTAACAAGTAATGACTAAGTAGCTGGGGTTTCTGCCACCCAGGTAAGAGAACTGGATTGAGTTCCTGGTTCCTGGTTCTAGCCCCAGGTCTAACCCTGGCAGTGTGGGTATCCGGGAAATGAACCAGTATATGGGAGCTCTCTCTATATTTCTGTCTCTCAAATAAATCTTTAAAAACTTAAAGAAGGGTAGTAAATAAAATTGTTGGATAAGGTCACAGAACTAAGTTGTTAATAACAGTTAAAACAGCACTCTGCAACTACTTTACTTATATTCAGAAATATTTTTTTTTTCCTATTTGACAGGCAGAGTTAGACACTAAGAGAGAGAGAGACAGAAAAGTCTTCCTTCTGTTGGTTCACCCCTCAAATGGCCACTACGGCCGGCGGGCTGCACTGATCCAAAGCCAAGAGCCAGATGTTTCTTCCTTGTCTCCCATGTAGGTGCAGGGGCCCAAGCACCTAGGCCATCCTCCACTGCCCTGCCGGGCCACAGCAGAGAGCCAGACTGGAAGAGGAGCAACTGGGACTAGAACCCAGCACCCATATGGGATGCTGGCACTGCAGGTGGAGGATTAACCAAGTAAGCCATAGCGCCAGCCCCCAGAAATACTTTCTTAACTGTGGTTAGTGAACTGGAGATTGTATTCACACATACGAGCATCATGTTGTGCTGACCACGGTGAAGAGAGGTTTGAGAATTGCTCCTCTAAGGTGCACTTACTTGGCTGCTGCTTGCAGACCACAGGCTCTGATGATCTGGACTGAGATGGAGACAGTTCGGGCAGCAAGAACTCCCTCTGCTGTTCTTAGGCTACGCCTGTACCTTAGGCCCACATCCAGTAAACCTGAAGAATGAGGACAAAAGGAAAAAAAAGATACAAAGGTTGGCCAGAAGAATCTGTTTCACCAAACCACGAAGTCCTGGTCAGGAGGAAGGAAGAGGATCACCATTACAATCACGAATAACAGTAAGGAGCCTTGGCAGTCAGAGTAAGCCTGTCAGAAGCATATTAATTGTACCTTTTGGGTTGATGAAGGCAGAACAAGCTACTACTTCACTTTACAGTCAAGAAACTATGGCTCAGACATTCAACTGCTTGAAAGATTATATAACTATCAAAGGGAGAACTCAATTTCAGCTTTTTTTTAACCTACCAATTACATTTATAGAATTGAGTTGAGCTCCATCTTTTCTTCTGTTTTAAATCTTTAAAAGTTTTTCACACTTCACATACTTTTATCATTCTCTTATTATCAGCATCTGAAATATCCTTCTTTATATGCAACTTTATACTTAATGTCACAATTCAGGGGAAGGTTTTTAGGAACAATAGAACAAGCTGAGCAGGGAGGGTCAGTCTCAATTACAGCAAGAGAAAACCTTCTGTGTTGGCAGATGCTCTACAGCACACAAGCTCAGCAACCTGATTTAGAAGGCTCCTCCTGCTTATCTGGTGATGAACTTACAGGGCAGGTCATCCTGGGGGAAACATCAGGCTATAACATCATTCCCATTTCTAAATTATAATTTATCTTTTCCAGCTGCCAGTCCTAACCTTCTCCTCCTTACAGTGAATTCCCAGTTCATGCTAACTATATTTAACCAATCTCATATCAACTCCTTGGAACAGTAACTCACTGAGGGCAACTATTTAACAGAATTTATACTGTGAGGGCTTCTTAAATGCTTGGTGAAGATAAAGGTGAAGAGACAAGTGACATTAGCACAGCATCCATGAACTCATTTTTCTGAGAGGATGATCTCAGAGTTGCATCAGATCCTGAAGGGTACATACTCCAAAATGGGAAAAACTGCTCATGAGCAGTTTCTTATCTCATAAGAGCTGAGAAATATTTATGTACAACAACTTTGAAAGGGAAAGACAAACTAGCCTTCGATTACCTGATGATTGGTTCCTCAGTTCCTTCCTGTTTTCTAGCCTGGGGGTTAGAGGGAGATTAAAGGTCTGTATTCCCACATCCTCACGGTGCTGCGTGGTTACCATGGCACAGATCCTCGAGAGCGGCAATGTTCCTGTGGCGACCATCTGGTCTCTCACATTAGGATAATAGTATCTGTAAGCCACAAAAGGACAAGCTGTCAGTTGGAAGAATTAGCTAGAGAAATGATGCATTCTGCCCTGGAGATCAGCTTTCAGTATCTAGTTATCTTTGGTGCCTGACTGTTCTATACAGGAGATATAAAACAGTCTTATGTCCAGCTGCACTGATGGCTCATTACATGGAGGAAGAAGCCCATAAATTATAACCTGAGTGCAAGATAAACTCAACTTCCCAATGGCTTTCTGTCCCAGGAATCTGTATAGGCTTGGACCTCTGGGAGCAGTTGCTCCTAAAAGCTTCCCTCCTGCAGCAGCTGCAGTGGTTCCAAGGTGGAGCAGTCCCAATCTCCTTCCTGACTCATGCTTGTCTTCAGACTAGGCCCCTCTCATTTGGAGGGTCTACTCTATTTCCTTCTTATACCAAAGCCATTCATTACTGGCTCACAAAATTGCAAATCAAACCTTAGTGCCTTTTTTTTTTTATTTTTAAAGATTTATTTGAAAGGCAGACAAGAGAAAGAGAGGCAGCAAGAAGAGACTGTCCACCCGCTTTTTCACTCCCCAAATGCTACAGCAGTCAGGTATGACAGGCTGATGCTGGAGTCAGGAGCTCTGTCCTGGTCTCCCACATGGGTGGCAAGAACTCCAGTACTTGGGCTATCATGTGCTGTCTTCCCAGGCGCACTAGCAGGAAGCTAATTAGCAGGAAGTGGATGAGCTGAACTCCAACCAGAGCTCAGATATGGGATGCTGGCCTCGCAAGCAGCAGTGCAACCTGCTGCCACAACACTGACAAGCACCTTGCTTGGTGCTTTCAAAAATATGATTTCCACCTGATTATCTTTATGAACAATTTCTGGCATGTGGATGGTGCCCTTCCCCAGATCTGTTGCTTATACTCAGTCATTTCACTTGGTCTCCCGAAGGTGCAGGTGCAAAGGAGGGGACTCAACATCTGAATTTCTGTCAGTACCTTCTCTGGAAATCTGCTACCAATCTGCAGCACTGAGTGGATTTCTATTTTACAAAGGCAACTCTTGCGATGGTGGGAAGTGCAGATAACAAAAAACAACTTTAGCAGTGTAGATATCAGTTCGGAGGCTATCACAGTAATTTAGGCATAATATAAGGGCTTGAACTAAATAAGAAGGCACAAAAGTGGTGCCTGTTATGTTTTAGAAACAGTGGGAGCTAACAGTAACAGGACTTCACTTTTAATTTAGAGGTAGCAGATACAACTGCTCCCAAGATTTCATTAAAAACTGGACAAGAGTGGCTGTCAAATCCAAATAATATAAAAAAAGGGCAGACAGAGTTGCTCAGCTTCCTCATAATAATGCAACCCAGGCTGCTTAAGGACAGGATCCTTTATGACTCTGCATTTCCTTCTGAGGCTCAGGAGTAGGTTCGCTATACGGTACCTGCACCAGATTTCAAACTGGACTCCACCTCCAGGCACGACCCCTTTTGCAGAGAAGGCTCCTAGTAGGAGCCTTTGCACTGGGACTTCAGGTGGCAACAGGAGAGAGTGATGGTGCTCGCTGTGGAAGATGGGATCCGGAACACAGAGCGTGGTTGCAGTTCTGAAGGGCTTCAGAGCAATTCCTTGGGGAAGAAAAGCACACGACTTAAGGTTTCACAGGTGGTAGGACAGTACTTTAACATACAGTATTTAATTTTATTCTTACAATATTGCTGTAGAGATAACTAAGCTGGTGCTATTACTCCCACTTTATAGATAAGGACATGGACATCTTTCTGTATACTTATCAACCATGTGTCCATCTTTGGAGAAAGTTCTATTCAGATCCCATGCCCACTTTCTAATTGGGTTTTTAAAATTACTGACCTCTCAGAGTCCTATATATATTCTGTATACAGGTATATCTCTATTTGAACCCCCCGGATCAATACTGGCAGCACTTTGGCAATCATTCTTGGACATGCACAGAATGGTGAAAAATTTGAGTCATCCAATTTGCTGTTCCCAGCTGAGATCGAAAAAGGTGACAGATTCTTTTTTCTTGTTTCAGCTCTTAGAAATGACAAGGAGATGGAGGTGGTAAGGAGCAGTGTGACACAGTAGAAGAAGCTCTAGCTCTGGATTCAGTTGGATAGGGTTTGATTTTCAACCTTGGCACCTGTAAGTCAGATGGTCCCAGGCATATCACTTATTACCTCTGAACCCTGTTTCCTCCTTTGTAAAATGAATACAATGTATCAGGATAAGTTGTTTGTAGTATTTAGATTATGTATGATCCATGTGAGTTGTGCATATGTTTATATTTTCCTAGGAGCAACGGTTCAAGATTGCCTAATTCAGAGGTTGGTGCTATGATGCAGTGGGTTAATCCTCTGCCTCCAGTGCTGGCATCCCATATGGGTGCCAGTTCTAGTCCCAGTTGCTCCTCTTCCAATCCAGCTCTCTGCTATGGCCTGGGAAAGCAGTAGAAGATGGCCCAAGTCCTTGGGCCCCTGCACCTGCGAGGGAGACCCAGAGGAAGCCCCTGGCTCTGAAAAAATAGTCTGAAAAGCCGTTGCAGCCATTTTGGGAGTGAACCAGTGGATAGAAGACCTTTCTGTCTCTCCCTCTCACTGTCTGTAACTCTACCTCTCAAACAAATAAATAAAATCTTTTAAAAAAATTTAAAAAAACATTGCTTAATTCAGTGTTCATGGCAACTTTTACAACACGACTACTGCAAACAATGAGAATCAACTGTGTATAAGAATTATAGATAATTTCCTGAAACATGGATTTTTTTGTATTTATATAATGAAAGTTTGGAATGAAGTACTTAAAGTGTCAAAAACTCAAAAAAAAAAAAAAGAATACAGATAATTGTATAGTAAGAATTATAGATAAGAATGCAAAGGCAAATGTCCTAAATGGGACAACACGTAAATAATTGGCAGATCTAGGTAAAGGGTATATAGAAGTTCTTTGTACTATTTTCACAACTTTTCCACAAACTTGAAATCATATCAAAATAAAGAGTTATCTTTACTTAATATAGAGCTGGTCTTCCGTGTACAAAGTTAACTGAAAATGGATCTTAGTGGAGACTGGGACTGGGAATGGGTGAGGAAGGAAGAGGAGGGGTGGGAGCGTGGGGGAGAAAGCGGGTAGGGTGGGAAGAATCACCATATTCCTAAAATTGTACTTATGAAATACATGACTCCTTAAATAAAAGTGGTTTTTTTTGTGTGAAAAAAAAAAGTTACAAAAAATAGTCTGAAAAAAGAGAAATAAAAGCAAACTTAGCTGGGGGCTAGAGCTGTGACCCAGCAGATTAAAGCCCCAGCCTACAGTGCCGGCATCCCATATGGGCACCGGTTCAAGTCCCGGCTGTTCCTCTTCCGATCCTCTCTGCTATGGCCTGGGAAAGCAATAGAAGATGGCCCAAGTCCTTGGGCCCCTGCACTCATGTGGGAAACCCTGGGTCCTGGGAAGCTCCTGGCTCCTGATTATCTCCGCTCTGGCCATTGTGGCCATTTGGGGAGTGAACCAGTGCCTGGAAGACCTCTCTCTCTCTCTCTCTCTCTCTCTGTCACTACCTCTCTCTGTAACTCCTTCAAATAAATAAAATTAATCTTAAAAAAAAAAAAAAAAAAAACTTAGCTCATCTCTTGTTTTACTGCCTCGGTATGATCGGAAACATTAAACAATACAAAATTCACTTAGGAAAAAAAAATATTAAATATAACCATTAAAAAAGAACCATACAAAATAAGAAGGCCTTATCGCCCAAACCTACCATTTTCAAGGAACTCGGGTCCTTTTAGAGCACTAGCTTGTGAGTCTTGAACTGGAAAGTAGTACTGGACATAACAATCTGCTTCTCCCCAGACTGTTGCCTGAAGAGGCACTAGCCCTTTAAGCATCTCCACATGGAACTCAAAGTGGTGCTCCATCAACCCATCTCTTTGGTCCTCTGCCTAGTCAATGAAACAGACACACTGGTGAGCCGTAAAGAGTAACTTGCTCATAGTATCCCTGCCTCTCTAGGAAGTCTGAGAATATATGAAGAAATAAGAAAATTGGCTGATGCTAAAACAAGATTCTTAATTTTACTTATGTATAACTCTAACTGCTCAGTATGTTCATACCCACAGGTTTTACTCTAAACCATGAAGTTGGCTTAATATTAGGAAATGCACAAATGTAATTTAGTACACTAATGGAACAAAGAAAAAATGACAATCAATAAATTTAAAAAGGCATTTGACAAAATTCAACATTTGTTTCTTATAAAAGCTCTTAGTACACTAAGAATAGAAAGCTATTTCCTGAATAGAAAAAATAACATACTTGAAGCAAATATATATTAACTTAATTACTATTTCTAAAGAAGCTGAGACTGTCCAATAATGATAGGAACTACTTTGAGGGTAGTGAATACACCATATTGCTACTAAAGGTATACTGCAACTATCGATGAATTATGTATTTATTATTTACTATGAGCAGCTGTTTGTAATAGCCAATTTAACACACACAGCTACTAACAGTGGACTCATGGTTTAGACTTGGGGTGTGACTCCAGAGCCAGTGTTCTTTACCCCTATCCTATGTAGCCTTAGCACACATTAGACACTGGTTATTAGGAATATTCAAAGGGGGAACTGAGGGTTTAGATATGCGTCAGACTATATGATTTATATAGTTTTTAATCAGGAAAAGCTGGGGCTGGTGCTGTGGTACAGCAGGTTAAGTTGCCATATACAGTGCTGGCATCCCATATGGGTGCCGGTTTGAGGCCCAGCTACTCTACTTCAAACCAGCTCCCTGCTAATGAGCCTTCGAAAGCATAGAAGATAGTTCAACTGCTTGGGCCCCTGCACCTGTGTGGGAGACCTGGAAGAAGCTCCTGGCTTCAGTATGGCCCAACCCTGGCCATTGTGGCCATTTGGGGAGTGAACCAGAGGATGGAAGATTTCCTTCTCTCTCTGTCTCTCTATTTCTGCCTTTCAAAAAAATTAAATAAATAAATCTTAAAAAAAAGAATTTTTCTTTGAACTCTCAAAACACATTAGTAATACTCACTCAAGAACTACTTAGGAAACAGAAAACTTGGAATTTGATTCTCTAGAGCAAAAATTTTAGGTAAAAAAACTTTGTCACCACAGTTGCCTAATTTATTCATGTAATATTTACCGATTTAATAAATGCCTGCCAACAGCCAGAAGCCAGGGAACTCCTCTAGGTCTCCCATAGGGTGGCAAGGACCTAATTACGTTGGCCATCATCTGCTGCATCCCAGGCACATCAACAAGGAGCTGGATTACCAGTGAGGTGGGACTTGAATCTAAACACTCTGATATGGGATGTGGGTGTTTTAAGAGGTAGCTTAACTGGCTGCAACACAATGCCTGTGCCTCTACCTCTAACTCATTTTTAAAGGCAATTAAATTACTAGAGAAAAGGAGTACTTTCTGGTTGTCTAATTAGATTTTCTTTATAAATTCAGGATCTAAGAGGGACACAGAAATCCATTTAAACCATAACAGAAAAAGACAAATGATTGCTTGGGTTTATAGAAAGCACTGGAATGCAAATTATGTTCTTTTGTTGAGCTTTTCATTACTGACAAAGAATTTGGGACAATGGCTTCAATAAAACAGCAAGAGAAAATGAAATTATGGTGTTTTTGTGACCCTTATTGTCTAGTCAGTACCATAGCAACAGATGCTACAGGTTGCTGGTCCAGGAAATGGGCTGGCCTAGGGCTGAAGGGAGGGAGTGTTCCTTCTTCATTCTTTAATCTTTGTAATGCCATTATCTGGTCTGAAGAACCCATAGCTAAAAAGACTCGAAGACTTCCATTTTGGTGGCCTGAGAACACATCAATCACAGGCATGTAGCTGTCAACAGCAACAACTGGATACTGAGCTTCAAGCAGCAGGTGAGAAATCTTGGGATCTCTAGAGGAGGAGAAATTGTGAATGAGCAAATAACAATCATTAATCATGTGACAGAGTTGCTTTGTTTCTTAGTTGGTTTATCACAATTTAGTCAAAATGGATGTATAACTAGAAAAGTTAATAAGTAGTTTTAAATATTGGTTAGTAACCAAATAAAAATTACCAGGCAGTTAAGTTCAACAAGTAGCTATTTGAGGGCAGTGAATGTGTCAGATGTTCTGTCTGTATTATGGGTTCCAGCCCAGGGTCGGCAGTGCAACATCGTTTTAGCTGGGACTCGCTGAACTGCATCGCTTTAGAGGGATGCAGTGGGGTGAACTGGGAAAAGGGTGGGCACTAAGCCTGGCAGGTAGGACTGGGATAAAATACCAATGACATCTGCCATTTATCGAATGTCCACCACATGGTAGGCACTTTATAGTACTTTTAATCTGTTAATAACTACAAAGGTTGATATTATCCACCATTTGCAGTAAAGAAAAGCTAAATTCAAAAGGGTTAAGTAGCTTACTAAAGATACACCAGTAGGAGGTTGAGCTGGGATTCAAGCTTTGATCCACATGATTCTAAAGCCCCCAACGGTATCCTTTATACCAATCTGAATCTTAGCTCTGCCACTTGCAGTGTGAGACTCTTTTCTGTCTTCTCATGTGTGAAATGGAGGCAATTCAACCCCCATCCCAGGGCTGTTAGGGCTAAACTGAGATAACAAATATCAAATACCAACAACGATGCTTGGTACACAATAAATGCTCAGTAATTGGTAGTTACTATTGTTTTGTGCTCTCTTAGCCTAGAACAAGCTCTAATGGAATGAGAAGGGAAATGGAGGAAGGCGAATTCCAGATCAGATAATATTGCAAGTACAAAAAGGGGAAAAGTCAAAAGCCTACAGTGGGCAACGGCAGTCATGATCCCATTACTTCTCAGCCTTTCCAAGCTTTCCAATGTTATCACTGTAAGCACTTAACTTCACACAAGGTGTACTCAATGTGTTTTCTCACTGAATCTTCACAACTGCATCGTTGGAGATGGGGGATCTATCATCATCTTCATTTTACAGAAGAAAAGAAAGCCACAAAAGGTAAGTGACTTCTCCCAGCCAAGTGACATCAATTTCCTTATTTGTACACTAGAGACTAAGTGGTCAAAGTAAAGCTCAAATGAGATAAGGGCCACAAAAGTGCTCCTTGTAACATGTAAAACACATTTAAAACAGAATCATGAGGAGCTGCTAGGTAAAAGGTGAGTGCCAAAGTAAAAATTGGAACCTTGAGTGAAAACAACAAACAGTCTCTACTGAGAATAGAAATGATCTTAGGGTTAATCAATATCTACCAAAGTGTTAAATTCAGGTATATCAAATATGAAGGTCTAAAACACAATATTCATTACAGAAATCTTGAAAATAGCTGCTGTGAACAATACTGAGGCTCTGTGACAGGTTCTGATTAGCTCTGTGAGATGCTAACTGCAGGCAGTAGAGCTTTTTAGAGAAGAGAGTGACTCTTGAGCCAGGCCATCCCTGAGTTCTTCACCTGGCTCCACTCTAATGACATGTGTGATAAGTAATTCAATGCCTCTGTGTCTCTGTTAACTCTTGGGTACAACAGGGAAATCAAAGTAGCCACCCAGAGGTCATTATGAAGATTAAATGACTTGTGGTAAGTACGGCTCTTAGCACTGTGTCTGAATCCTGGTTAGCAGTGTCTGTAAGGCTGCTTCAAAGAGGAGAAAGAGCAGTGACCATGGTGCATGGAGAAAAGTCCTCCAAGGGGCTGCTGGGCTCCAAATGTCTGCAAACCCAAAGGATTCCTCTTCAGTCCACACAAAAATAAAGATGCAAAGCAAAACAAAGAATACTCCAAAAGATCCTATTTACTTGAATGACATGTAAAACTGATGGAGGGGGAGTTTCACCAGCCCGAGCAGCTTGTCCTGTCCTGGGCTCCGCACCTTGTTCCAAGTTTCAATTACCATCACGTTGTTCTTAAGCCTATCCAGGTATTTGGAAGACAGAGAGACAGGAATCACCTGGGGGAGAGGAACAACCAAAAAACCTTCAACAAAACAAACCCCACAACAGAGAGTAAAGGTTGATTTATACTTTTATTCACCCAACATTTACTGAACGCCTGTTGCGTATAGGCAGTGTGAAGATATAAAGCATCAAGATAAAACCCACTCTGCAGGTGGAAGTCTGCTACTAGAGACTCAGGCATAAAGGCAAGATACAAACCATGAAGAGTCCTCTGATGGCAAAGCTCATTTATGAGAGTACTTCAAAATGCTTTGGGGAAAATGGAATTAAAATACTAAGTTTATTAGGCAGGTGTTTGGCACAGCAGTTAAGCTGCCACTTGGGGCACTTGTATCTCATAAGTGAGTGTCTGGGTTTGAGTCCTGGCCCTGATCTCCAGTTCAGGTTCCTCCTAATACACACACTGTGAGGCAGCAGGTGATGGCTCAAGTAGTTAAGTCTCTGCCATCCAAGAGGGAGACCAGGATTGAATTGTTTATTTTGGTATAAAAACTTTTGAAATCCATCCATATGAGAGATCTTCAAAAAATGGAAAAGATAGAGATCTTTCATCTGTGGTTCACTCCTTAAATGGCTGCAATGGCCAGAGTGGGGCCAGTCTGAAGCCAGGAACCAGGAGCTTCTTCTGGACCTCCCATGTGGGTGCAGGGACCCAAGGGCCTCGACCATCTTTCACTGCTTTTCCAGGCACATTAGCAGGGAGCTGGATTGGAAGTGGAGCAGCTGGAACTCGAACTGGCGCCCATATAGGATGCTGGCACTCTAGCTTTACCCGCTATACTACAGCCATGGTCCCTAAACTTATCTTTTTTTTTTTTTTTTTTTTGACAGACAGAGTGGACAGTGAGAGAGAGACAGAGAGAAAGGTCTTCCTTTGCCGTTGGTTCACCCTTCAATGGCCGCCGCGGCCAGCGCGCTGCAGCCGGCGCACCGCGCTGATCCGATGGCAGGAGCCAGGAGCCAGGTGCTTTTCCTGGTCTCCCATGGGGTGCAGGGCCCAAGCACTTGGGCCATCCTCCACTGCACTCCCTGGCCACAGCAGAGGGCTGGCCTGGAAGAGGGGCAACCGGGACAGAATCCGGCGCCCCGACCGGGACTAGAACCCGGTGTGCCGGCGCCGCTAGGCGGAGGATTAGCCTAGTGAGCCGTGGCGCCGGCCCCTAAACTTATCTTTTAATTATACTTTTCCATGAAGTTTTTGTAGTACACCTCAGCAATGAACTTCTGGGACACAGAGAAGGTTGCTAGACACGTCAAACATGGTGCTTGTCACCTTTTGTAGGACAAAGTGACCTACTTGTAAACTCTGCTGAGACAGAGATGTTTTTAAAACAACACTGACTGGGCCGGCGCCACGGCTCACTAGGCTAATCCTCCGCCTAGCGGCGCCGGCACACCGGGTTCTAGTCCCGGTCGGGGCGCCGGATTCTGTCCCGGTTGCCCCTCTTCCAGGCCAGCCCTCTGCTGTGGCCAGGGAGTGCAGTGGAGGATGGTCCAGGTGCTTGGGCCCTGCACCCCATGGGAGACCAGGAAAAGCACCTGGCTCCTGGCTCCTGCCATCGGATCAGCGCGGTGCGCCGGCCCCGCCGGCCGCGGCGTGCTGGCCACGGCGGCCATTGGAGGGTGAACCAACGGCAAAGGAAGACCTTTCTCTCTGTCTCTCTCTCTCACTGTCCACTCTGCCTGTCAAAAATAAAAAAAAAAAAAAAACACTGACTGGACAAGGGCTGAGCACTTATCAAAGGGGAGTCAGTCCAATGGATAGCATTTAATGCAACAGCCTGGTGGAAAAAGCTCTGCCTGAAGGGTATCACAGTAAACAGCAAAGCCAGTTGTTCATCTGAATTTTCAATAGTAAAATTATTCCAGAATTGGTTAGCTGGTAGTTGAAAAAGAGATGACAAGCCTACCAAAGAGAACCAGAGATCTAGCACCAAATATAGTTCCGTCAAATAAACTGGAGAAACCAAGGCACCAAGTGTAGTGAAGGAACCCAGGTGTAGTAACTGTACTAGCAGATGGGCATAAGGCCCCGTGATATAACCAGTAGAAAACATGAGAGGCGGGGCTGGCACCGTGACACAGATTAAGCTCCTGCCCGCAATACCAGCATCCCATATTAGAGCTCCAGTTCAAGTATCTGGATCTCTGCCACATCTGTGGGAGACTTGGATGAAGATCCTAGTTCCTGGCAACAACTACTCGGCCTGGCCCAGCCCCGAAGAGTGAACCAGCAGATGGAAGATCTCTTTCTCTCTGTCTCTCCCTCTCTGTTACTCTCCTTTTCAAATTAATAAAATAAATCTTTACAACAAATAAACAAACCAAAGAAAGAAAACATGAAGGGCAAAAAAGGTGAAACCAGAAGCAGTACAAGTCATACTGAGAAGATACTAGAAGAGCAGAGAACCAGAGCAGAGTTGATTTTGTGTCCAGCTAAGAAACACTATTTATTATACAAATGAATACATTTCTGCTCTTTGAAACTAAAAAAGTAAAACGAACACAGCAACCTAAGCTCCAGACAGGGAAGTTTCAGAAAGAGCTTCTGGGAGAAGGTAATCCTAAACTTTAAGGCTGAGCTGGTGTTAACTAGCACAAAGAGTTCTGCCCAATATGTGTCACGAAGGCTAAGGAAGAAATTCAAGACAGAGGAACAACACACGTAAGACACAGAGGGAAGAGAGAATTCGGGAAACCTGAGTAGTTGACCACAGCTGGACTACCCAGTGTGAAGGGAAGAGCGGCAGAAGTGGAAAACAAAATACAGCTGGTTCTTAAAGGATCTTGGACTCACATTCAGTCCTGAAGGCTATGGGGAATCACTGAGGGGTTTTAGGTAGAGGAGCAGAGTGTTCAGGCTAGTGTTTTAGAAAGAATGCTCTTCTTGGTGCACAGGGAAAGAACTGGCAACAGGGAGACCGGTTTAAAGGCTCTCTGGAATGAGGGTGAGGGCCTGAATGGAACCAGTGGCAATGAGGGTGGAGGTAAGGGGGTGTATTCCAGAGGCGATGAAGTTTGCAACACTTATATTGAATTCGATGAGTACTTACATAAGAGAGTCAAGGACAACTTTGAGGTTCTATTTAAGTTTCTGAGTAAATTATAATATGAATGAGGGTAGACACAAAGAAGAACAATTTGGGAGGAAAATAAATTCAGATTTGGAAATATTTGAATTCCTTCTTTCATTTAAACATCTTTATTGAATGTCTGGAACATGCTAGGCAATGCGTTAAGTGCCAAATGTAAGGTGCTTTTTGGTGATAACCAGCAAGCAGTTAGATCTGAAATTAGAGGGAAAAGTCTGGTTCACAGGAAAGTTTAGATTTAGAAGTTATCTTCATAAAAATGACAACTGAAGCTGTGGGAATAGATGTGATGACCAAAGGGAAAAGAAGGTTGATTTGGAAAGTTGCCAGGGATACAGCAATGAATGGGAACATCGACACTAAAAGTTCAGACAAAGGAAGAACTGCTGAGGTTATTGCCATTTTGCTAGCTTTTCCTCTTAGCCCAAAAGATCAGCAGTAGAGTCAAGAGAGAAAACAAGAAAGTGGAGATAAAAAACCAAGAAAGAAAATAATTCTACAGACAAATCACATAAGATGAATATTGAAATAAATGGAGGGACAAAGGAGACCGAGGGAGAATATATAAATAAAAAAATAAAGAAGCGATTGGAGATGGGAGGGTCCATTAAAAAGATCATGGAAAAGTGGAATTATAAGATGTCTCTTTTGGTGTTGTTTTTTTTTTTTTTTTTTTTTTTTTTTTGACAGGTAGAGTTATAGACAGTGAGAGAGACAGAGAGAAAAGCCTTCCTTCCTTCCTTCCTTCCCTCCCCAAATGGCCACCATGGCCGGCGTGGTGCCCATCTAAAGCCAGAAGCCAGGTGCTTCTTCCTGGTCTCTCATGCAGGTGCGGAGCCCAAGCACTTGAGCCATCCTCCATTGCCCTCCTGGGCCATGGCAGAGAGCTAGCCTGGAAGAGGAGCAACTGGGACATGAACCTAGTGCCCATATGGGATGTTGGCGCCACAGGTGGATTAACCAAGTGAGCCATGGTGCTGGCCCCTGGTGCTTTTTTTTTTTTTTTAAGATTTATTTATTTATTTGAAAGAGTTACAGGGAGAGGGAGAAGAAAGAAGGAGGGGGGGAGGGGGGAAGGGGGAGAGGGGGAGAGGGAGAGGAGAAGAGAGGGGAAGAGGGGGAGAGAAGGGAGAGGGGGGAGGGGGAAGAGGGGGAGAGAGGGGGAGTGGGAGGGGGAAAGGGGGAGAGAGGGGGAGTGGGAGGGGGAAAGGGGGAGAGAGGGAGAGAGTGAGAGGGAGCGGAGTCTTCCATCCGTTGGTTCACTCCCCAGTTGGCTGCAATGGCCGTAGCTGTGCCAATCCAAAGCCAGGAGCCAGGAACTTCTTCCAGTTCTCCCATTCTGGTGGGCCTAAGGACTTGGGCCATCTTCTACTGCTTTCCCAGGCCATAGCAGAGAGCTGGATTAGAAGTGGAGCAGCTGGCACTCAAACCAGCACCCATACAAGATGCCAGTATTGTAGGCGGTGGCTTACTCTCTACGCCACAGAGCATTTTAAAAACAATTTATGAGGGGCCGGCGCCATGGCTCACTTGGTTGATCCCCTGCCTACGGTGTTGGCATCCCATATGGGTGCCAGGTTCTAATCCCGGCTGCTTCTCTTCCAGTCCAGCTCTCTGCTGTGGCCCGAGAGGGCAGTGGAGGATGGCCCAAGTTCTTGGGCCCCTGCACCTGCATGGGAGACCAGGAAGAAGTGCCTGGCTCCTGGCTTCAGATTGGCGCAGCGCTGGCCGTAGCAGTCATTTGGGGAGTGAACCAATGGAAGGAAGACCTTTCTCTCTGTCTCTCTCTCATTGTCTACAACTACCTGTCAAAAAAAAAAATTCATGAATACGCATTTATTTCAAAAGTTTTTACATCCAAATAAGCTATAATTCCATTTGTCCACAAAACTTTTTGAAATACCCTCTAACAGGTCAGTTGGGAAAGGTTTAACTAATCAAAGTCCCAGAGGAAGAAGAAAGGAATAGAATCCAGAACTCAGGCTAAAGAAATAGTGAGAAACCATATGAACTGAGATATAATAAAAAGAAACAGTCAAAAGAGTTTTAATATACTTTCAATGTCATTTCCTCTTCCCATCCAATAGTGTACACCAAATGAATACAAAGTTCCCTCCTACTCTAAATGTTCTAGATTTCTTTAAAGATGGAATAAGGATTTGGGAAACACTTGTCTCCCATCCCTGTACACCCATACTGGATAGGGAATGTACACAGTTACCTGAGAAAAGTTAAAGACTGGTTGTGTGGTACCCCAAGCGATGACAGATCTGGTGACTTCTTCTGTGAAGAGTTTGCAGTTTAAATAAACATTGCATGATGCCTGTTTTTCAGATTCTCCAGGAGTGAAATCTTTCCCCTCTGGCACCATCAATAGCACATGTAACAGCAAGGCATCTTCTTGTGTTGACCCATTTGTCCGACTCACTAAATTATGGGAGGCTGGCGGAGTCATCAAGTTGGAAGGATGTGGTGCTACAGGGCTCAGTGATTTTGGGTTAGGGAGCACCAAATTCTGTGCCTTCTTTGTAGTTTCCTCATAAATTTGATTTAGGTTCTTTAAATTTTTGGTAGAGGTAATATCTTGGTTAGCTTCTGGTAGTATCTTATCTGGACTTGTGGGTTCACAATGTGGGGTATGTTGGATATTGCTACTTAGTTTAGTATTGACACCAGTGAAATCTTTATTATCTGTAACAAGCTCCACGGTTACCTATAAAACAAAAAGGAAAAGAATCGATAAGAATGTCCTCTAGAACCGGAATCAGAATTTTGGAGCTGGAAACAACATTAGATTATTAGCCAATGAGTTAACTAATCCTCAAATACCGTAATGTAAAAAAAGTAACAGATTGCATATATATTAACTTGCCAGACTAAGCAAAGCTAGGCAGATGATTTATTAATAATACAAGATGAGCCTAAAACATCACCCTGTGCCAGAAAATAAAGTAGTACTCAGAAAAGATTGGAGATATATTTAAAGGACACAATTTAGTTGAACAGGATCCCTCTGGCTAAATCTAGGACAATTTGACCATCAATTTGAATAACAGAAATGGATTATAACCTAATGAATAATATAAGAATCCACCAGTCCATACTGAAAAAATTAAAATGGGAGAAGTGACCACTCTTCCATCTAGAATGCTATTTAATAAAATGTACAGGGAACTGAGCAAGAAATGGTCATTTTACAACGATCATAACAAGCATAATCAGGTAAGCCTCAGTGGAGGTACAGTCTACAAAATAACAGGCTTACTTTTTAAAAATGTTAGTGTACAAAAATACAAAGGGCTGTGGAACTATTCCAGACTAAACAAGATCAGAAAGATAGGACAATTAAACACAAAAGATAATCTTGGACTGGAAAAACAGCTGCTAGAAAGGAAAGTACTGGTGAAAACCGAGCATGAACTATAGATATAGTAATACTATTAAATTGCTTTCTATAACTCAAGTATTATGCATGATAATGTCCCTGTTCTCAGGAAATACATGCTAAAGAATTTAGGAGTAAAGAGATAGGTCTGTAACTTAGCCTCAAATAGTTCAGAAAAAAAGCGTGTGTACATACTATTATACAGGTATAGATATACGGGGAGGAGATAAAGGAACAGAAGAGAAAAGAGGCAGACAGATACTTACAAAGTAAATGTGACAAATATTAAGAACTGGTGAGTCTGGGCAGAGGATATGGGAGTTCTTTGTACTACTTTCATAATTTTTCTCAAAGTTGATGTTATTTCAAAATAAAAATTACAAAAAACGTTAAAAAGTAAAAAGAGTGAGTGTTGGCCTAGAGGTTAGGATGATGTCTAGGATGCCCATGTTCCATACTGCAGTACCTGGGGGTTTGAACCATGACTTCGGTTTTAGCTCCCTGCTAACACAGATGCTGGGAGAAATGGTGATAACTCAAGTAATTGGGTCCCTCTACCCTGTGGGAGACCTGGACTGAGTTCCTGGGACAACCCATTACCCTCTCAGGGCTTCCCAGTCTCTCAGTCATTGTGGATATTTGGAGAGTGAATCAGCAGGCTAGAGCTTTCTCAAGGAAAAAAAAAAAAGGTAAAAAAGAAAAATGAGGGACTGGTGCTGGGGCATAGTGTGTAAAGCACCGCCTGCAGTGCTGGCATCCCATATGGGTGCCAGTTTGCGTCCCAGCTGCTCCACTTCCGATCCAGCTCTCTGCTACAGCCTGAGAAAGCAGTAGAAGATGGCCCAAGTCCTTGGACCTCTGCACCCGTATAGGAGACCTGGAAGAAGCTCCTGACTCCTGGCCCAGTTCTGGCCGTTGTGGCCATCTGGGGAGTGAACCAACAGATGGAAGACTTTTCTCTCTGTCTCTCCCTCTCTCTGTCTGTAACTTTGCCATTCAAATAAATAAATAAATCTTAAAAAAGAAAAAAAAAGATTCAGGATAAATGATTAATTTGAGGAACAGAAGTGATCACTTCCTGTTAAAAGACTGATTTAACTAGGAATAAAGTATTCTTGTTGTTCCTTTTATCTGAGACACACAGGTGTTACACAGCAAAATTACTTTGGTTTATTGACTATGGACTGATTAATAGCACTTCTGTCAACACAGCCAGGACAGAAACAATTTCTAGTCCATCAATTCTATTTATTATACCTACCTGATTTTTAAGCTTTACAGTCCAGCAAGAACCAAAAAATAAAACTTGGACAGTAGAAGGGCAAGGTGGTTGTCTGATCACCACCTCTTGCTTACCTCCCTGTACTCACTATCCCATCACGCTGTTTATTTTCTTTACAGCACTTCTGCTGACCTATTTCAACAGAAGCTCCACAACAGCTTTTCTGCTTCACTGCCATATTCTCAGGGCCAGTCACAGACACATACTCAGTAAACACTTCAGACTTCCTGAATGCGTATCTATATACCTTGAGGGGGCCAAGCAGAATCTGATCAATCTGATCATTTTCATGCTGCACTGGAAGTTGGTCGCTGAAAGAAAGCAGCTCTGACTGAATGACAGCTCGCAAAGGAAGCGACGCAGAGCCAATGACTTCTGGCTGTGGAAACAAGCATAGAAAGTTTAGGTTTAATTAAAGAGGAACATACAGAATTTTAATCAAAGTGACAGCACATGTAGTTTATAAAGGAACTCATACTTTTGAAGTCAAAACCTTAATTATTAGAGGGTGGCAACTCTAAGTGGGGTCCCATATTCTGTATTTTCAGCCCCCTCCAGGTTTCACTAGTGCTCTCTGAAAAAGTATAGATGGTTTCAAAAGTCACAAAGATGTTGGAAGATGATCTGTTATGAAGAGTTAAGTTTTTATTCAAATTGTTCAGCTTCACTCTTAACAAAAAAATAAAACTTAGATGATACAAATTTTTGCCATTAAGATGAAGAAAATCACAAAACTTAATTATTTGATGCTTTCAAGACTATAGAGAAATAGGAGACTGTCATATGACTAAAGCTGGGAATATAAACTGGTAACATACTTCTGGACAGCGAATTTGATAATTTGCATAAAATATTTAAATATTCATATTCCTTGGTCCAGTAATTCTAATTCTGGGAATTTATACTAAAGAAACACTAAACAATACATATAAGACCTATATATATGCATATATTAATAAAAATAATCACATATCTAATAATCAGGAATTATTTAATTATAGCACATCAATATGGAAGAGTATATAGTCATTAAAATGTTTAGTTAAAGTCCAGGGACAGTGTTGTGGTGCAGCAGGTTAAGCTGCATTTGTGATGCCATCATCCAATACAAGCGGGGGTTCATGTTCCAGCAGTCCCATTTCTGATCCAGTTCCCTGCTAATGCACCAGGGGAAGCAGTAGAAGATGGCCCAATTACCTGGGCCCCTGTCACCCATGTGGGAGATCTGGATGAAATTCTAGGATCCTGGCTTCCGTCTGGTGCAGCCCCTGCCATTATGGCCATTTAGGGACTGAACTAGCAGACTGAAGAGCTCTCTCTATTTTCTGTCTTCCTATTTTTCTATATATTCCAAAAGACCTTGTATTATTTATTCGCTGAGAAAATGAACAAAAAAGCCCAAAACACTTTCCTCATGCTATCCACATCAAAGACAAGGTCAAATGATAAAGGCTGCTCCATTATTGAAGGAATTAAAAAATTTCTAATATTATATAGTTCATTGACTTGTGTTATCACAGTTGCAAGTGGAATTTATAACTTTTGAATTAGTTGATCAAAACTGCTAACTAGAAGACGGCTCAAGTGCTTGGTTCCCTGCTTCTGCATGGGAGACCCAGAGGAAGTTCCTGGCTCTTGGCTTCTGATTGGCCTAGCTCCAGCTATGGCAGCTGTTTGGGGAGCAAACCAGCAAATTGAAGACCTCTCTGTCTGTCTCTGCCTCTGCCTCTCTGTCAACTCTACCTCTCAAATAAATAAATGAAATCTTAAAAAAAAAAAACCCTAATACCTATAATTATCTTATTTTGAACATGGGTAGAATACTTCATATATTCTACCTGTAAACTGATATGGTGTTGAAGGCAAAGCTGCTGCCTGGGATGCCATACGGGTATCCCGTACGTATGCTGCTTCTTGTTCTGGTTGTTATACTTCCAACCCAGCTCTCTGCTAATGGCCTGGGGAAAACAGTGGAAGATGGTCCAAATATTTGGACCCCTGCACCCATGTGGGAGACTCATGATGAAGCTCTAGCTTCCGGAATTGGCCTGGCTCAACCCTGGCCATTGCATCCATTTGGGGAGTTAGCCAGCAGATGGAAGATCTCTCTCTGTTTCTCCCTCTAACTCTCAAGTAATCAATAAAGCTTAAAAAAAAAAAAAAGGAGGTAGGGAGTAGAATCTCAAATGATAGCCAATAGCTGTCATTTCTCTCTATGGTATGGAACAAGTAAAGAGATTAGGAACTTAGGATCTAAAGACAGAAGACTTGGGATGGAGTCCTCACTTTGTCTTTTACTTGACTGGGTGATCTCAGATATGTTTTTAAAAAATTTTTTTTTATTTGACAGGTAGAGTTATAGACAGTGAGAGAAAGAGACAGAGAGAAAGGTCTTTCTCCCTTTGGTTCACTCCCCAAATGGCCGCTATGGCCAGAGCTACGCCGATCCGAAGCTAGGAGCCAGGTGCTTCCTCCTTGTCTCCCATGCGGGTACAGGGGCCCAAGCACTTGGGCCACCCTCCACTGCACTCCCGGGCCACAGCAGAGAGCTGGATTGGAAGAGGAGCAACCGGGATTAGAACCCGGCGCCTACATGGGATGCTGGTGCTGCAGGCGGAGGATGAACCAAGTGAGCCAGGGCGCCAGCCCCACAGATATGTTATTGACTTCATTAAATCTTAGTTTCTTCATCTGTAGGATGAAGATAATAATGTACATAATTCACAGAGTTGTTAAGATGAATAAATCTGACACTGTGTTCATGTAGAATCTTTAGCACATCAGGACTATAATAATAGGTAAACAGAGATTAGTTATAATAATAATAAAAATATTAGTGTTGCTTAAGCCTGTAGAAATCCCTAGTTTAGATATGAACATACTTTTAAGTATGCTCCAAGTGTATTGTGTGACTGGTAAGACAAAGGTCAGTCACTTGAAGTACCTTTTTCTGTGGAGTTTTCTTTGTGTAAATTTGGAAAGTGAGGTTGGAATTCCACCAGTGCTGTATCATTGGGCCACCAAACCGTACTGGAAACACAAATCGCTGCTGGAATTTCACCACTGTAAGGAGAACCAAACAGATAGGCACACGTCACTTTCCCTAATAAGAGCCATCATAAATCAGGTCTTATTATCACCTACCTCTCTTGCAAATCTGATTAAAATCTTTTGGGGCTTGGGGAGAGGGAAAGGGGGTGAAAATGTTCGAAAACTGGATGACAGTGATGACTGCATAACTCTGCATATATACTGAAAACCATTAAATTGAATGCCAAATGAATGAACTATATAGTATATGAACTTTAAATTGATAAAGCTATATTAAAAAAAGCCATATTATAAAGATAAAGACAAGAAACATAATGACAGTTGAAAGAACATGATCTAAGTGTCAGAAGTTCTGAGTTCTTGTTTCAGCCATGTTACCTGACTTGTTACCTTATGGCAAGATAATCACAGTAGCACTGGCTAGTTTCCTCACTTACAAAATAAAGGAATTAGAGTATTTACTTCAGAATTCTTTCTGGGGCCAGCATTGTGGCGTAGCAGGTAAAGCCACACCTGCAATGCCAGCATCCTATATGGGCCCCAGTTTGTGTCCTGGCTGCTCCACTTCCAATCCAGCTTCCTGCTAATGTGCCTGGGAAAAGCAGCAGAGGATGGCCCAAGTACTCGGGCCCCTGCCACTCATGTGGGAGACGCAGATGAAGCTCCTGGCTCCTGGCATCGGCCTGGCTCACTCTTGGCCATTGTGGCCATCTGGGGAGTAAATCAGTGGATGGAAGATATCTTTCTGTCTCTCCCTCTCTGTAACTCTTTTACATAAATAAATAAATCTTAAAAAAAAACCAAAAACGAATTCTTTCTAACTCTAAATTCTATGACACTATGAAAGTCACATGAGGGGCCGGTGCTGTGGCATAGCCGCTGCCTTCAGTGCCAGCATCCCACATGGGCGCCAGTTCTAGTCCCAGCTGCTCCACTTCCAATCCAGCTCTCTGCTATGGCCTTAGAAGGCAGTAGAAGATGGCCCAAGTCCTTGGGCTCCTGCACCCACGTGGGAGAACCAGAAGAAGCTCCTGGCTCCTGATTGATGCAGCTCTGGCCGTTGCAGCCAACTGGGGAATAAACCAGTAGATGGAAGACCTCTCTCTCTTTTTCCTTGCCTCTCCTTTTCTCTCTGTGTAACTCTGATTTTCAAATAAAGAAAAAATCTTAAAAAAAAAAAAAAGTCACACGAGCAATTAGGAATTCCAAAATATCGAAGGAGGAGAAAATGGGTCTCTTTCTTACTTCCATCTGCAATTTTACTGGAGGCGAATCGAACAACTTCAGTGATCAAAGCTGTCTTTCCTGATCCACTTTTGGAAAAGCCCACAGGAAAGTGATATTCCACAAAGAAAGTGCTAAAAACAAAACAAAACAAAAAAAGTGATTAAAAACCAAGCAAAGTTACACACCTGTTTTTATCTGATAAATCCTACATACCTTTAAAGATCCAACTTTTTTTTTTAACTTTTATTTAATGAATATAAATTTACAAAGTACAGAATATGGATTACAATGGCTTCCCCCCCATAACGTCCCTCCCACTCGCAACCCTCCCCTTTCCCACTCCCTCTCCCCTTCCATTCACATCAAGATTCATTTTCGATTCTCTTTATATACAGAAGATCAGTTTAGCATACATTAAGAAAAGATTTCAATAGTTTGCTCCCACACAGAAACATAAATTGAAAAATACTGTTTGAGTACTAGTTATAGCATTAAATCTCAATGTACAGCACACTAAGGACAGAGATCCTACATGAGGAGTAAGTGCACAGTGACTCCTGTTGTTGACTTAACAAATTGACACTCTTGTTTATGGCATCAGTAATCACCCTAGGCCTCTTGTCATGAGCTGCCAAGGCTATGGAAGCCCCCTGAGTTCACCGACTCTGATCATATTTATACAAGGCCATGTTCAAAGTGGAAGTTCTCTCCTCCCTTCAGAGAAAGTTACCTCCTTCTTTGATGACATGTTCTTTCCACTGGGATCTCACTTGCGGAGATCTTTCATTTAGTTTTTTTTTTTTTTTCCCCAGAGTGTAAAGATCCAACTTTCAAGAGCTCCAGTCCTCAGAGGCCCTTCTTCCAGGGCCTCTCTGATCCCATCAGGCAGAATAAAGGCTCCCTTCCTGGGCTCCCATCCACAGCACTTATAATGGAGAACATCTATTTTGGTCCCTAATTCCGTATGTTATAGACATTTTTTTTTTTTTTCTGACAGGCAGAGTTAGACAGTGAGAGAGAGAGACAGAGAGAAAAGTCTTCCTTTTCCGTTGGTTTACTCCCCCAAACGGCAGCTACAGCCAGTGCGCAGCGCCGATCTGAAGCCAGGAGCCAGGCGCCTCCTCCTGGTCTCCCATGTGGGTGCAGGGCCCAAGCACTTGGGCTATCTTCCACTGGCTTCCCGGGCCACAGCAGAGAGCTGGACTGGAAGAGGAGCAACCGGGACAGAATCTGGTGCCCCAACTGGGACTAGAACCCAGGGTGCTGGCGCTGCAGGTGGAGGATTAGCCAAGTGAGCTGTGGTGCCGGCCTATTTATAGACATTTAAACGTTTCTCTTTCTAGCCAACTGTCAGGTCTATAAGAACAGTAATTTTCTTTAACCCCATACTTACTACTCATAATTCTTGGCACCTATTGGAGAATTCAATAGCTTTTTGTTCACTGAATGATGCACATGAAAACATGTTACAAATCATTATATGTTATACAGTTATCAATTATTATCAGACACATTTCCCACAAATGTCACATTTAGCCTTCTCATGTTAGACATACCGCTTCCTTGCTGTTGTTAGCTTAAGTGGTCTTCCAGCATCATTCTTTCTGCCAGGCGTAACCTGAGGACTATCTGGAGGAACTCGCATCGCTTCGATGATCATTCTGACCGAGTGTGTTCTACCCAGAAGGGCCAGTCTATCAACACTTAACGTCATCGCTTGAGCATCTTCTGGAGCTCCTGAGAGCATCTGCTGCTCAACCAGATTTCTGGAAGGAGTTCATACAGACAGTGAGGGACACAGGCTCAGCACGGAACAATCCAGGTCGCACAGGAAAGGGGCGGAAACAGGGAGGGCAGCAAGCATCTTAATTCACAAGTTCTCAAGGACTGGAAACAGTTTTCAACGGTCAGAATCCTGACTCTGGTCACAATTTAAAATTAAAGCAATCTCGAATATAAAAAAAGTTTCTTGTTATATATAGGTCCACCTTCACACAAGTATAAATGCTATGGAATCGGGTTTTACTTTTCTTTTTTTTTTTTTTTCCAAGATATATTCATTTATTTGAAAGTCAGAGTTACATAGAGAAGGAGAGACAGAGGTCTTCCGCCCATTGGTTCACTCCCCAGATGGCTGCAACGGCCGGAGCTGCACCGATCCGAAGGTAGGAAGCCAGGAGCTTCTTCTGGGTCTCCCACACGGGTGCAGGGGTCCAAGGACTTGGACCATCTTCTACTGCCTTCCCAGGCCATAGCAGAGAGTTAGATCAGAAGAGAAGCAGCCAGGACTAGAACCCGCGCCCATATGGGATGTAGGCGCTTCAGGCCAGGGTGTTAACCCACTGCACCATAGCGCTGGCCCTGGAATCAGGTTTTTCTAGAGGGGATAAGTTACATAACTAGTGTAATGACTACTGTCACTTTTCTGTATTTCTTTTTATTTGCTTTCCTTATGCAAATTTTATACCTAAGTGTGATCACAGTATGCATATAGTCTAGAATTCTTTCTCCTTTACTTTACTTGCACCCATTTGCTCATGTTATAACATTTTTAAGGATTGCAGTGCTTCCTGAGGTACCGTAACTTAACCCTGTGTCAGCGTTGAGGTCTTGTGAAAGCATCTTCCTTTACTCTCATTCTCTAAACAGGCATTACAGAGATGCTCACCGATTTTTCTTGCCTGCTGCTTTCTTTAGCTTCTGATCTCTTGACTCCAGAATCTTAGGAGATCTGGCAACAGCTTTTGACTGGTTCATTTTTTTAGAAGGAACACTATCATCATCTTCACTGAGGAAATCACTGATGCTGCTATCAGATTTCTATAGGGGGAAGAAACAAAGAGACAGACACTAAAAGATAATTGCCGGGGGTGGTGGTAGTAATGAAATATTTCTCTAACTGTAAGCAAGTTCTTGGCATGTACATCATTCCCTTAAAGAGATGCCTGACACCAGGGAGGGAGATAATCTCATTTTCCTCATGGTTATATAATCTGAAGTTCACAAAAATAACCTACAAATTCAGTTCAAAGCAAAGAAATGAAAGTAGTTTCCTCTGTCAAATTCTCAGTAATACTAACAACCACTATCTATTGACTGCCCACTATGTATTTGACATTATCCTAAACACTGCATGTATCTCTGTATTATTTACCGCATTCTTATAAGGTACTCACTTCAATTTTCACAAAGGAGAAATCTGAAGTCGAGAAAAGTTAGGCAATTTATTTATGATCTACAGCTTAAATAGTAAAGCCAGATTTTGGTCTCCACAGGTTCCAAATGACTGGGACCATGTTGCCTAACTAATTATTTGGAGTCAAAGATTGCTTTTTGCCACACTATTCCAAACTACAAATGATTCATTCTGCTTTTAACCTTGCTTAGATGAAATGTTGACTGTATTTCACAAATTTCCTTAATGGGGAAAACCAGTGGCTATGTCCCCTGCAACTCATTTTTATTTTGAGAAAAGGCAGCTGCCACCATTGACTGACCAGCCTCTTACATCACAAGACTCAAAATAGAGAAGATGGCATTAGAGTTATTTAGCTCTACATTTTGAAAAATTGCCTAAAGCTTGCTAGCAAAATTCAGTGTACCAGTTCGAAGTCATTTTAGGTCTATATCTCCAATTTTCTTTTTGGCATCTAAGAACATATAATGTGAACCTGTGACGGGGGACAATTTAAATAAGCGTGATAGGAATGTCTTTCTGGAAACAATACAACTTCTTCAAGGTGAAGTTACAAAGCTTTTTGCTCTTAGGTTTTTCTTCACGTGTTAGCTTTGGATGTGAAGGTGATCTGGCTGCGACATCTGTCACCCCATTGATCGCCAGGGTGGATTTGGCTGATCTGGCTGGCTAGGCAGGTGTCCCCTTCCTCCCTTGCTGCTCCATGCGTGTCCCTTCTGAAGCTGTGCGTTTGGTCAGAGAGGACGACCGTCCCCGCTAGAGGAAGACCGGTCTTCAGACAAGGGTATACGAGTAGCTGCACTCCCCTGCTGGAACCTCCAAATAAGCTCTTGAGGTCCACAAGTGGCAGCTTTTTTTTCTTTTTTAAATTTATTTAAAAGGCAGAGCTACAGAAAGAGGAGGAAAAGCAGATAGAAAGAGATCTCTGTTGGTTCACTCTCCAAATGGCCGCAATGGCCAGGGCTGGGCCAGGCCGAAACCAGGGGCTGGCTGATATGGAATGTGGACACCCCAAGTGGTGGCTTCATCTGCCACGCCCTAACACCTGTTCCTCTAGAATATTCTGAATAGACACCAGTCGAGAGTGGTTCTGAGGGCATGGCTGCAAATACGTTAGCTCTACCTTAGATGAGCTCTAAGGAACCTATAATTTAAATCCTCAGGCAAACCTGAATTTGAATTCTGGCTCTATCACTTACTTGGCTAAGTGTCCTTGGACAAAATACACAATGTTACTAGGCTGTCTTCTCATTTGTAAGGTAAAGATGGTATCTTCTCTTGAGGTTGTCATTATGATTAACTAAGGTATGTAACATGGGTAGCTTTCTATCAGGCAAAGGGGATCACACCTGCAGCTACTAATATTACTGACACTCTAGTTCTCTAATTCCTAACGCTTCAGCTTCAGTGACTTACAGGTGCTGTGTAAAACAAGTTCTCCAGGAGACTCTGGTCATACTGAGGGTCATTCAGCTCACTGCTGCAATACGCGTCACTCCCAGGAGCTGGGGAATCTGGAGGAGAGCCTAGTCCATCCCACAAATGACCCTGGGATAATTTAGCACTGCAGAGATAATAAAGACAAACAGAAGTTTCAGCTGAAGTATTTTTCTTTAGTGAAACTTTCTAAAGTTATAAACACAGAAGCTATGTTGAAAGACTCACATAAAACAGAAGACTACAGGAAATATTGCCCAGTTATACTGCTCCCTACTCCTCTGGGAGGTCAACAAGCAGCATTCAGAAACACAGTGCTGACACTGATTGTGATCTCATTCATTTACCCAACAAGCATTCACTGATCACCTATTGTGTGCCAGGTCCGGATGATACAGAGATGGCTAAGTTAACACAGTTTCTACTCCTGTGGCATTTATGGCTTATAAGAGAGAGAAAAAGGTAAACAAACATAAATCAGTAGTTACATTTTATATGTTGTTTGTGAAAAAATGGTTTATTCATAAATATGCCTTCTTCCCTTAAGAAAACTTAGGTGTATTTAGAGTTAATTATGACAAGATTAGTTCTATGTCATAAATGACATATATAAAAATGACATATATTAAAATGAAAAAAATACACTCTACTTTGAAAGAGTTTGAAAACCAATAGGAAGATAAGCACATAAGTAACTACAAACTGAGAATTTTTAAGGATTAATTTTTCTTTTTTTGAAATTCCGTACCATTCTTATATATTTTTGATAGCAATTTTTTCTTTCAGGTCCTACTATAAATTCTACATTTTTCCTCAAAGTCTAAGTTCTAGGGAGCAAAGTAGGTATATATCTTGATTTTGTTTCTCCTATGGTAAGTAGTAATTAATGGATTTTTAATGAACACCAACTGTTAATAATAAAAGCAACAGTATTTATTAAATACTAAGTGCTGGGCACTGAGCTAAACATTTCATTTATTACCTCTTTTTATTTTGCTTCCCTTTCAAGCTAGCTGCTATAATTTTTTCCTTACCTTAAGCAAACGGGCATTATCCACTATTTTCAAATACCATGATATTCCTGTGTTACTTTCCTTAATACAGTAGGGTTTCTCAACCTTAGTGCTGACAGGTTGGGTCAGGTAATTTATTTTATTTTTTTTTAAAGATTTATTTATTTGTTTTGAAAGTCAGTGTGTGTGTGTGTGTGTGTATATATATAGAAATATACATAGAAAGAGAGAGAGAGAGAGACAGACAGACAGAGAAACATCTTCCATCTACTCATTCATTTCCCAGATGGCTGCAACAGCCAGCACTGGGCTAGGCCTCCCACTTGAGTGGCAGGGGCCCAAACACTTGAGCCATCTGCTGTTGCTTTTCCCAGGCCATTGGCAGGGAGCTGGACTGGGAGTGAACCAGTGCCCATATGGGATTCCAGCATTGCAGGTAGTGACTTAACCTGCTATGACACAACGCTGGATCCTGGGTCAGCTAATTTGCCATCTGGGCTGTCCTTTGCATTTTGGATCCCTGGTCTTTACTCACCAAATGCCAAAAGCATTCCCCTGACTATGAAAAATCAAAGTGTCAGCAGACATGACCAAATGTCCAGTAAGGCTGGGGATAGGGAAGAATCACTCCCAGCTGAGAAGCATTAATCTAGAGTAATCTCTCTCTCAAAGGTCCTAACAACTTCCTAACTGCTAACATCCAACCAGCCACTTCCCTATGCACACAACCTCTGTGCAGCTTCTGAGCATGCTCCTTGTTCAAACTCTACCTCTTGGTATTCCACAGAACTCCCTTATTTGCCACTCATGATCTCTCATCCCAGCTGCTTTTTCCTCTCTGGCAATTCCCTAAAGTTACGGAGATCTCCACAGTTCAGCATATAGTCCTCCACTCTTTCCTTCTTCTTTTTAGAAATTAACATTTCTTTGACTGCCTGTCATTTGCTATGACATTTTAAAAGGGCTGGAATTTGTCTGTGCTCTTTGCCCATCGGACAAGGCCGCTCTCAGCACTATCCTCTTTTCCTTCATAAAATTATTTTAAACAAAAGCACACACACACCTACTCGGAAAGGCAGTTGTGACTAAAGCATACAATAAGAGACAGTTTTTTATTTTTTTATTTTTTATTTTGACAGGCAGAGTTAGACAATGAGAGAGACAGAGAGAAAGGTCTTCCTTTTCCGTTGGTTCACCCCCAAATGGCCGCTACGGCCAGCGCGCTGCACTGATCCGAAGCCAAGTGCCAGGTGCTTCCTCCTGGTCTCCCATGCGGGTGCAGGGCCCAAGGACTTGGGCCATCCTCCACTGCCTTCCCGGGCCATAGCAGAAAGCTGGACTGGAAGAGGAGCAACCGGGACAGAATCCGGCGCCCCGACGGGGACTAGAACCCAGAGTACCAGCACCGCAGGCAGAGGATTAGCCTATTGAGCCGCGGGCCAGCCAAGATAGTAGTTTGACTGCTCAGAGGCAATCACTCAACTCCTTTAGATGTTTCTTCTGATATTCATCCTTTGATATTTTTCTTCCTATATCTAGGTGTCATTTTTTTTTTATTTTTCCCCCTTTCTAGACAATCTAGATGACTGCCTATCATGAAAAACAGAGGATCGATTCTTACACTTGGACACAGATAGAAAGATCTTCCATTTGTTGGTTCATTCTCTAAAATCCCACAGCAGCTGGGGCTGGGTCAAACCAAAGCCAGGAGCCTGGAAACCAATCCAGGTTTTTCATGGGGATAGCAGGGACCAAAGTACTTGAGCCATCATTTGCCACTTTTTAGGTTGTGCATTAGCAGGAAGTTGGAACTGAAGTAGAACAGGGACTTGAAGCTAGGCACTTCAATATAGGATTTGCGTGTTCCAAACCATGTTTGTTTGTTTATTTATTTATTTATTTATTTTTTGACAGGCAGAGTTAGACAGTGAGAGAGACAGAGAGAGTTATAGACAGTGAGAGAGAGACAGAGAGAAAGGTCCTCCTTCCGTTAGTTCACTCCCCTAATGGCTGCCACGGCTGGTGCTGCGCCGATCAGAAGCCAAGAGCCAGGTGCTTCCTCCCAGTCTCCCACGCAGGTGCAGGGACCCAAGCACTTGGGCCATCCTCCATTGCCCTCCCGGGCCACAGCAGAGAGCTGGACTGGAAGAAGAGCAACCGGGACTAGAACCTGGGATGCCGGCGCCGCAGGCGGAGGATTAGCCTTGTAAGCCACGGCGCTGGCCCCAAACCATGTCTTGATCGTTGCACCAAATGTCTACTCTGATCTGCAGCCTTGTTTGATGCCTCTGGGTTTGGTATTAGGGTAATATTGGCTTCATAAAATGACTTGGGAAGTGTCTCCTATTATTTTATGTTTTAGAAAAGTTTTTTGAAGAATTGGTCATCAGGGTCATCAGGGCTGGCACTGTGGCCTAGTGGGTCAAGCCACCGCCTGCAGTGCCGGCATCCCATAGGGGCGCGGGTTCAAGTTCCAGCTGCTCCACTTCTGATCCAGCTCTCTGCTATGGCCTGGGAAAGCAGTAGAAGATGGCCCAAGTCCTTAGGCCCCTGCACCCTCCACCCTTGTGTGGGAGACCCAGAAGTAGTTCCTGGCTCTTGGCTTTGGATTGGCACAGCTGCAGCTGTTGAAGTCATCTGGGGAGTGAACCAGCAGGTGGAAACCCCCTGCCCCCCACCTCTGCCTCTCTGTAACTCTGCTTTTCAAGTAGCTTCTGTGTCGAAGGAACCGCTGAGCTATAGCCAGCCCTGTAACTCTGCTTTTCAAATAAATAAATCTAAAAAAAAAATTGGTCATCAACTCTTTCCTACCCCTCCCTGGAAAGACAGCCACTGACTGACTGGATGTTAGGGGGAAAGGGAGCCCTATGTTCTTGACTGTTGTATTCTGGAATGGAGTTTCTTTGAGTTGGGAGGGACATGGATAGAGATCTTGATGCAGATATCAATGTGGAAGGCTGTGTTCTCTTGTACAGGGAATTTCACTTTTATAATTTCTTTATCTTCTTTCTTTTCCCCATCTTCTCTTTTTGGAATTCCAATTATGTGGATGTTGAAGCTCCTGAAAATATCTCAATTAAATTGCTTTTTTCCTATTTTGCAACTCTGTCCTTTTTGTTACTTTCTAGGATTTTCCTTATCTTTCTCTTGTAGATGTTTGTTGAATCTAGTTCTTTGTCTACAAGTTGGAGGTACTCCTCAGTTGTCTATAAATCTTGGCTATCTGCTCATATTAAAAGTCAGGCACTGAAATACTGACTGGAAGATGTATATGCAGGTTGGAAGCTGGGCAGAACTTGTTAACTGGGGGGCTACATTATAAAACACTTGGACAGAACTATATTATTTTGTGGGGTAGCCTCTAAGCGTCCGTATCTGTATTACTTTTCTCTTGAGCTGGACAGTTTCTAGGCAGAAATCTGATTCTCCTACTAAGAGGAAGTGTGGCTGCCAGAAGAAAATGACAGGTGGAAGTCTTCATCATTCTACATCCAGACTTTTTTTAAAAAAATATTTATTTATTTATTTATTTGAGAGGTAGAGTTACAGACAGTGAGAGGGAGAGACAGAGAGAGAGGTCTTCCTTCTGTTGGTTCACTCCCCAAATGGCTGCAAAGGCTGGAGCTATGCCAATCCAAAGCTAGGAGGCAGGTGCTTTTTCCTAGTCTCCCATGCAGGTGGCAGGAGTCCAAGCACTTGGGCCATCCTCCACTGCTTTCCCAGGCCACAGCAGAGAGCTGGATTGGAAGAGGAGCAGCCAGGACTAGAACCGGTGCCCATATGAGATGCTGGTGCCGCAGGTGGAGGATTAACCTGCTGTACCATGGCGCCAACTCCTCTATATCCAGACTTGAACTTCATCTCTTATTCCTCAGCATGCTGCTCTCATTGACCCTTAGTTGTGCTTGGCAGCCTTAACCTAGAAAGCTGCTAGTCCTACCACACAGAGAATGAACTTCTAGACTTTCCCTGGGCAGAGGAATAGTTCTCTTGGCTCTGGGGGTGAGGGGCAATGTTATGAAAATATTTAATATTAATAACTATTAAATTAAATATTAATAAATGTTAATAAACATCAGGTCAAGAAGTATTCTAGGGAGCTTTCAGGAATTAACTCATTGAATCCATATAATCTATTACTAAAGTAGATTAATTATGATATCCATTTTATAGATGAGACAACTGTTGTTAAGTAAGCAAGGCATGTTATGTAACCACTAGGGAACGGCAGAGCTCAGATTCAAATTCCAGTTTACTGTCTCTTTAGGTCCTGGAGGAAGGGATGAGTAGACTAAATGCTTTTTCTTTTTTCTTTTTCTTTCTTTCTTTTTTTTTTTTTTTTTGACAGGCTGAGTGAGCAGTCAGAGAGAGAAAGACAGAGAGAAAGGTCTTCCTTTGGCTGTTGGTTCACCCTCCAATGGCCCCCGTGGCCGGCGCGCTGCAGCCGGCGCACTGTGCTAATCTGAAGCCAGGAGCCAGGTGCTTCTCCTGGTCTCCCGTGTGGGTGCAGGGCTCATACACCTGGGCCATCCTCCACTGCACTCCTGGGCCGAAGCAGAGAGCTGGCCCGGAAGAGGGGCAACCGGGACAGAATCCAGCACCCCGACCAGGACTAGAACCCGGGGTGCCGGTGCCGCAGGTGGAGGATTAGCCTAGTGAGCCACACCGCTGGCCCTTTTATTTTTTCTTAACTAGTCCTCATTTTTAGTCTCAAATTCAAATACTGCCTTGAAAGACAGCTGGTGTTCCAATCTGACTCTTTCTGGGCTTCTGTATTCAAATGTTGGTTCTCTAACCTCCCAGGTACAGCTTTCTCTATTAGGTCAATTACCCTTGTCCATGTGTTTACTGGCTTCCAAAATTTCACTGACCCCTTTTATCTCCTGTCGTCTCTCTTTTCGATGTTTGTGATTTTATATCTTTTCTATATCTTTACCATCATTTTACTGAGGTTTTAGAGGAGTGGGCATTAAAAGTTGTGTCCTCAGGCCTGCGCGCGGCTCACGAGGCTAATCTTCCATCTGTGGCGCTGGCACACCAGGTTCTAGTCCCGGTCGGGGCGCCGGATTCTGTCCCGGTTGCCCCTCTTCTAGGCCAGCTCTCTGCTGTGGCCCGGGAATGTAGTGGAGGATGGCCCAAATCCTTGGGCCCTGTACCTGCACAGGGGACCAGGAGAAGCACCTGGCTCCTGGCTTTGGATCAGCGTGGTGCGCTGGCCGCAGCGGCCGTTGGAGGGTGAACCAACGGTAAAGGAAGACCTTTCTCTCTGTCTCTCTTTCTCTGTCCACTCTGTCAAAAAAAAAAAAAAAAAAAAAAAAAAAAAAAAAAAAAAGTTGTGTCCTCTATTCTTTTTTTTATTAAACTTTTTTTTAAAAAGATTTTTTATTTATTTGAGAGGTAGAGCTACAAACAGAGAGAGGGAGAGACAAAAAAAGGTCTTCTATCCGTTGGTTCACTCCCCTAATGGCTGCAACGGCCAGAGCTGGGCTGATCCGAAGCCAGGAGCCAGGAGCTTCTTCTGGGTTTCCCACGTAGGTGCAGGGGCCCAAGCACTTAAGTCATCTTCTACTAGTTTCCCAGGTCATAGCAGAGAGCTGGATCGGAACTGGAGCTGCCAGGACTTGAACTGGTGCGCACAGGGGATGCTGGCACTGCAGGTGGAGGCTTTACTGCTATGCCATAGCCTGGGCCCCGTGTCCTCTATTCTTAACTTCATTCTACCATATCCACCCTGGGTGATCTTGTTAATTCCCAAAGTTTCAATTATTGCAGTGTAGGTAATAAATCTGCAATTTTTACCTTTAGGTTAATCCTTTCTCCACTTATCTAGCTCATATATCCAAGTGCCTACTAGATAGCCACATGTGAATGTTCCACAGGCAACTCAAGTTTAACAGAGCTATAGGCTCAAGCCTGAACTTACTACCTCCAAACCCTTGTCTATGCCTTTTCGAGGATTTCTACTCCAATCTTTTTGACCCATGGAGCCACTAACACCAAAACTCTACATGTCATTTATTTTACTCTTTGTCCTCAACTATTGATGTCTTGACTCTTCATCCCCCTTAGCGAGGAAAAACTCACATGCCTTCTCATCTCTTATCTGGTTGATTTTCCATACTATTGGCACACTCCTCTTTTTTGTTCTTCTGCTCAAAATATTTTAAAATTTGTAAATAAAAATTTATTTTAAAAGAGAGACAGAGTTAGGGAGGGAGGAAAGAGAAAGTGGTAGGGAGAAGAGATAAAGGGAGAGCTATCTCTTATCTATCAGTTCACTCCTCAAATGCTCCCAATAGCCAGAGCTGGGCCAGACCCAGGAACCTGGAACTCAGTCTGGGTCTCCTACTTGGGTGGCAGTGACCCAAGTACTTGAGCCATCATCAGCTGCTTCCAGGGGTGTGTATTAGCAGCAAGTTGGAATAGAGAGTAGAGCTAGGACTCAAATTTAGACACTACTATATGGGATGCAGGCATCCCAAGCAATGTCTTAACTGCTGCACTAATGCCAGCCCCTGCTCAAAATATTTTTGATGTCTACCCAATTTCTATAATATGAAGTATACACTCACTAATATAAAATTAAAAGTATTTCAAAGCATAATTTTAATTTATTTTATTATACCTTTATTGTCCTCATCTGTTCCATCATTAGCATATCAAAGGATTATGTAGATTAGCCAATTCTTTATGGGAAGTCTAAACTTTAACCAAATCAAACTAATTGCAGTTTCTGAAGCATACATTCTCTCAAATCTCTTTAACTCAGAACACAAAAGCTTTTAACAAGCATGTCTTACTCCCATTCCAAAACATGAATATAGAGAGTAGCTTACTAAAGACACAAGAAATAGATGAGTCTAGCTTATGGACCCATGTGAGGAATAATATTAAACAATGGTAGCAATATTTATTATTATTAATCAAACTACTAGGTATCAAGCATAGCATTATATATGCATCATTCCTAATCTTCAAAATAATTTTTCAAAGTTGGGTATTATTCCAATTTTACTAATGTCTCTAAAGTTCAGAGATATCTGCTTAAGGTCACAAAGCTAGCAAGAGACAGACCTCAAATTTCAATTAGTGTCTGATTAAAATTCATGTTCTTTTCATCATCCCATGCCAACACTGGTACTGGGAAAAACACCGGCAGATAATAGCAAGGGATTGGGAATCACTCTGTAAGCAAAGCCAAGAATGGAAGGCTGAAAACTGGATTTTTATTTAGTAGGCAATGAGTAGTAGCTTAAGGAACAGGGAAGGACTCGGTTACTCTTACATCTTAATACATCTTAATAATGTACACAATTAACTGGAGGAAGAATTTAAGAGGAAGAAAGCTAGCTAAGAGTACTTACCTTCCTAATAGCAGTTGTATAGCACTGGTATCAGCTTTTGTGTCATGTTTCCAAAATGTATTCTCAGTTGGAGAAGGGAGATGATCCTCCTTGTGATCCTTAAGTCGATTCTGTGGAAAGGTTCTCATTCTGTAACGTATGGAAAAAATACTTTCTCACTGAGTGGCTCACAGGTGGGAAAAGTCTAAATCATAATTAAATGAGCTAAGAGATAGTACATGGATTCTGATTGAGAAAATGTAACATACTTTAGACTTAACTGCCTTAAACATATATAAACCTTGCAAATCTGTTTCCTACATTTAGAATTTCATTTCATACAGAGCAAACAGGCTCATTTTATATGCAAACATGCCAATTCAGAGAGAGCAAAGAATTTATCACTTTATATATTTAACAAGCACCAGCACGTGGGCTGCCATGTGACCGAGCAGTTGGGATGGTAATTGAGCAGTCCATGTCCCACACAGGAGCGTGTGGGTTTGAAGCCTGCCTCTGATTCCTGGCTCCAGCTTCCTGTTAGTGCAGACTCCGGGAGGCATCCTGCCATCCACATGAGTTCCTGGATTCTGCTTTCAGCCTTGGTCTTGGCCTAGTCCCAGCCATTGTGGGTGGAGGGTGAACCAGTAGATTAGACTTCTCTCTCTGTATATCTGTCTCTCAAATAAATAAATACAAATTTACAAGAAGAGAATTATTTGTTAAATCAAGATCATCCAGTTTATAACTTGACAAGAAACACAGGCTAGCAATTACTAAGAAATGACTTGTTGGGGAATGTGTCTCTCTTGTCACTTACTGTGTTGATGCTCTAAGAGACTCTTCCATCATAGGAGGAGGAACTTTGTCTAACAGCATGCTAGTATCTGGGCTTGATTTCATTGCCGAAATCACCATGGCATTACGCAGTTTATTGCCTTGTTCTAACAAAGCTGAGGAGTACAAAGCAGAAAATGAAAACTCTTAAAACCCAGCAAAAATATTAGAAATATTCAACCTATTTCCTTTATTATAGGACTTAGCACAGTATATCATATTTGTCTGCCTTCTTACTAGCTTGAAAATTTCTTGAGGGTATTTATTTAGCAAAAGATGTTTACTGAGCTTCTCTTATATGCACTGTTTTAGATGCTGGTATCACAGTAATGACTGAAATCTCTGTTGTGGACAGAATGTTTCTTGTGGGAGTTTCTTGTGACTCTTCCAACTGCTGTTGGTTCATAAAGATCCGTAATATCTATATGTCATTTTCATAACCACATCTTACTGACTTGTTATTTGCAAGAGTTCTAATATAATTTTTGAAAAAGCTTTATTTATTTGAAAGGCAGCTTACAGAGAGAGAGAGAGAGAGAGAGAGAGATCTTCCATTCATTGGGTCACTTTTTTTTTTTTTTTTTTGAAGATTTATTTATTTTAAAGGCAGAGGCAAAGGTAGAGAGGGAGGTCTTCTATCTGCAGGTTCACTCCCTAGATGGTCGCCAAAGGCTGCAGCTGTGCAGATCTGAAGCCAGGAGCCAGGAGCTTCTTCCAGGTCTCCTACACAAGTGCAAGGGGCCCAAGACTTGAGCTATGTTCTACTGCTTTCCCAGGCCACAGCAAGAGAGCTGGATGGGAAGTGCAGCAGCCGGGACTCAAACTGGCACCCATATGGGATGCCAGTGCTGCAGGCCACAGCTTTACCTGTTATGCCACAGTGCCAGCCTCCTGGTTCACTTTCTAAATGGCTACAACAGCCAGGGCTGGGTCAGGACAAAGGTAGAAGCCAGGAGCTGCTTCTGGGTCTCCCATATGAATACAAGGGCCCAAGCACTTGGGCCATCTTCCACTGCTTTTCCCAGGTGCATTAGCAGGGAGCTGGATTGGAAGTGGAGCAGTCAGGACTTGAACTAGTGCCCATATGGGATGCCGGTGCTGCAGATGGCAGCTTAACTCATCGTGCCACAGTGCCAGTCCCTTAATATTGTATCATTCTTAACCAAAAACACTAACAATTATACTAGATAAAGCTTGAAGAGTGATAATATATTTTACATTTATACTTTTATGAATAAAGAAAAGAATGCCCCCCCCCCCCAAAAAAAAACCACATTTCCTTGACTCATCCACAATCCACGATCATACCTGAGGTTACTGGAAATGTGGAGATAAAATCCAAATCATTAGGTTTTCTGATAGGTTAAAATTTAGTACATCCCTCAAGTAACAGCAGCAACAAAAATTATGGCAGCTAACATTTACTGAACCCTAGGCACCAATTTAAGTGTTTTACACATATTAATCATTCCAATGCTTTTCTGAGTTATATATTATAATCTTTATTTTCTTTTTTTAACTGTAAGCCTGATAGCTGTTTTCTATTCATATGAAAAGTAGAGTTACAGAAAGGTGGGGGGAGGGAGGGAGGGAGGAAGAAAGGAGGGAGAGAGAGAGGGAGGGGGAGCGGGAGGGGGAGGGGGAGAGAGGTCTTCCATCTGCTGGTTTATGCTGCAATGGCTTTGGCTGGGCCACAGAGCTTCTTCTGGGTCTCCCACATGGATGCAGGGGCCCAAGCACTTGGGCCACCTTCCATGGCTTTTCCAGGAGTATTAGCAGAGAGCTGAATTGGAAGTGGAGTAGCCAGGATTCGAAATGGCACCTGTATGGGATGCTCGTGTCACAGGTGGAAGCTTAACCTGCTATGACACAATGCCATCCCCAATATATTTTATTTTCTAGATAAAGATGTTGAGGTAGAGGATAAACAACTTGCACAAGTTATATATGCAATACAGACACCCTAGTTCCCCCTTGTCTGCAGTGTCAGCTACCTGTGAACCAAAAATATTACACAGAAAATTCTAGAAATAAACAAGTCATAAGTTTTAAATAAAGGACTGTCTGGGTGGTGTAATGAAATCTCATACTATTATGCTCTGTCCTGCCCAGGATATGAATCATTCCTTTGTCCAGTGTATCCATACTGTATGCCACCTGCCTGACAGCCATTTAGTAGCTGTCTTGTTATCAGATCTACAGTTATGGTATTGCAGTGTTGTGTTCAAATAAACCTTACTTTACTTAATAAAGGCCCTAAAACTCACAGTAGTGATACCAGCAATTCGGATATGCCAAAGAGAAGCCCATAAAGTGTTTCCTTTAGGTGAAGAAGTGGAAGTTTGCAACTTATTGGAAAGAAAAGAAAGATACCACATTCACATAACTTCTACTACAGTAAATTGTTATAACTTCTATTTTATTAACAGTTATTGTTAATCTATTCTTGTGTCTAATTTATAGATTAAACTACAGCATAGGTATGAAAGTATAGTAAAAACCATACACGGGGTTCAGTACAAATCACAAGTCTAAGCGTCTGAGGGTCCTGGAAAGTGCTCTATGTGGATATGGGTCGGGTAGCTCTTGGAAGACAATGCACACTGGCAGCACATGGGATGCACCTGGCATGTTCTGGTTGGCTTGAACAATTAGATAGCATGGTCTGGATTTTAAAAAACAAAACAAAATGAAACAACACCCCAGCAGGACTAGGTAAACAACACATCCTACAGAAGCATGAAGCAGAGAACTTTGCCTTTCAGTCTGAGACAATGGCCATATGAGAGCTAAAGAGCAGTGCCTCTTTGACAGGGCAGGTGCTCCCTAACTGAGCTTTTAAAATGAGGATATCTTCAGTTTAAAATGAGGATGGCAATCCCTACTTCCTGAGGATAAAGCACTTGACATAGTAGTTAGCACATGGGTCCTGCTGAGCAAAGGGTAGCTACATTTTCTCCAGGCCAAGTTAGCTTTTGGTGGTCCTCTGATGAGCCTAGTTACTCCCCTTAGAAGAAATTCATCTTTTCTAGAGCTTTAACGTTGCCTTATTAATAAGGCATTCTTTTTCTTTTTTTTTATTTGATAGGTAGAGTTATAGACAGTGAGAGAGAGACAGAGAGAAAGGTCTTCCTTCCACTGGTACATTCCCCTAATGGCCACTACGGCCTGCGCTGTGCTGATCCGAAGCCAGGAGCCAGGTTCTTCTTCCTGGTCTCCCATGCGGGTGCAGGGACCCAAGCACGTGGGCCATCCTCCGCTGCCCTCCCAGGCCACAGCAGAGAGCTGGACTGGAAGAGGAGCAACCGGAACTAGTATCCGGCACCCCAACTGGGACTAGAACCCAGGGTGCCGCGCCGCAGGCGGAGGATTAGCCTAGTGAGCCATGGCGCCGGCCCAATAAAGCATTCTTTTGCCAACTGATATACAATGAATATTCAGTCCTCTCATTTTTTTCCCCATTGCCACTTGCATCATCTGATTTCCTGATCTAGTTTATCATTTGTCTCTAAGATCTCAAAGGCAGAAGTTTGTGTCTATTTCTTAAAGCATTAAACAACTATATCCCTGATATACGGAAGAGTGTCAGACATTTGATGGGTACTGAATAAATAATTGCTTACTGAATGAAAAAAATATCTTAAAGTTGGGTACAGGGTCTACACAAAATTTTCCAAGTATGAACTGACAAGTACTAAGTACACCGGGAAATTTTTACTCTTGTTAATGTAGTCTAGGCAATAAAGACCAAAATCAATAATTATAATCTTGGGATATATTTTTAAAAATAGGAAATCAAGGCTGGCGCCATGGCTCACTAGGCTAATCCTCCACCTAGCGGCACTGGCACACCGAGTTCTAGTCCCGGTCGGGGCACCGGATTCTGTCCCGGTTGCCCCTCTTCCAGGCCAGCTCTCTGCTGTGGCCAGGGAGTGCAGAGGAGGATGGCCCAGGTGCTTGGGCCCTGCACCCCATGGGAGACCAGGAAAAGCACCTGGCTCCTGGCTCCTGCCATCGGATCAGCGCGGTGCGCCGGCCGCAGCACGCTGGCCGCGGCGGCCATTGGAGGGTGAACCAACGGCAAGGGAAGACCTTTCTCTCTGTTTCTCTCTCTCACTGTCCACTCTGCCTGCCAAAAAAAAAAAAAGAAAAAAAAAAAAAAAAAAAGAAAAAGGAAATCAAAATATCTCTCAGTTGAAAAAATATGAACAGAATGTTGTCATTTAAAAAATGTTCTTTCTGGGACTGGTGCTGTGGCTCAGCAGGTTAAGCTGCCACATGCAATGCCAGCAACCCACAGAGGTGCTGGTTCGAGTCCTGGCTGGTTCCACTTCTAATCCAGCTCCCTGATGATGTGCCTGGGAAAGCAGTGGAAGATAGCTCAAGTCCCTGTGCCCCTGCCACCCACATGGGAGACCTGGAAAAAGTACCTGGCTCCTGGCCTAGCCCCAGCCATTGTGGCCATATAGGGAGGGAACCAGCAGATGAAGATCTTTGTCTGACTCTCCTTCTCTAATTCTGCCTTTCAAAAAAACAAACAAACAAATAAATCTTTTTTAAAAAAAATTCTTACCAATGTAAATTATGTACTTGAATAGTTATTTAAAAGGTGTTTTTTTTTTTTCAAAAAGATATATTTATTTGAAAGTCAAGTGTTAGAGAGAGAGAGGATGAGACACAGAGAGACGGAGAGGGAAAGGGAGAGGGGGAGAGGGGGGGAGAGGGAGGGAGAGGGAGGGAGAGGGGAGGGAGAGGGGAGGGAGAGGGGAGGGAGAGGGGAGGGAGAGGGGAGGGAGAGGGGAGGGAGAGGGGGAGAGATAGAGAGGGATCCTCCACCCATTGGTTCACTCCCCAGATGGCCACAACACCCAAGATTGGGCCAGGTTGAAGCCAGGAGCAGGGAGCTTCATCCGGGTCTCCCACATGGGTACTAGGGGTCCAAACACATGTGCCATCTTCTGCTGCTTTTCCTAGGCCATTAGTAGGGAGCTGGATCAGAAGTGCAGCAGCTGGGACACAAACTGGCACTCATATGGGATGCTAGCATAGCATTAACAGCTATGCCACACACTAGCCCCTAAAAGGTTTTTCGACGAACGCTCCATATACTCTACTTTGGGAACTGTATTTGTATGGTGACAAATTCCTGTGGCACTCCTGATGTAATGGTTGACCATTATAGAGCATTTTCAATACACTGATTTAATTATACCACTCCCTAAAATGAGATAATCTAATTCTGTTCTTATTGGCTTTTTTATTTGAGTCTAAGTCCTTACATAGGTAAGGACATTCTACTAATGCTTGGCCACAAGTGATATTTAATCCCCAGGTTTAAGATTGGAGTTGTTCTGCATTGAATATTCCCACTAAGACTAACAGTTTTCAGAATGTGAAATAGATTTCGTTCTAGCCTCTATTCAAAAGTGTAAGTAAATGCTGAGGGTGAGACAAAAACCTTGTTTGCCTTGAAATATTTGGGAAAAAAATAAGGGGTAATATTTTGCTATGACAAAGGCATTCTGCTATATCCAGGTTCCTATTGAATGGTTCCTTCCCTAAACCTACAATTTTAAGAACCTAGTAATTATTTAGAAACTATTTGGTTGTTTAATAGAGCTATTGTAAACGGTGAGAGATTCTGGACTCTACCAAGACTTCTTAGTTTTATTTGGCTATTTAGTTTAAACAGACGACTTGGTTTTCTTTGTAGGCTTGCTAATAAGCAGAGTAAGCGCATAAATACAGCTCAGTCTCAGTTTACAAACATATACATACCTGAAAGAAGGTCTTTGGTAGGCGGGTGGTTTGAAGAAAGAATGCATGAGTCACTACGACTCTTGGCAACAGTTGTAATTTGAGGCTGGATTTCAGAACTACTGAGAAGGGACATCTGTTTCTGTGCAGCTCTGCCTTTCAGAGTCACAGATTCTAAACTCTGACCTGAATTAAGATGGTGCTGTAGTCCAAAGAAAGAGTCCTTCATTGTATCGGAATTCTCTGTGAAGTACAAGTGGTCTTTTCCCCTGTTTAAAAAAAAAAAAAAAAAAGAAGAATATCAACACTACATAATGCAGTATGGTAACACTCTACTTTGTCAGAGGTAGAAATTGCCTCTCTCTTTTTCATCTCCCAAATGAGAGAAACAACAGATGGTTTACCTACTGTTGGAGGGCTGTAGCATAAGTGAGACACAGAACAAATACCTCATAAGTACTTTAAACAAGAATCTGTTTCTTTGGGTGGGTGTTGAGGTGTAGCAGATTAAGTCCCTGCTTGGGGACAGCTGTGGGCATTTGGAGAGTGAACCAGCAGATGGAAGATTTCTGTTTTTCAAATAAACTTTAAAAAAAAAAAAAACCACAATGTTTCTTTTATTTCAATGCATTTCACAAAATAATGCCCTTTCCCTGATGGACAGCTATTCTGGCATCTGCTTACCCTATGCCATATTAATCTGTATGCTGGCTTCCCCTCTAGACTGTGGGTAGTGTAGTCCTTGAAAATAGGAACTGCATTATGAATCTCTATGCCCAGCACCTGGTATCACACCAGGCCCATACCTACTTCGTGCTTCATGGTTATCTGTTGACTAAGTGATTGAAGCTCTCTCTGTCTTTGGTCTTTTACTCAGCCACAAATGAAAAAGAAATCACAAGTTCAACAGCAGTTAGCTGACAGAAGGAAAGGTGCTGGCATGGAATTACCTTAGAGTGGTTGATCTACTGCTGCTGGCGGCCAACTCCTTGCCATCAGCTTTGATGGTAGGGATCCTCTGGGGCCGTGACGGAACCAGAAACTGGGTATTGCAGGGTTCAGCATCCTCTCTGAATCCACGTTCAGAAAAAAGTACATTTTCTGTTTTGTCAGTGGTAGGAAAAGGATTGTAGCTGTTGTAAGTTTCTGACAGAGGCTCCAGGGCAAGTGAGACCTGAAACAGACACGTATGCATCAGAGATTTTCTTAGCACTAACTAACTCATTTTTGGACTTTTCTGCTTCATAGATAATAATGGCCCCATTCCTTAAAGGATGACATCTAACTTCCTGTTCTGCCTACAGGAAAAGCCGCATTTTTCACCATGCTCCTTTTTCATCTCTCTGTCCTGGACAGCCCAATTACTTGGGTTTCTCTAAATGTATCCTATGTTTCATAGCTTTATGTCTTTGTATAGAAATGTACTCTAGAATTAACTCTTTATGTCCAGGTAGAGATGCCTTGTCTCCTGCTTCCTTCATGTTTCTACTCATTCTGTATCCAACAACATACCCACCACTTACTGACCGCTGTTATATAGGCCAGGAACTGTACCAATCTGCTTAGCCAGAGAAGCTTCTATCATGATGTAACTCTGTTAGGGAAGAATAATATTCTAAGAGAAAGGGCATTATTTTGTGAAATGCAAGGAAATAAAAGAAACATCTTTCATTCTAAGGTGTGTATGCATGTGCATGCATGTTCAAATTAGTACCTTAGAAAAGGCATTTACAACTTTCAGTGATCATCCTAATTAGATTATGAATTCTTTGAAGATGTATGTTACCTTAATTTTTCTATGGACTAATTGTTTAGTGTAGTACCTGTACATGGGGTACACAATCTAATACACCTAATAATCTGATAAATAAAAGAATGACATAGCACCCTCTGCATTCTTACTGTTAGTTACTTAGGAAAAATAAGTCTCTTGTTCTATGCTATTAGATGAGGTAAGGAAGGAGGAACACTAAGATAAAAAAAAATCACATTATAATTTCATTCCTATGAATTAAACAGCTCTAGTGAAAGGTTCTCTCATCCTCTTAAAAGCCCAATAGAGAAAAGTCTAATGAAGTTATAAAAAATAAAATAGAGCCTAAAGCAAAACCTTGGAGAAGAAATTGAAGATTATACTTAAAAAAAAAAAAAAGACCAGCAGTGTTGAAAGTGTTAGTGTCAATGTCAGATCGAGCAGAAGAAATTGTTGAAGCAGCCAAACACAGTCAAATAATGATGAATGGCCTAACACAAAAATGAGAAATTGCAGTTAGATGTCTTTCAGATATCTCTGAGAATGTCATTGGAATATTTTGTGTAGAAAATTACTATGGTAGAAACTCATTAAAATGTGCCTGAGTCTTCATGAGAAGGATTCTGTTCATGAACCAGGTAACATAAGGTCCTTCAAATCTATGCAACATCGAGATTTTTATATAAAGACAAATGGCAGGAGTACAGCAGGATAAGGACTCTGTAGTGATCACTTAGGTACATCACATACAATCCTGGCTCCCCAAATGCTGATGTCACAAAATGCTCCCTTACCATTCATCACTTGCCAAAGACCGCCACTGCATTCCAGAAGTAAAGGAGACATAAAGGTCTGAGTCCCTGGCCTTAATAATGACTCAGTTGCTGGCCACTGACTTTTGTTTTCGCCCTAAGCAGATCTGAATCAGTAACAAATCAACTCATGGGCCTATACTACCATTGGCCCCTGATTGAGAAGTCCAGACAGAAGCCTCTTCCATCTTACATCAAAATACAGAAGATGCATTGTTTCTCTGCCTTTTGGCTAAGATCAAGTGTAAAATATAGAAGATGGCATAATTCCTGTTCAGCTAAATAGCTGATATCAGCTCTGTGCCACCTGCCTGAAGCAAAGAGATGACTAAAATATGGACTTAAAACCAGAGGATCACAGTGTCTTGCAGGGAAAACTTTACAAAGTAATTTTAATATAAAATGGTGAATTTTTAGATAAGGATGTATATTAGGCCCACTAACAAGGGGTCTCAGCTTGGGCAAGAGTTGAGGAAGGAGTGCCAGGACGGTTTCCAGGAGTGAAATGCAAACATCTGAGCGGAGAAACTTAACTACGAATGATACAGATAAAGCTGAAAGGAGCTGGGTAGAACACTAGAGGCAGAAGGAAGAACTTGAGTCAAACTTCAGTGGTATAAACCAGGATACTGTCCATCAATTCCCATTAGTTTACATCATCTACTCCTAACCCTTCTGCTTCCCACAATCTACCCAATACACTCCTGCATTCATCTTCCAAATCTTCACTCATGCCCACCTCAGTCACAGCTCACCCTTGTTCTCACTGCTCTGCCGATCCCTTCATTGAGCCCTGCAGAATTTCTATTGTATATAAACTACTTTACCTTTTTAACCAAACATTGCTTTCTAAATATGTCCCCATTTCCCTGAAGTCTTCTCCAAAGGAAATTACTTGCACTATCTGGGATAAGGGAAGCTGACTTATCTCTTTCTTTCTGGTGCTATCTACATATTCTATCATCTAAATATGTCACCCCTCTTCTGAAGCTCATACCACTCATATATACACTTCTCTCACCCATAACACAGTAACCTGATAAGTCTTCTAGCAATGACTCAAGGTTCTCTTTAGCACTAAGTTGCTGACAACCATCACTATATTGATAATATTTTCTGGTATCAGAGAAAATTACTATGCCTAATTTTCAGACTTATGCTAGTTAACACAGTGTTTTTAAACATTTAAATCACTTAACAATGTTTTACAAAAGAGAACATCTAGCAATGCTGGGTCCCCATTCTTATGTCGCAAATATTAATTAGACTAGTGGCTTCAGTAAAGGTCTGTGCTCCAGCTGTAAGTCCCTAGCCTATCCCACTGTGAGGCAGTGACAATTGCTATTTATCATCACACCTAGGCTTCTAGCTTTTGAAATTTTTTTTCTTACAGTAAAACTGACATTTTCATAAATGTACAGTTTTATGAGTTTTTTTTTTTTTAAGATTTATTTTGAAAGTCAGAGCTACACACACAGAGAGAGGGAGAGGCAGAGAAAGAGAGAGAGAGATCCTCCATCCACCGGTCCACCCCACAATGGCTGGAACTGCGCCCATCCGAACCCAGGGGCCAGGAGCCTCTTCTGGGTCTCCCATGCAGGTACAGGGGCCCAGAGACTTCGGCCATCTTTTACTGTTCCCCCAGGCCATAGCAGAGAGCCAGATCGGAAGTGGAGTAACCAGACTCAAACTGGTGCCCACATGGGATGCCAGCACTGCAGGCAGCGGCCCCACCCAGTACACCATAGTGCCGGTCCCCAGTTTTATGAGTTTTAACATGGGTATAGATGCATGTAACCATCACCATTATCAAGACACAGAACACTAACATCACCCCAGAAAACTCTCTTTTATAGTTTCATTGTTTTCTTATCTCTGACCCCTAACAACTAGTGATCATAGTTCTGTCGTTTCAAGAATGTTATATAGGGGCCTGTGCTGTGGCACAGCAGGTTAAAGCCCTGGCCTACAATGCTGGCATCCCACATGGGTGCTAGTTTTAGTACCAGCTGTTCTACTTCTGATCCAGTTCCCTGCTAATGTGCCTGGGAAAGCAGCAGAGAATGGCTCAAGTCCTTGGACCCCTGCACTCACGTGGGAGACCTGGAAGAAGCTCCTGGCTCCTAATCGGCTCAGCTCTGGCTATTGCTGCCATTTGGGGAATGAATCAGCAGATCAAAGACCTCTCTCTCTGTCTCTAACTCTCTCTGTAATTCTTTCAAATAAATAAAATAAATCTTTAAAAAAAAAAAAAAACAAGGTGTCATATAAGGGGCTGGTGTTGTGGCATAGTGGGTTAAGTTGCAGGCTGCTTCACTTCCAATCTAGCTCCCCGCTAAAGCACCTGGGAATGCATCAGATACAATACAATTACAAGTGCTTGGGCCCCTGCACCCACATGGAAGACCCAGAAGAAGCTCCTGGCTCCTGGCTTTGGACTTGCTCAACTCTGGCTGTTGTAGTCATCTGGGGAGTGAACTAACAGATGGAAGACCTCTCTCTACGACCCTCTCTCTGTAACTCTGCCTTTCAAATAAATAAAATAAATCTTTAAAAAGAAAAGAATGTCATATATTCATAAAATAGATAACATTTTGAAGTGAACTCTTTTCATAATGTTTCCGAGATCCTTCCATGTGATGATGCACATATTCAATAGCTTTTATTGGTTGAGTAATAGGAGGGAATCTTCAAAAATTTCATGGAAAATGCATATTATGAAAAAGATTGTATGAATTTAAATATTTCTACACCAAAACAAACTACTTTTAATTCCATTATTCCATTTTCCCACAAACTTTTTGATGCACCTTCATATTCCACTGTTAATGTGGCTCATCACATTCGTCTTCCTGAGACAAATCCTACTTGGCATGACACTGTTTTTTTTTTAAATGATGCTAGCCTCCATTTGCTAATGTTTTGTTTGAAATTTTTAGATTCAAGTTCATGAATAGAATGTGTGTATAGTTTTTCTGTACTACCCTTCTCCAGCTTTAATGTAAAGGTGGTACAGGTCTCAAAATAACTTTCTGGAAGAGACTGTAAAATTGATGTTATTTTTTCTTTAAATGTTTCTAAGAATTTGTTAGTAAATAAGTGTTGAGATTTCTTTTTTGGAAGGTTTTAAGTTACAAATTTAATTTAAAGAACAGTTCTAGGTCTGATTTTAAAAACTAGCTACAAGCCTATTCAAGTTATCTATTTAATTCTGAGTGAGTTTTAGCAGATTATGGTTTTTCCAGAAATTGGCCCATTTCATCTAAATTGTCAAATTTATATGCTTGCCACGCTGCATTCCATTTTGGAGTGCTGACTCAAGTCCTGCCTGGCTGCTCAGCCTTCCATCTAACTCCTAGCTAATGCATCAGGAAAGGCACTGGGTGACAGTCCAAGTGCTTGGGCCCTTATAACCCATGTTGGAGACCTGGATGGAGTTCCTGTTCCTGGTTTCAGCCTGGCCCAGCTCTGGTTGTTGTGGTTATTTGGGAAATGAACCAGCAGATGGAAGATATCTCTCCCTGCCACTCTCCTCCCACCCCTCATATTCCATCTCTCAAATAATAAATAAATCTTTATAAAATTACACGTATAGAGCTGTTTGCAGTATTCTCTTAACATCTGTGGTTTCTGTAGTCTACTGTCTTATACTATAATCAAGAGGAAAGTGAAATAGTCCTTGTGTAAATAAAGGAACAAGAAACTTAAGAATTTCAAAAAGAAAATGGGAGAAAGCATGTTTCTTTGTGGAAGAGAAAACTCCTAATGGTGAAACCTATAAACAAAATGTGACTGTGTCAACAGATACCATTATGGAGGCAGGTGCTGTGTTGCAGCAGGATGCCTGCTTCTATTTACGACCCAGCTTCTGGCTAATTCGCACCATGGGAGGCAGCAGCTCAAATACAAGGTCCCTGCCACCCACATGGGAGACCTGGATGGAGTTCCTGGTTCCTGATTTTGGCCTGGCTTAGCTCTGGTTATGTAGGCATTTGGGGAGTGAGCCAGTAGATAAAAGATTCTCTTTCTCTAACTCTGCCTTTCAAATAAAGAAAAAGAATGAATAAATAATAAGAATTTTAAAAAGAGAAACACATTTTAAAAGGATTAGCATTATGAAACTAGTAAAAAGGGATCAGTGTGTAGAAAGATATAAACAGAATAAACAAAAAGATATTGAAATTTAAACAGGATTTTTTTTAAAGTTTATTTTTATTTATTAGAAAGAGAGAGACAGAGATCTTCCATCTGCTGGTTCACTCTCCAAATGCATGTAACAGCCAAGGCTGGGCCAGGCTAAAACCAGGAACCTACTCACATGGATGGGCAGCAACCCATGTACCGTTATCTGCTGACTCCCAGGGTATGCGCTAGCAGTAAACTAGGCTGGAAGCAGCGGAGATGGGCCTTGATCCCAGATACTCTGATATGGGATGTGTGGGTCCCAATAGCAGCTTAACTCACTATGCTACAACTCCCGTCTCTAAATAGGATTTAAAAATTTTTTATTTATTAATTTGAGAGGCAAAGCAGCAGCAGTAGAGAGAATGGTGACAGTGAGATCTCATTTGCTGGTTCACTTCCCAAACTCAGTCTAGGTCTCAAAGGTGAGGACCCAACCACCTGAGTCATCACAGCATTTTTTAAAATGCAAATAAATGAAATTCCTGTGACATGTAGTTACACATCAGGATAAAGTTTTAAGCTGCCTGTGGATGATAACAATTGGTAAAAGAACGCTTAGTGAATGCACAATTCGTGTGTAATAAACACTGCACATGTAGGTCTAATTAAAATTATAATTGGTCAGCATGTTAAAAGTATGGCTGCAAATCTAAAAGCAAGTTGAATGAAAATGTTAAATAATTTGTGGGGGCTGGTGTTGTGGTACAGCAAGTTAAGCTGTCCCTGACATCACTGACATCCCATATCAGAGTATCGGTTCGAATCCCGGCTGCTCTGCTTCCTACCCAGCTTTCTGCTGATGTACCTGAAAAGGCAATGGCAGATGGCCCAAGTACCTGGACTCCTGCCACCCATGTGGAAGACCCAGATACAGTTCCTGGCTCCTGGCTTTGGTCTGCTTGGCCCTGGGTGTTTAGCCATTTGGGGAGTTAAGCAAAGGAAGGAAGATCTGTGTAACTCCCTTGGTCTCCGATGCTCTGCCTTTCAAGCAAATAAATAAATCTTTTTAAAAAGGCATTTCTTTCTTTGTAGTTGAAAAAGAGAGTTGTGTTTTAGTATCAATGAGAATTCTAATGTGATTGAAAATTTTTTGGATGTGATGTCTATGACAAACCTATCATCAAGGAAATGGTATTTCTCTGAACTGAGAAAAGTCTTGAAAAGCTTATTGAAGACTGATGATAATGCTTCTGCAGTTGTCTTTGCTGACAATAGAGTTTTTCAAAATCTGAATCTCAGGTGGCAACGTTTGGCAAAGACACAAATTCAAAAATCTATTCACTATCTTCTTTGTCTAAAAAGCTAAAATCAAACAACATATGCATATAATTAACATCTAATATATATTCCTGTGGTCAATGTTGTACCAGATAAACTGGATAAGCAGTTACGGTGGCTTGTTATTACTATATGGGCATGAGTTGGCTTAGCACTGGGTGTGGTGTTAAAGAAATATGTTTGAGCTTGACTTAATGATTTATGGTTTATGTTGTCCAAGAAGATATCCCAGCCTCAAAGCAGCAGCAGAGACAGAAGGGTAGAGGGCCATTTTAGTTGAGATTACAGCCTGTGTAAACAAGCTGATTATTTGTCTGCAAGTGTATTCAGAAGAACCACATAATAAGTGACTTAATCTACTCAATCCTCAATGATTGCATTATATAAAAATTTATTTGGCAAGGAATGATCTGTCCTATATTTCTGTATTTTTCTATGCTGAAATAGGAGTTCTAGAAATGGAAGTGATAGGAAATAGATTCCTAAATTGTAAAACAGAACCGATATCTCTAGTGGATTTTTAAAGATTCAAACTTCTAGGAAAATTGAAACAGTTCAATTTACCTTTCTCAATTTTTTTTAAAATTCATTTGACAGATAAAGTTAGACAGTGAGAGAGAGAGACAGAGAGAAAGGTCTTCCTTCAGTTGGTTCACTCCCCAAATGGCTGCTCTGGGCAGAGCTACGCCGATCCGAAGCTAGGAGCCAAGTACTTCTTCCTGGTCTCCCATGTGGGTGCAGGGGCCCAAGCACTTGGGCCATCCTCTACTGCCCTCCCATACCATAGCAGAGAGCTGGACTGGAAGAGGAACAACAACTGGGACTAGAACCTGGTGCCCATCTTTCTCAATTTTTTTAAAAAAAGTTTTTAAATTTTCATTTTATTTGAAAGGCAGAGAAACAGACCAATCTTCTATTTGCTGATTTATTCCCCAAATGCTTGCAATAAGTAAGGCCAGGCCAAACCAAAGTCAAGGGCCCAGACTCACTCCAGGTCTCCCACATGAGTGGCAGGGACCTAAGTACTTGAGCCATCATCTGCCGCTTCCCAGGGACTGCACTAGTGAGAGGCTGGATGGAAAGCGGAGTTGCAACTTGAGGCAGGCACTGCAATATGGTATGAGGGTACCCTAAGCAGTGCCTGAACAATGGTACCAAATGCTTACCGCTACTTTCTTAATATATACTGAGAGTATAACACCTGGAGATTAATGAAGCAGAGTATAATACTTAGGATTACTATGATGTTTAAAATTTTAAATTTTATGAGTACCTTAGAAGTGGTATCCTATATATCTACTCTTGTTTAAAAATACCTATGTTTGTGAATGGTTATTTGTTATTTAACTGAATGAAAACTAAATCTTATTAATTGAATGGCTTTGAAATGAATGCTGTAATTAATGCTCATTATATAAAAAATACCTGTTATCAACAACTTGGTACAGAAGAAAAAGCACTAAGTTTCTGGACATATCAAAGGAATGGATTTCAAAACAAAAAATTTAAACATTCTTGTTTCTCAAAATTTAAAATAATTGTGTATATACACATATAACTGTATCTGTGTTTGTATATATTATATTACATGCTAATAAAATACCATGAATTTGGTATTTTTTAAATGTCTGATTTCAGCCAGACCCATATGTTTTAACATCTGATGGATACCAATAATGAAATACAACTAAGGTTCCTCTCTCAGTCAGTTTCACCATAATTAACATGTAATCTCTCCACTCAGACTACACCTGCTTTTGCCCTTTGTGCCAACACTAAAGCTGCTTTCTTCAGCTTCCAGAGATCCCATGCTTTGTCAACTCAACGCTGCCCTTTGGGGCAGCAAAGCAGAGACACAGCAAGAATTCAAGCTCCATCATTCACTGTGCTGGCTTTTTTTTAAGAAGTTATTTTAAATGAATATAAAACATGCACACAATTTAAGGAGTTCTATAATTTTGTTATCAAAACGTTCCTCATCTAGACCCCTTCTTTCTTTTCCCAGAGGAAATAATGATTTTCAACTCCCATTGTGGTATTTAGTTTTATAGTTCCACATAAAATGATCATATTTATGCTTAATGTATATATCTTAATTTCTCCCAAGTTGTCAGGCACCATGTTTTGTAAAAAAAAAAAAAAAAAATTTATCTGGAAGACAGAGTGAATGAGAGAGGGAGGCAGAAATAGGGACACAGAAAGATATTCCCTCAATTGGTTAATTCTCCAAATGGCCTCAATAACCAGGGCTGGGCCAGCCTGAAGCCAGGAGCCAGAAACTCCATCTGGGTCTCCCACACGGGTAGTAAGGGCTCAAGCACCTGGGCCATCTTTTGCTGCCTTATCAAGCACATTACCTGGGAGCTGGATTAGAAGTGGAGCAGCTGCGACTCAAACTGGAACTCTGATAAGGGATGCTAGATATGGTATGCTGGTGTGGCAAGCAGCAACTTGATGCCCTGCACCACAACACTGGCCCTGGGCAGTATCCTTTGATTTCTCAATATGAAAAATAAGAATTTAGCTGTATCTCACATCTGTTCACTTCCCTTATCCTCCCAATCTGCTAAAATGGTAATACTCTAACCACGATTCCTGATCCAACCAAAACTACAATATGAATAACTTGTTTTCAACTTACAGCTGAAAAAGGAGATATTTCAATTAAGTATTTTTTTCCCTCAAAATGGGCAATGCCATTGTTTTCTCATTTGTTTCATATTTATTTTTCTTACTCTTAAGTCAATTCCAAATTATCTGCCAATTGTCTCAATATCTTAGATTCTCAGACACAACAGTTATTCTGTAACTTTTTCTTTTTGAGAAACCTCTTCTAGGCCTTAAGCACATACTTCAATTTGGACTAGTTGCCATCCATGGATCTCCCTTCACCTTAAATCAAAGAATTCGCTCTGCCTCTCCTGTGTTGGGTTATTTCTAACATCCCACCCTGTCTTTTTTAGTTTATGCCCTCATCCTGGTAGAAGTTCTTCAGCTGCTTTGTCAGGAAAGGTGTGAGAGAGGTATAAATTTTCAAGACTGTGCACGTGAAAACTTCTTATCTTCTATACTAGATAAGATACTTCCCTGGATAGAATTCTACGCCATTTTCATCCAACATTCTGAAAGCATTACTGAGCTGTCTTCTGGTTCCTAATGCTGCTGCTGAGAAGTTTAAAGCCATACTACTTAACATTTTCTGTGTGACTGTTTCTTCTCTTCCTTGGAAATGATAGGAGCTCATCTTTGCTTTTAATGTTCTCAACTGTCACAATGATATATACTCTGCTCTAAGTCAGTGTCACCAATTGTATTCAATGACCCTTTTAAAAAATTAATATAAAAACTTAATTTTTTACTATGGAAAATTTAAAACATATACAAAGTTAGAAAAAAGATATAATGAATCCAGGTACCTATTGTCTAGCTTTGACAATTATCAGCATCTGACTAACCAGGCTTCATCTATTCCTTCCCCAAACCCTGCTCTGCTATTGGATTGTTATGAAGCAGATGCCAGATATCATAACATTTCTTCTGTAAATACATTAGCAATAAGAAGTGGCAGTTAGGAATTATTATTGTTTTTAAGTCCTGATACAAATTTATGCCATCATCAGAAAAGAATAAATTCACGACATCATGAAGTTATTAATGTGGTTTTTGCAACATGTTCTTACATTTTATAATGTTGCATTTTTTTCTCCTTATTGGACTGTCTCTAATTCATGCTTTTGATTTTCTATGTGAATTTTAGAAGACACTTGACAAGGCGTAAACCCCCTGAAATTTCTAATAGATCTGAACATTCAGGGTTCTCTAGAAAGCTCTTTCAAAAAGAATCAAAAAGGAAAGGGATCCATAGTCTGTGTTCTTTCCCAGCATCCTGGGCTTATCTACAGCACATGTATTCTGTAAAGACCACCTCTCATTGCTGTATGATGATTGGTTAGTGGCACATACAGCAGGATACAAAAAAAATGTAAGTTGAATCAGTGAATAAATACATCAAAGACATCACTTAAACGAGTCAATTACTGCTTGGCACTGTATTGGAAGTTGGGGGGAAAACAAGGAAACTAGAAAACAGTCTTACCTCTTAGTAATCTAGAAATGAGAAAAAGCCTACTATTAATACTCAATTGTGGAGACTATGAGGGTGCTTCTAAAAGTTAGTGGAAAAATGGAATTAAAATGTTTATTTTGGTATAAAAAACTTAGAATCCCATAAATATTTTTTCACAATGTACATTTTTCCATAAACTTCATTTTTAAAAAAGATTTATCTAAAGAGTTAGGGAGAAACACACACAGAGAGAGGACCTTCCATTCCCTGGTTCACTGCCCAAATGGCTGTAACGGCTAGGGCTGGGTCAGGCTGAAGCCAGGAGCTTCATCTGGGTCTCCCACATGGATGCAGAGGCCCAAGCATTTGGGACAACTTCTGCTGCTTTCCCAGACCATGATCGAGAAGCTGGATCAGAGTGGAGTAGCTGGGACATGAGCCAGCGCCCATATGGGATGCCAGTGTTGTAGGTGGCAGCTGTACCTGCTACGCCAAAACACTGGCCCTCCCATGAACTTTTTGAAGACCTTTTATATGAATGAATTTCCAAACTTTTTTTGTGTCAACATAAACTGCTCTTTTAATTCCATTTCCCACAAACCTTCTGAATTACTCTTGTATGTAGGATTATAACTGGACAACGATTATGTGATTAATACTTTTATGAATAGAACACAAAGAATGAGTATAGTAGGAAGTGTGAAGGACTCCTGGAACTTGAGATGGCAATAAATCACTACATGGATCTGGACAAGAGGGAAACAAAGGTAGGCCGTTAGTCAATGGGCAAAACGTGGGCAAAGGTAGAAGATGGGATTCAGCATGATACATGGAAGTCATGAACATTATAATTCTACAAACAGACTCAACTATTTCTGTCCAAAAAATTTTATTCTGTGTAGCAAAAAATTAAAGAAATTTACCTGGAGCTCTCCAAGTTTTTTAGATGTTGGTGAAACAATGGTAAAAAATCCATTGATTTGATGGGTTGGAGAAAGCTGAGCTAGTCCACTGATTTCAACTCTACCAACTGGAAGATGATCAAGTCTGGTGATTACTTCCAGCACCAACACAGCCATATCTAATCAGAAACAATTATAATATATTCAGATAGTTTTCATTACCTTCATTTCTTTGGAAGTAGGCAGTGGGTATACATGGATAAACTTTTTTACTTAAACAATTATTTTAATTTCAAATACACCAGGTACTTACCATATCACTGAGGATGAGAGAGTGTAAATCCAAAGACAAAAGAACAATAAAAATTTAAAGAATGACTGATATCTTGCACTGAGAAAAATAAATTTACAGTGGATAAAAATACTTAGTATACTAAGATATTTGAAGGATGATGCTCTTTTTTTTTTTTAAGATTTATTTATTTATTTGAAAGTCAGAGTTACACAGAGAAAGTTGAGGCAGAGAGAGAGAGGTCTTCCATCCACTGGTTCACTCCCCATTTGGCCTCAACAGCCGGAGCTGTGCGATCTGAAGCCAGGAACCAGGAGCTTCTTCTGGGTCTCCCATGTGGATGCAGGGGTCCAAGCACTTGGGCCATCTTCTTTTTTTTTTTTTTTTTTTTTGACAGGCAGAGTGGATAGTGAGAGAGAGAGACAGAGAAAAAGGTCTTCCTTTTGTCGTTGGTTCACCCCCCAGTGGCCGTCACGGCTGACGCGCTGCGGCCGGCACACTGCGCTGATCCGAAGCCAGGAGCCAGGTGCTTCTCCTGGTCTCCCATGGGGTGCAGGGCCCAAGCACTTGGGCCATCCTCCACTACCTTCCGGGGCCACAGCAGAGAGCTGGCCTGGAAGAGGGGCAACCAGGACAGATCCGGTGCCCCGACCGGGACTAGAACCCGGTGTGCCGGCGACGCAAGGTGGTGGATTAGCCTATTGAGCCTCGGTGCCGGCCGGGACATCTTCTACTGCTTTCCCAGGCCATAGCAGAGAGCTGGATCGGAAGTGGAGCAGCCTGGGACTTGAACCGGCACCCATATGGGATGCTGGCACTGCAGGTGATGGCTTTACCGGCTATCCCACAGCGCCAGTCCCAAAGGGATAATGCTCTTAAAACAGGCTTTGGTTTTGAAATATAAAAGCAACAAATCTCAGTTCTTCCATTCTCACCATTTCTAGTTTTCAATTAGACAAAGGGCTGCTCTTGCATAGCTGGAAGGGTAAGACTCCCTCCTGGGAGTATCAAGCTGCTTACTCCTGAGTTGTATAAGCTATTCAGAGCACTTAGAAGTAAGAGGAATAGGGGCCAGTGCTGTGGCATAGTGGGTAAGGCTGCCACCTGCAGTGCCAGTATCCCAAATGGGCGCTGGTGCAAGTCCCGGCTGCTCCTCTTCTGATCCAGCTATCTGCTGTGGCCTGGGAAAGCAGAGGAGGATGGTCCAAGTCCTTGGGCCCCTGCACCCACATGGGAGACCAGGAGGAGGTTCCTGGCTTCGGATCAGCGCAGCTCCGGCCGTTGTGGCCATCCAGGGAGTGAATCAGCAGTGCAGGACCTCCCTCTCCCTCTCCCTCTCCCTCTCTGCCTCTCCTTCTCTCTCTGTGTAATTCTTTCAAATAAATAAATAAATCTTTAAAAAGGAAAAAAAAGTAAGAGGAATAGAAACAAATTCCTTAATAATAGTCTTCAATTAGTTACTTAGACATAATACCTGCATGGTCATAATTCCTAGGAGAGATACAATGTAGGTAATATGAAATCTAAGACCATTTTAAGATAGTATAATTTCTGAATGTATTCTTACAAAAGTTGAGAAAATGGCTCATTTCCACCATTTGTTCAACACTGTAATGAAATGCACAAAGGACTTATAATTAGAAGATCATGATTGTGTCTTGGCTCCAATATTCAAAGCTATTTCTGAGTAAGCCACAACTGTCTGCAAAAGAGGCAATCACAAAGCCCACATCCCTGCTGTGTGAGGAAATGGGACACGGCACACAGAAGAGGTAGCACAGCGTCCTCCCACGTGGTGGCTGCCAAATAGCTGTTACATATGTCTTCAGGCAAATTACTTAACATATCACAGTCTGTCTTAACTACTCCAGAGGATTATCTAAAAATCATGAGCTAATAGATACAGTGCTTTGTAAATTATTATTATTATTTTTTTGACAGGCAGAGTAGATAGTGAGAGAGAGAGAGAGACAGAGAGAAAGGTCTTCCTTTTGCCATTGGTTCACCCTCCAATGGCTGCAACGGCTGGCGCGCTGCGGCCAGCGCACCGCGCTGATCTGAAGGCAGGAGCCAGGTGCTTTTCCTGGTCTCCCATGGGGTGCAGGGCCCAAGCACTTGGGCCATCCTCCACTGCACTCCCTGGCCACAGCAGAGAGCTGGCCTGGAAGAGGGGCAACCGGGAAAGAATCCGGTGCCCCGACTGGGACTAGAACCCGGTGTGCCGGCGACGCAAGGTGGAGGATTAGCCTATTGAGCCGCGGCACCAGCCAGTGCTTTGTAAATTATAAAATGAGGTACATAGTAATAATAAGGAAAGCAGACCAATATTTGTTGGCTATTTACTAACAATCAAGTTCATCCATGTCTCATTAATTCTCTTAAGAGCTCTATGAGACTGATGTTTCTGTCTCCTTTTGGAATGAAGCAGGCTCAGATAGGTCATACTGTATCAATCCTACAGTTACCCAAAGCCCGTGTTCCACTCATCCAATCAGGCTCATTCTTTGTGAAAATGTCTAGAAGGTGCAAAGGCAGTTAACTGACCTCTTTTTATAGATAAAGGAACAGGGTCAGAGCTAAGAGACTTTCCCCAAATCTCAGTTTGTGACAATTTCAAATGCCAATTACAATGAATCATTATATCACAGGATGCTCAAATAAATGTTTGACCTGGTGATTATGCTATTCGTAGGTATCTTCTCCCTTCGTGAATTTGTAATCCTCCTTTGTTAAACCTTAGGTTTACAGTACCTAGAATATCTCTGAGTTTCCTTTGATAGCAATTATTGTTTTCTACCTATTATAACTAAACTTCTTTGTGAAGTAAAAGTTTAAAACCATTCTGAATAATTTTTTGCTGATTCATTCCTGTAATCTTCATAGCATCTAATGTCAATCACAGGGGTGGAGACCATCTGGTCCATGGGCCCTATAAGGTCTGCGAAACCATTTGGTCTGGCCCTGCCAAGGCAACCAGAAGGACTCGAAATTCAATAAATCTATAGCAGGCTAATTTTTAAGTTGATAATTATGTATGTCTCCTGAATAATGTCATAAATATCCAAATGGCCCTTGGTATAAAAAATGTTTCCCACCCCTGCACTTGCTAAGTGTTCGATATATACGTTCTGAATGAATTATAGCATGAGTTTTTTACATTTTTGATGTTTCAAAATTCTTTCCTTAATGGAATGTAAATTACTTAAGAATAGGTGAATCTTTAATTAACCTGATTCTCCAAGATTCTTAGCCTAACAATATTTGCATGATACTCAATTTTTATCTAATTGAACTGATAAATAGCTCCACTATCCAAAATGTGTTTCTGAGAAAGCCTGACTCTAATGGAGCAAGAACACAGAGCACTTAGAATACTTTCCTTGCACAGAAATGAAGAAGACATTTTGCCTTCTGGATCCCTAGAGAGGTTATCATTTCATTTTCTGAATATCTATATTCCTAACTCACTAAAGCACGCATCTAGCATTCAACAAATATTATCTTGTACTATTTGTAAGTATTCCATCTATATTCTCTTTCCTCAAGCATAAGTAAGCCTTAGAGCAGAGACTATCAGTTATTACCTAAAGAGTGCCACAGTGAAAAGGGTATGAGTTCTGGTATCACAGAAGGGGGTGCAAACCCTGCTTCTACCATTTATCTATCAACCATGTGACCTTAGAGAGTATTCATTTTATCTCTTTGAATCTAAGTTTTGTTGTCTCTAAAATACAAAAACAAAAAACAAACAAACAAAAAAAACCCTGTCTTGTAGGGATATTGTAAGGATATGAAGAAGAATATCAACTGCTAGCACACAGTGTACGCTCAGCAAGTGAAGGTTATTACAACACCTCTTTGACTTCTCAATAATTAACAATGCCCATGGCTGGCACCACAGCACAGCAGGTTAAGCCACTGCTTGCAACAAAGGCATCCCCTATTGGAGCACCAGCTCAAGTCCTGGATGGTCCGCTCCTGATTCGTTAGTTCCCTTCTAATGTGCCTGGGAAGGTAGTAGAAGACGGCCTAAGCATTTGGGCCCCCAGCACCCATGTGGAAGACCTGGATGGATTTCTGGGCTACTGGCTTTAGCTTGAATCAGAGCATGGAAGATATAGCACTCTTTCTCTCTCTCATTCTATTACTGTCAAGTAAATAAACGAATTTTAGAAACATTAACAATGCCCATAGATACAAGGTACACATAACATCAACTGCCGACAACATAACCACATGCTTCGTATTAAGTCTGCAGATGAAACGATAAAATAAAAAGTTACCTGTTAGGTAAGAGGTAAACTGCTTTGGACCACAGCGAATAGCGTAACGTGTGGTTGTTCTCACGGTGCTTGGTTCAGTCTGCAACGCATCCTTGGGACAAAAGAGGGTTCCATCGGATGTTTCTCCCCACCATCTCACTCGGACAAGCACACAAGTGGGAGGCTTTGCAATCTTCCATACAACTTTATTAATAGTAAGTTTTAGAAAGCAGCGTAGCTGGCCTTCAACCAGAGGAGGGAGGCTTGTTGACGGAGAAATGTCACTCAAACCTGTAGAGGAATCCAAAAACAGAGTCAAAATTTAGAATACACAAAGTAAAATAGGTCTTTTATATAAAAATAAATGAACACTTCGGTCTCTCCTTAGAAAGGTTTGTCTTTGAAGCTGGCACTGCAGTGCTGGCATCCCATATGGGCAATGGTTCAGACAAGTCCCAGATGCTCCACTTCTGATCCAACTCCCTGCTAATGCACCTGGGAAAGCAGCAGAAAATGGTTCAAGTGCTTGGGCACCTGCACTCACATAGGAAACCTGGAAGGAGCTCCTGGCTCCTAGTATTGGATTGGCTCAGCTCTAGCACTGCAGCCATTTTGGAAGTGAACTAGTAGATGGAAGACCTCTCTCCCTCCATCTCTCCCTCTCTCTGTAACTCTGCCTTTCAAATAAAACAAATATTTTTTGTTGTTGTTATCTTACCTGTTTTAATTCATAAGAAGGAAGGAGCAAAACAGACCATAGACAGGGGTGGGGAATGTCCACAAGGCCTGTGAAATCACTGGGTCTGACCCTGCCAAGGCAAACTGTAGGCAGGACTTGAAATTCAATAAACAGTAGCCCAGTTTTATGTTAATTTTGTATGGCCCATGAATGTTATACATTTCAAAATGGCTCCTGGAAGAAAAAAAGATTTCTCACTCCTGGCACAGAATAACCCACCTGGCCACTCTGATAACTAGTATAATTAGTATTTAGGGTTTAATTCAGATTATTCTGTATGGGCACTGGTTCATGTCCTGGCTGCTCCTCTATGGATCCAGCTCCCTGCTCATGGCTTGGGAAAAGCAATTAAGGATAGCCTAAGTATTTGGGTCCCTTCCACCCGTCTGGCAGACCTGGATGAAGCTTCTGGCTTCCACCTGGAAGAGTGCTGGCCATTGTGCCCATGTGGGGAGTGAACCAGCAGATAGAAGATCTTTCTGTTTCTCCCTTTCTCCTTCAAAATAAATGAATGTTTTTAAAAAAATTAAGGTTTCTCTAAATAAACAAGTACTAAGATATGCTAATAGAAACTCCTCTTTAATTGAAACATACTATTTGAAAAATATATAGATAGGTTTTTAAAATGTTAGTTGAAATTTTTCTAAGTACTGCTGTTTCAATTACTACGATGCCCAGTTTTAAAGAAATGATATCTTTAAATCTTATTTGAAAACCATCACTAAACATAAAATAGCAACAACGCCCTTCACTCAACTCCCAAATGATTTAGCCTAGACCACACAACTCGGCATTTCAGTGAACACTATCTTAAATTGCCTGTGCCTTTTCTTTCCCGCCAAGCTCATGTAGTCAACAAGGGCGTAAGATTTGCATCTTCAGGTTCTACCATTACTTTTTTTTTCACAGGCAGAATTAGTGAGAGAGAGAGACAGAGAGAAAGGTCTTCCTTCTGTTGGTTCACCCCTCAAATGGCTGCTACGGCCGGCACACTGCGCTGATCCGAAGCCAGGAGCCAGGTGCTTCCTCCTGGTCTCCCATGCAGGTGCAGGGCCCAAGGACTTGGGCTGTCCGTCCACTGCCTTCCCGGGCCACAGCAGAGAGCTGGACTGGAAGAGGAGAAACCTGGACAGAACTGGCGCCCCAACCAGGACTAGAACCCGGAGTGCCGGCGCCACAGGTGGAGGATTAGCCTAGTGAGCCGCGGTGCCGGCCCTACCATTACTTTTCAGCATAGTGCTGGGTTCATAATATTAGCTTTAGTTTTATTGGATTCCAGAAAGATGATAAATCAAAATGCAAATGAGGCAATTAAGGCTTTCTATAAAACTCTGCTTTAAGGAATCTAAGTGTCATCCATTCATAGGACCTTCCTATCTAGACATACAAGAGACGTGAGAAACCATGCCTACACGGTGTACACCTTCTATTCTTCTTTCCTTTGGGGAGGGGGAGTGATTATTGTTAAAGAAGAAAATATACTAGCATTTAACAGATCAGGTATCTATATAACTAATTTTTTTTTTTTTTGACAGGCAGAGTGGACAGTGAGAGAGACAGAGAGAAAGGTCTTCCTTTGCCATTGCTTCACCCTCCAACGGCCGCCGCAGCCAGTGCATCGTGCTGATCTGAAGCCAGGAGCCAGGTGCTTCTCCCGGTCTCCCATGAGGGTGCAGGGCCCAAGGACCTGGGCCATCCTCCACTGCCTTCCCGGGCCACAGCAGAGAGCTGGCCTGGAATAGGGGCAACCGGGACAGAATCCGGCGCCCCGACTGGGACTAGAACCCAGCGAGCCGGCGCCGCAAGGCAGAGGATTAACCTATTGAACCGTGGCGCCCGCCAATATAACTAATTCTTTAGACTTCTAAGCTTTAAGATTCTTTTTTTTTTGAAAGACAGAATGACAAAGAGATCTCCCATCTGCTGGTTCACTCCCAAAGGACCACAACAGTTGGGACTGGGCCAAGTCAAAGCGAGGAACTCCAATTAGAGCTTCCGCCTGGGTAGCAGGGGCCCAAGGAGCTGCCTGCTATACCAGGCACAATAGCAGGCAGCTGAATTGAAAGAAGCTTAATCCACTGTGCCACAATGCCACACCTTTACATTTCTAAAGCAAACATCTTCTTTGCCCTCTACAGGAGTGAAGACCCAGCATAATCTCTCCATTAAAAAAAAAAAGACTTTTATTCATTTTTGCTTTTTATTTGAAAGGCAGAGATGAGAGAGACAGACAGACAGACACATTAAGATCATGCATCCACTGATTCATTCTTTAAATGCTCTAACAGCCAGGGCTGGGCTAGGTCTGATCCAGGAGCTCAGAACTCCAGTGCTGTCGCCACAAGGGTGGCAGGCACCAGACACCTGAGCCATCATTCTGCTGCTTCCCAGGGTGCCCATCAGCAGGAAGCTGGATCAGAAGAGGCTCCAGGGCATGAACCAGGCACTCCAAATCAGGTACTCTGACCCAAGCTGGGTCTTAACCAGGATTCCAAATTCCACGCCTCCCATCACCACAACCTTTATATTTTGTTTCATTATAAAGACTACAGACAGGCATGCACAAGAGCATTAATGCCTACGTACATGGTAGTGCAAGGAGGAATTCTCTCCTCTGTCATACTTCTTTGACTTGCCTCCCCTTGATCAAGGGCACCATCACGGAACACCACCATGCTCCAGTCTTGAATCCCCCAACATTCCTACTTGGACAGGATTCATTCCCAGACTGTAGCTTCTGTCCTCAACCCAAGGGCCTAATGTTAATGTCCGAGTGTTTCTAACACTTCTCTCCTTTTTTTTTTTTTTAAGATTTATTTTATTTGAAAGACAGAGTTACAGGGAGAAGTAGAGACAGAGAGAGAGAGAGGTCTTCCATCTGCTGGTTCACTTCCCAGTTGGCATCAATGGCCTGAGCTGCGCCGATCTAAAACCAGGAGCTTCTTCCTGGTTTCCCATGCAGGTGCAGAGGCCCAAGGACTGCTTTCCCAGGCCATAGCAGAGAGTTGGATCGGAAGTGGTGCAGCCGGGTTTCAAACCGGCGCCCATATGGGATGCTTGCGCTTCAGGCCAGGGCTTTAACCCGCTGTGCCACAGCGTTAGCCCCTTCTCTCCTTCTTAAAGTGCCTACAAGGTAAAAAGGCGGGCACCCAATGTCCTTCTTGCTTTTCTTGGAGGCAGCCTTGCACAGATCCGATTTCCTGACCTGCTCAGGGCTCCTGGCCATGAACCCCCTCACTGTAGTTAGCGCTCCCTACTCTTTTGGCAAGCTTTTTTTTCCTTGCACTACTAACCTGAGGGGCTCATTCTTCAGGTCCTGCAGGAGATTCTGGCGCCCTCACTCTCAGTTCTACCACACCTTGCTTCTCCTCACTCTGCCCCTCCACGTGCCACACCTCTTTCCCAACTCCTGCTCCATTCAATTAACATTTACTGAGTCCTGCAAGTCACCACTAGTCCTTGGTGATTCAGTAAAGTATCAAAGGTGATCACGGGGGCCCAGCGCTGTGGCCTAACGGGTAAAGCCGCCGCCTGCAGTGCTGGCATCCCATATGAGCACCGGTTCGAGTCCCGGCTGTTCCACTTCCGATCCAGCTCTCTGCTATGGCCTGGGAAAGCAGTAGAAGATGGCCCAAGTCCCTGGGCCCCTGCATCCACATGGGAGACATGGAAGAAGCCGGATCAGCACAGCTCCGGCCGTCGTGGCCAATTGGGGAGTGAACCAGTGGATCGAAGATCTCTCTCTCTGCCTCTCCTCCTCTCTCTATGTAACCCTTTCAAATAAATAAATCTTTAAAAAAAATTAAAAAAGGTGATCACTGCCTATTAGGATCATTAACACAGTCTCCGCTCCAACTTCTGTTCTTCAAGCCCTCTGCGCGCTCCCGAAGCACCTTTGTTACCAACAGTTCTGGCGGAATGTTTTGTTCTTTGGAGTCGTCCTACTAGCCTCGGTTTAAGCCTCACTCTGCCTCACTTCTTCCTCCTCTCCCTCTCCGCCCAGCTGCTTTCCTTTGCATTCCTTGGCGGGCTCGCTCTTGTAACCTTCGGCTTCCCTATTTTCCCTCTTTATTTTAAACCTGCAGGTGTACGGGCTTTCCCGTGACTTCCTTACCCTCTGTCCCCGTTACGCCCGCCCCACTGCGCGCTCCGCAGGTGTCAACAGTTCGCGTTACCTCTCTTCTTGCGCCCACGACCGCCCCCAGGCCCCAGGCCCTTCCGTTGTTTCATGACGAGCCCGAGTTCTTCACCAATCCAGCTCCGGTCCCAGCGCCCAAGCTGTGTCCTCCCGCCATCCCGTCCACGGCGCCTGCGTTCCCCAGCAACCGGCAGCGCTGGGCAGCCTGGGAGGCAGGAAGAAGCGGCTCTTCCCCTAACAGCCTCCCGAAAGCCTGGAGAAGGGAAGGCGCCAGGACGCCTTCCCGCCAATAGACTACAATACCCAGGATGCTTTGCTACGCTACCTCTGCGGGATCGGACAGGGGCACCTCCGTCTGCGCAAGCGCAAAGGGACAGGCCCGTTGAGGACTGCATTGCCCAGCGTGCATTGCCTTTGGAAACGCTCCTTTTTCCCCGAGAGGACCCGCGAGCTCTACGCGGGGGGCCAACCCAGACTCCGTTACCCAGCTGCCTTTGTGGGAGGGCTGTTGCGCACTTCCGGTGAGGCGCAGAAGCGAGGGGGTGGAGCCTGCGGAGCCGGTGGGCGGTAGGCGGTGCTGCCGGTAGCTGGGTGCTGTCCAAAGGCGACGGGACGTCGTTGGGGGAGCGAGCCGTGACCGCCTGGGCCGCTCTTAACGTGGGAAGAAGCTTCGACTACTGTTTGCGTGCGGCCTTCCCTTGATGTCGGCCCTCGAGAAGAGCATGCACCTCGGCCGCCTGCCCTCTCGCCCTCCGCTTCCCGGCAGCGGGGGCAGTCAGAGCGGAGCCAAGATGCGGATGGGGTACGTGACCCGTCCCCCTTCTCGCGGGAGGCCAGGCCCCAGTCTTTAGAGAATGAGTCTGTGAGAGGCCAAGGATGGCAGACAATGTTCCGGCGGCCTGGAGACAATTAAGCGGAGTGCCAGGCAGATTTGGGAACTAGGGGAGGCGCCTGTCAATGGAAATGGGAGGGCGACAAATAATCTCGTTGAAGGGAAAAGGGAATGAGGCAAAGATCGGGGCCGCTGAGAGGCGGATTTCAGGGATGTGGGAGGATGGCGGAGAGGGAGTAGAATGGTAACAGAGGTGGGGGGCCATCTACCAGGGAGGACTGAGAAAAGTTGAGGGGACCCGGGGGGGGGCAACTGAGGAAAGGTGCGGCAGGAGTGGGACGATTAGTAGAACGAGATACTGGAAAAGTGGGGGAGAAGAAAACACGTGAGGCAGGGTTGGCGAAGGAAAGAGCAGAAGGTTCTAGAGAGTTCGTGGAGGTGTAAGCGGTTCAGGGAGTGAGGGGGTGACTGATTAGGGAGAGCTGAGGAGAGGTGGCGAACACAGCCAGGAAGACTGTTAAGGGTAATAAGAAACAGCGCTGAGGAGTCAGGGTTGGCGTTTAGAGTGACTGCAGCCTGCAGAAATTGCAATGACTAGCAGTAAGGTTTGGTGAGTGCTGCAGAGGTGAGGCCTGGAAGCTTGAAGAGATCTGAGAAAAGATACACCAGGGTGTGAGACCCAGAATTAGTGGGACATTGGGAGTACCATGAGAAATGTTTTAGGGAAAACAATGTCCTGCAAAGGGAGAATTGTGTTGAGGAGGGAAACTTGGAATTTTAGGTCATTGAATGGGTTGTGCCAGGTTAGGGGATTCTTGGACATAGGAAAAGAATGAGTTGAACATAGGAAAGGTAGTTTCTGGAGAGCAGAATGGAATTGGCATTTGTTTTTGAGGGGTATTTGTTCTATCAGAGAGGATTCAGGGACTGCTGGTTGTAAAGAGAAAAGAGGAAGATTTGCTGGTAGAAAGCAGCAAACACTTAGGTCGTTGTGAATGTGTATGGTGTTTGGGATTCCAGAGATGAGTTAGTAGAGACTCTTGAAAGAGACTAGCAAAGTGAAACTTCAGGTTCCTAAGAAGTAATGTATGAAAAAACAGATCAAAAGGGAGATGAGGATAGGAGATACAGTGGTGTGAAAGTAGGTCCTAAGAATGAAGAGAAAGGAGAATCATATAAAAAGTGGGGTAGAGGGTGTGAGAATGGTTGGAAAAACCAGAGAGTAAACTAAGAACTGGAGATTTGCCTATGAGAATGAGACTTCCTTGAGGGTTGCAAAATGAGAAAACTTTAACAGGAGAAGGTAAGTAGATGGGCACACAATAGAGAGAAGAAGTAGAAGGCTACATTTAAAGTAAGGTGAAGATTCTTTGGCCTCTGAAAGACAGGAAGGTTTGACTAGAGCATGGGTGAAAATAATCTGGAAACTGACTCATAACATTATTTGGGAGAATTAAGCTGGATTATAAAGTTAACATAATCCTTATTATTGATAGGTATCCTAGTTGCTGACTTTCTTAAACTAAAATTTGCTGTTTTGTCACACCAGCATTTTCCCGTACAAATAGATAAAAATACTGGCTTTTTATTAACTATACATGTTGCAGGTAAGTTTAATTAGAGCTTAGCTTCTCTGTCAAAACAAATTTTCTGAAGATGGAGAACTGGCTTAGGGTTGGGGGTTAGAATACCAAGGGAAGGTAAAGGGGCAGTCTGTTAATTAGGAGATTGTATGGTTGTTAAGAATCTATGGTTTTAAAATAGATCCTTTAGTCTTCTTGATTGTAGGTTAATTGCTTTTCTTGGGAAAGAAAGCTCTTTTGAAAAGTGCTTCTTTATCAGCATGGTGAAGAGAAGAGCATATGCTGGTAACTATATGGTCCTCAAGTAGCTTATTTTCCTGTTTTGTTTTGTTTTTTTCCCCGACTTCCTTATTGGTACATATGTGGCCCGCATGTAAATCTCATGTTGATGATAATATACTCATCGATTCTTTTACCCTGGAATCATAAAGCTAAAAGCGCTTAGAAATGATTAACTTCACCATTTTATTGTACAGTTGAGACTCAGCAAATTCTGTATTTTTTTTTTTTAAGGTGAGTTGAGAGTCAGGGGAAATATTTTCTCATAATAAATGAGGAAACTGAGATTCAGATCATGGTGATGCTAAGCCTTAGAAGCTTAGTGACAGGACAGCTAAGTTCTTGGACTTGGGTCCCTTGACTGAGACTTGTGTGCTTTGAATTCATAGTTGTCATACTGAGAATACTAAGTCTGAGTTGTGTATTTTATTCCTTTAGAATCCTGTAGGATTCAGTCTTTTTTCCTTCGTCAGTCTTGTTTATGAAGCCTAACTGCCACCTTTTTAAAAGCATTTTTCTTTATTTCTCCTTGTATACTTTAACTTTTTTCTTATCCCCCTTTTTTTCATTCCCTCATCCATCTCACCCTAAAGTCCTTCCTGTTCCCTTGTCATTCTCTTGTGTGACTTTGTGTTTCAACTGTTTTCATGATCTCTTCAATTTCACTAAACCTTATTTAGGGTGTTTGCATGTTCAGAGTTTATGATTTTTCTTGTGTTTCCATATTTCAGTTTTTCAGATTGGATTTAGTAGTTCTAAAGGAATTGCTAGGTAATGTAATAATAGCAATTACTTTTTTTAAAGGACCATGTGCCAAGCATTTGTAGTCGTTTTATTTTTGTTCTTTTATTTAATCAGCCCACAACCCTACAAGGTAGATGCTTCCTCACATTTATAGGTAAGGAAATTCAGTGCCTCATTAGTATGTGGCAGAACCAGATTTCCATCTAGGTTTAGTCTCTAGAATCCATTCCTTTTTTGTACACCAACATTTCTCTCAGATAAGGCCTAAAATCCTTTTCCTTAGTAAATGCCAGTAGATGATGCCAAAAATATGGTAGTTTTGAACTTTTTGTAAAAGTTTTTGGATTTACTCTGATTAAAGTGAATTTGGGATTCCCTGCTTGCTTTGTACCTGTAATGTGCTTGAGAGGAATATGCATATCTTATGAAAATCACTGTTTTAGTAAATGCATTACCGTTAGAGAGACTGTAGAATATTGAAACAATTCATTATTCAACTAATTTTGTTTTTTCAACAGTTTTGCTTATCTATAGTTACCTCTTATAGTACTTTAACTGACATGTATGTGACAGTGCCTGTTTCTATTCTAGGAAGTACATTAGGGCAATAGTTAACATTTGCTTTTAATAAATGGGGGAAAAAAACCTCTCAAATGTTCATTGAACTGCCAAGATTACAAAATCAATAAGTGGCAGAAAAAAGCATTCAACCCAGAACTTCAGATTTTTGTTCATTGTTCTCCTTCTTGTTATACCTTGGTTTAATGTTTGAAGTGTATAGATCAGGGTTTGAGGCCCAGCTTGAATTAATTTATGTTGGTCAAGTCATTTAACCTCTCATAGTCTCTTCTCTTTTTTCTAAATAAAGATGTTTTTGATTTCCTTACGGTGCTAGGAGAGTAAAATACTATGTGAAAAGCACTTAAGATTCTTGACACCTAGACTGTTAAAAAATGGTAAATTATCATATATTGAGAATTGTTTATTTTATGAAGCTCTGTTTTCAGTTTATTATATATTGTCAGCCTTTCCCCCCTCAAGCTGCAGGGTTATTCATGTATGATTGGATCGTCTTTTATCCAACTTCTTAAATTTACTATAGAGATGAAGCCTCTAGGAATGCTTTAATGTGGTATTTAGATAGATGGAGAAATAAAGGGCAAGGTAAAGTGATGCATTCAGAGTCACTGAGTTATTTAAATAACCAAATCCCAGTGTTTCTGTTTTTGTTATTTTTCTGTATTTGAAAACATTAAGGTATAATTCACATATCATAGAAATCATTCTTTCAAAATGTACAATTTGATGGCTTTTAGTATGTTCTCCAGGTTGTACAGTCATCACCATATCTAAAATACTTTTATGGTACTGTAAAGAAACTCCTTACCCTAAGCAGTCACTCTCCCCCAGCACTTGGCAACACTGTTCTACTTTCTGTCTGTGAATTTGGCTATTCTGGACCTTTCCTATAAAGTGATACCATGTGAGATCATTTGCAACTGCATTTTTCACTCACTGTAGTTTTCCAGGTTCATCTCTGTTGTGGTATGTGTTAGAACTTTACCCCTTTTTTATGGCTGAATATGTTCCATTGTATGGATGTACCATATTTTATTTACCCATCTGCTTAGTTGGTAGAGTCTTGGATTGTTTCTGGTTTTTTTTTTTTTTTTTTTGCTGTTATGAGAAATGCTACTGTGAACATTCACATGCAGGTATTTGTGTAGAAGTGTGTTTATGTTTGACTTAGAGACCTAAGAATGGAATTGCTGGGTCATATGTAAGTTGTAATTACTTTTTAAGAAACTTTCAAACTGTTTTCCAAGCGACTCTGAAATTCCTTGTTTATTAGGGATATTTCTCCTTAAATATGTTAAAAATAATTTTCCCAGTTACCAAACACTTATTAATATTTTTTTGCCATATGATGTTTTGTTTTTTAAGCTTAATTATTGAAACACATTTATTTAGAATGTACTATTTCTCAATAAGGAATCCATACGGTTTGCCCTGTATATTTGTATGGTTTCCTTTTTTTACATTCATCTGAAGCTTATCTTGATGTGCAAGTGAGTAACAAATCCAGTAGACTATCTGGTTGTTGTAACACCATTTGTTAAACAGTCCTTTGCCTATTGTGAGTTTCATTTATGTCCTTTTCCTTACTGATTAAGTTGGTATCTTTATCATTTGCCAAAATTCCCCAGAGATTTGGGTCTGTTTCTGGAATTTCCTTTTTCATAATAGTATTTATTTATGTTCTCCTCCTACATTTTTCATAAGATAGTCTTTTTTTTTTTTTTTTTTTTGAAAGATTTTTTTATGTGAAAGAGTTACAGGGAGAAGTAGAGACAGAGGGGTCCTCCTCAAATGGCCGCAATGGCCGGAGCTGAGCCAATCAGAAGCCAGGAGCTTCTTCCAGGTCTTCCACATGGGTGCCATCCTCCACTGCTTTCCCAGGCACATTAGCAGGGAGCCGGATGGGATGTGGAGTAGCCGGGACTCGGACTGGTGCCCATATGGAATGTTAGAGCTGCTGGTCAGGACTTTAACTCGCTGCGCCACAACACTGGCCCCAAGATATTCTTTATTATCATGTTTTCATAGGTGGCTTGGTAACTTCCTAGCTTCCCCTGCTCTCCTTTTTTTTTTTTTTTTGGTTTAGCATTTTCCTGATTCCTTCCATTTTGTGTGTGTGTGTATTTAAGATTTATTTTATTTATTTGATAGGCAAAGTTAGAGTGTGAGATAGAGATCTTCATTTGCTGATTTACTTCCCAAATAGCTGCATTGGCGGGACTGGAGTAGGCCAAAGCCAGGAGCCAAGAGCTTCATCTGTGTTTCCCGTGTGGGTGGCAGGGGCCCAAGGACTTGAGCCATCTTCCACTGCTTTCCCAGTCACATTAGCAGGGAGCTAGATTGGAAGTGGAGCAGCCAGGACTTCAACTGGCACCCATATAGGATGCTGATATTGCAGGCAGTGGCTTAACGCATAATGCTACAACACCAGCCCGTTTGTATATTTTTGCAAAGGTTTCTAATCAACTAGACTAGTGCCAGAAAGAAATTGTGATAGAAATTTTTATTGGGGTTACATTGACTGTGAAAATTAATTTAGAATAAATGTATGATGTTGAATCTTCCTTGAAAAAATATGTTACCTTTTTTAAAATTTTTATTCATTTTTTGAGAGAGTTTCCATGCCCCAAGTGCCCACAGCAGGTTGGGGGCTGTAGCAGGGAACCAGGAATTCAATCCAAGTCTCCCACGTGGGGGTCAGGAACCAAATCTCTTGAGCCATCATCATTGCCTCCCAGGCTCTGCTTTAGTGAGACATTGGACTCAGGAGCTGGGAGCCCAGTATCAAAATCAGGGACTCCAGTGTGGGACGTGTCTTAACCCCTAGGCCAAACTCTGCTGCTGTGACAGCTTTTAATTTGTATCAACTCCTTTTAATGGAAAAATATTCAAACACCCAAATACTGAACCTAGAGTATATTTAATCTTCCTTAAATATGTACAAGTATAAATAGGGATACATTCTTTACAGATATATAAAACATTCCATGTTACTCTTATAATTAAAAAACTCAGTAGCGTCACCATTTAAATAGTTAAATTTACAAAAATCCCCAAATTCAAATAAATAACATTACTTAATGTGAAATAGTCTACTTTGGTATTAATAACTAAAGGACATTTGTTATTGACAGTAAGTAGTAGAATTGATGAAGTTGCTCAGCTGTGTCACTCAGACCTAGGATTTTTGCATAGGCTTGTTTTGCCGTCCTCAGAAAAGTGGCTTTTCCTTCTCTTGCTTGTTGCCTTCAGGTTGCAGGATGGCTGCTGTAGTTCCACCTATGTCTTTTTATCTTTTCAATTAAAAGGAAAGGAATGGTCAGAGTTCTTCTGCTAGCTAAACTGATCTTCCTACCACTCCACCCCACCCACCGTCCCCCCAAAACAGAAGCTCTCCAGCAGGTTTTTTTCCCTTAAGTCATGTTGTTGTACTGATTCATAGGGAATGGCATTGCTATGACTGATTCAGACCAATTCCAATTCACCGCTTTGGGCTGAGAGACAGAATCTTCACTACTTAAATGTATCAGAATTCTATTAGGGAAGAAAGTGGTAGGAAATGGGGAGGGGGTGACTGGAGTAGAGAGTAAACTACATCCATCCCAGTTCCCAAAGTTAACAAGTGGGGAAGCAGGATCTTCTGATTTCAGACTCCCCTCATTTTTCACTGCTGCATCAGTATAGAAAGTGAGCTCTACCTCCTCCCCAACACACTCCTCCTTTCTTCACACCATTCAGCCCATCCTTATTGCCAGGTTTAAATCCTTTGATTAATACCTGGTGACTTAAGAGTAAAAATCCATTTTTCCATGCTGTTAATTGCCAGCAAATCTGTTATTTCTTCTTACTGTTGATAAAATTAGGTGGTTTGCTTTAGCTTTTTTTTTTTAACTTAATGAGTCCTTTTTGTTTCCTGGTGTCAGATTAAAAGAAAAAAATGTCTAGTTGCTTTGGAAAAACTTTTCTTCAAGCTATAAAATAGTTTATTTTGGAGAAGGAAGTTATAATGAATAGCTTCATTAAAAATGTGGCCCACTTAAATGCTACACTTAGATATTCTTCATAATAAATTTGGCTCTCTGTGAACTGTGGACAGGTTCCTCATCTGTGTATTTTTTTTGAGCAGCGAAAAGATTATTTTTATTTATTATTTTGAAAGTTATTGGAGGAAGGGGGAAGAATATTCCATCCACTGGTTGAATCCCCAGGTGGCTGCAACGGCTGGGGTTGGGCCAGGCTGAACCCAGGAACTTCATCTGGGCCTCTCATGTGGTTTGCAGGGGCCCAAACACTTTTTTCACACATCTTTTATTGTTTTTCCCAGGCTATTATCAGTGAAGTGGAGTGGCCAGGACATAAACCAGTGCCCATACAGAATGCTGGCATTGTAGGCAGTGGCTTTTATCTGCTATGCCACAACGCCAGCCCCATCATCTGTGGATTTAACCAATTAGAAATCGAAAGTTTTTTTTTCAAGGATGGCATATGGGGCCTGACGCTGTGGTGTAGCTGATAAAGCTGCCGCCTGCAGTGCCAACATCCCATGTGGGCACCGGTTTGAATCCTGGCTGCTCCACTTCTGATCCAGTTCTCTGCTATGGCCTGGAAAAACAGTCGAAGATGGTCCAGGCCCTTGGGCCCCTGCACCTGAGTGGGAGACCCAGAAGAAGCTCCTGGCTTTAGATTGGCCCAGCTCTGGCCAATTTGGGGAGTGAACCAGCAGATCGAGGACCTCTCTGCCTCTGCCTTTCGAATAAATAAATAAATAATTTTTTACAAAAAAAAGGATTGCATATGTACTGAACATTTACAGTCCTCTTTCTTGTCATAGGCAATATAACAACTATATAGTGCTTATGTTGTAGTAGGTATTGAAAGTTCTACGGCCGGCATTGCGGCTCACTAGGCTAATCCTCTGCCTGCAGCGCTGGCATCCTGGGTTCTAGTCCCGGTCGGGGCACCGGTTCTGTCCCGATTGCTCCTCTTCCAGTCCAGCTCTCTGCTGTGGCCCGGGAAGGCAGTGGAGGATGGCCCAAGTCCTTGGGACCTGCATCCGTATGGGAGACCAGCAGGAAGCACCTGGCTCCTGGCTTTGGATTGGCGCAGCACGCCAGCCGCGGCGGCCATTTGGAGGGTGAACCAACGGAAGGAAGACCTTTCTCTCTATCTCTCTCTCACACTGTCTAATTCTGCCTGTCCAAAAAAAAAAAAAAAAAAAAGTTCTAGAGATGGTTTGAAGTATACAGAAGGATGTATGTAGGTGGTAGTACTGTTCCATTTTATATAAGGGGTTTGAGCATCCAAAGATTTTGGTATCCGTGGGAGTCTTGGAACAAATCCCCTGAGTGATGACTGCTGTACTGATAACCAGTCTAAAGCACATACCACCAGTATATTTAGATGATTGCATAAGAGATGATGTTGAAAGTTCCAGTCATTCCAAACCACACCAGAAGACTGAACTTGCTCACCCTCAGTCTTTTCCCAACTGCCTTCATGACTTTTGTCATGGACTTTCCCAGGTTTATGTGGAAATCCTTCTCTGTCGTTAGCAAGCCGTGGGGTTCTGGTCAATGATTTTTCTCTCTGGGCCTCGCTTCATGGTGAAATAGAACACTTTGGCATTAGACATACATGAGTTAGATGTAAGCTCCAATGTTACCAGAATCTGGGCAAGTTATATCCAAGCCACCTTTAAAATGTGAATAATTTTCTTTCAGAGTTCAAAACCCTGCTTGACACATAATGGACACTTGGTTGTTTCCTGACATAAAGTAAGATTTGGGTTATAAGAGCTGCTTCAGTATGTTGTTTCTAGACTCTTAAAGTCTGATGTTTTAATAACATGCCCTTATTGCTAGTAACGAGCATGCCACACCTACCATGACCCCCGCCAACCATCTGGTTGCCTTCTTTTCATTTTCCTTAAATTACTGCTAATGAGGACATTTTAAAAGCAGTGGTGTCTTGATTTAAATGGCCGCTGCAATTAAACCTCAGAATTTACCCTCCACCAGAGCACTTCTAAACTGGAGACTCTGTGACAGCCGTGACTCAGACTGCCACTGTGCAGTTCGTGACTCATCATAGCTTTTTTCATCAACAACTTTTAATAGACTAGTAGATTTTGAAGTGTATAATACCTATTTAGATTTGAGACATTTATTAAAAACATACATTAGGGGCTGGTGCCATGGCATGGTAGGCTAAGCCTCTATCTGCAGCACTGGCATCTCATGTGGGCACCAGTTCATGTTCTTGCTGCTCCTACTAATGGCCTGAGAAAGCAGTGGAAGGTGGCCCACTTGGGCCACTGCACCCACGTGGGAGACCTGGAAGAAGCTCCTGATTTCAGATTGGCCCAGCTCCAGCAGTTGTAACCATTTGGGAAGTGAACCAGCAGATGAAAAATCTTTCTGTCTCTCCCTCTCTGTAACTCTGCCTCTCAAATAAAATCTTAAAAAAAAAAAAAAAAAACTATTATATTTCTTATTCCTTTTTTCCTAAGAAGGCAAGAAAAATTTTTATTTCCTCCCCTTTTCCTTTCTCTCCCTCCCTTCTTGCTTTCCTTAGCAATTGGTCAAGTAATTTTGTCAGTTTGATTATTGTCTGCTTGTTGGCATCATCACATTGGAGGCAAACAGCACATGCTCTGTGTTCCCCGGCTCCTTGTAGAAGTAACACTTATCCCTCTAACTTGTAATTACTGCTTGTCTACTACTCAAGACCATGAGCAGCCGCTGCCTTTTTTTTTTTTTTTTTTTTTTTTTAATTTATTTGAAAGGCAGAGTTACAGAGTTAGGGAGAGGCAGAGAGAAAGATCTTAGATCTGCTGGCTCACTCCCCAAATGGCTGCAGTGACCTAGCTGGGCCCAAAGCCAGAAGCTTCTTCCAGGTCCCTCATGTGTGTGCAGGGGCCCAAGCACTTGGGCCATCTCCTCTGCTGCATTCCCAGGCACATTAGCAGGGAGCTGGATCAGAACTGGAGTTGCCAAGGCTTGAACTGGCATCTCTGGGATGCCAGCAGTGGTGCCTTTACCGGCTCTGCCACAATGCCGTCCCTGACTGTGAGCTTCTTAACAATAGCAATTGTGTTTGAATTTTCCTGATGCCTAGCCTGACTACTTAAGTGTCTGCTGAATGAGAAACCCAAATTGGGAACCTGCATTCTATAAGAACAATTCTTATTTCCCTACGAGTTCTATTGAGATACTATAACTAGACAGCGATACTCCTTTTCTTCTGAAAACTGTTCAACTTCATAGAATAATTGAACCCTTAATTCATTTCAACATCAGCTTTTAGGTAAATGTGTTGTGAGTCTTTATAGTACATTGTTTGGAGATTTAAAATACTCATATGATTTAAAATTCATTCTTGCAATTGGTCTCCATATATGAAGATTCACACCTGTGACTTAGTTTTATTTTTATCAAAATTTGATAATTTATCTCTTTTGCTACAGTTCTCCAAACCTGAAAGCAAATCCATTACTAGAAGAGACTATATGTCAGCAATTAGTTTTAGACTAGGTTTATTTTATATAGTTGGGTTTTCTGCCATTTCCCAGTTTGTCTCTTGTTTTCCCAGAGTTACAGCTTTTTCTTTTTCTTTTTTTGACAGGCAGAGTGGACAGTGAGAGAGAGAGACAGAGAGAAAGGTCTTCCTTTGCTGTTGGTTCACCCTCCAATGGCCGCCGTGGCCGGCGCGCTGCAGCCAGCGCACTGCGCTGATCCAAATGCAGGAGCCAGGTGCTTATCCTGGTCTCCCATGGGGTGCAGGGCCCAAGCACTTGGGCCATCCTCCACTGCACTCCCTGGCCACAGCAGAGAGCTGGCCTGGAAGAGGGGCAACCGGGAAAGAATCCGGCACCCCAACCGGGACTAGAACCCGGTGTGCCGGTGCCGCAAGGTGGAGGATTAGCTTATTGAGCCGCGGCGCCAGCCCCAGCTTTTTCTTTTTTCTCTTTCTTTTTTTAAGTTATTTATCCATGCGAAAAGCGGAGTTAAAGATAAGGAGAGGTAGAGAGAAGTTTTCTATCCACCAGTTCATCCCCAAATGGCCACAACAGCTGGAGTTGGGCCATTCTGAAACCAGGAGCTTCCTTCAGGTCTCCTATGAGGGTACCAGGGGCCCAAGCACTTGGACCATCCTCTGCTGCTTTTCCCAGGCCATTATCAGGGAGTTGGATCAGAAGTGGAGCAGCTGGGTCTTGAACCGGTGTCCATATGGGATGCCGGCACTGCAGCCGGTGGCTTAACCCATAGCATCAGCCCCCAAAACTCTTTTTCAAGGGAGATGGTTCCTACACATTGGTGACTCCACCAAGTTAAGGACCAGAGCAAGCACTCTTTTGTTAAAGGCTAGCATTAAAATCTCTCCATAGTTGTATCCCAGGTGTCAGCCTCACAAATAGTTCTTGCTTGTACCAATTGTCAAGTTTAGTTTGCTTGCAATGCCTGCATTTTCTTCATTTTTTCAAGTCCTATTCAACCCCTGAAACTCATGAAGCTCTTCTTGACTTCTAGCCCATTCATTTACTCTCCCCTTTATCATTTCCATTTACTTGTTAGATTTTGTGTGTTACTACTTGGTATTACATTTTCATTGCTGTTGTGTTAAATTTATTTATAGTTGTTTTATCTTAATTTTTAAAGTTCTCCAATAAAGTTGGAGCTCTTAGAGTGAAAAGGATTTATTTTATTTTATTTTATTTATTTTTATTTGACAGGTAGAGTTATAGACAGTGAGAGAGAGAGACAGAGACAAAGGTCTTCCTTCCACTGGTTCACTCCCCAAATGTCCACTTCAGCCGGTGCCATGCTGATCTGAAGCCAAAGGATTTATTTTAAAAAAATTCTTTAAAAAAAAATTCTTTATGCCTTCCATGCCAGCACTGTTAAGTAAATGTACTCATGTAAAATTTTATTTAATGGACACATAGCACATAACATTCACTTAAAATGAGATCCTGAAGCTCTTCCTGTTCAGTCCAGCCTGCACTGATCTTTCCATTTTCTGGTTTTGCTTTTGTTTTTTTTTTTCTTTCTTTTCATGGCACCTATTATTTATACCATGGATCAGGAAACTTTTTCTGTAAAGGACCAGATACTTAATTTTAAGCTTTGTGGGCCATATAGTTTCTGACACAGCCCTTCAACTTTGCTGTTGTAGGGTGAAAGGTAACAGACTGTATAAATGAATGTAACTCTTTCAACACCTTATTTGTGGAAACAGATTTGAATTTCATGTAAAATCACATGTCATAAAAAAAGCATCCCTTTTCCTACAACCTAAAAATGTAAAAAATCATTCTCAACTCATGGACCATACCAAAATAGGTCATGGCCTACACTTGCGCAAATGTCATAGTGTGCAACATCATATTAATAGTATTTCTGTACTTCTATCATAGTAACAAAATAGATTTTAAAACTAAAAAACTATACTGCTTAACCATTTAAGTGGTACAAGTTTGACTTTTTTTTAAGATTGATTTATTTATTTGAAAGTTACTGAGAGAGGGAAAGATAGATCTTCCATTGCTGGTTCTCTCCCCTAAATAGCTACAATGGCCAAGGCTGGACCAGGCCAAAGCCAGGAGCCAAAGAGCTTCTTCCACATGGGTAGTGGGGCCTAATGACTTGGGCCATCCTCTGCTGATTTACCTGGGCCATTAGCAGGGAGTTGTATTAGAAGTGGAGCAGCCAGCACATAAAGCAGCACCCAAATAGGATGCCAGCTTTGCAGGCAGTGGTTTAACCTGCTATGCCACAACACTAGCCCCAGATTTTATTTTCTCAAAATATGCAGATAATACTAGCCTCTCAAAATTTTTGAATAGAATAAAATTTCTGAATAGAAAATGGTCTGTGTGTATAATTATTTAAATTGCAAAGTTATGTATGGAAACTTTCTGTATTTTATTAATTATAGGATACATTTCTTTTCATACTTAAAATGATAATCTTTTAATTTTTGTTTTATTTGGAAGGCAGAGGGATGGAAAGAGATTTTTCTTCCACTGATTCACTTTCCAAATGCCCCTGCAAGCAGCCAGGGCTGGGCCAGGCTGAAGCCAGAAGCTGAAAGTCAATCTGGGTCTTCTTCCACATGGGTAGCAGGGACCCAAGGATTTGAGCCATCATCTGCTATCTCCTAGGGTATGTGTTAGCAGGATAATGGATTTGAAGCAGAGAAGCCAACTGGAACTAGGCACTCTGATATGGGATACAAGTATCCCAAGCAGTGACCCACCCAACAGCTATGCCAAACGCCTAGCCCAATGATAGTTTCTTTTGGTCTTAACTTGACTCTTACTGCTTGCACTTGAGTGAACACCAAAACCAGCAACAAAACTTGAAAAGTCTCGGAGACAAAAGTGGACTGCTCTTCTAATCACTAGAAACTAAATGGTTGTGAGGAGAGGTGAATGTTTGGTCAGTTGAATCTGTAATTCCTAAAAGTAAGCTGGCATATGAATTGTTTAGTTTTGAGAAATGGTCTATCACTAGTGCTCTTGTGAGGCACAGAGAACTGTATTAGAGTGATTGAGAGGAGAGTAGGACTCTAAATATATGAGTACATTGGTGGGAATGCCTTAAGCATTTTATTCTGCTCTCATTCTTCTTTATGTATTCAAAAGTGATATATGATGAACCTATATAGATATAAAAGGGCTCTGTCAGGGGAGAGTGTTGTGGTGCAGTGTGTTAAGCCACCACTTGGATTGTCTGCAGCCCATATTGGAGTGCCGGTTCAAGTCCTGGCTATTCCACTTTAGTTTTTCAGCTTCCTGCTAATGCACCTGGGAAGGAAGCAGATGATGGCTCAAGTACATGGGTCCCTGCTACCCACTTAACAGAACCAGGTAGAGTTCTGTGTTCCTGACTTTAGCCTGCCCTAGGCTTGGCTGTTGCAGGCATTTGGAGAGTGAGCCAACAGGTGAAAGATCTCTGTCTCTCCCTCCCTGTCACTCTGCCTTTCAAATAAAATAGATAAGTCTTGAAAAAGGAAACCCTGCAGAAAATGTTTTTTTTTTTTTTTAAAAGGGCTTTCTTTTATATAAAATTGAGTGCTAAAGTATTATGTCTTATTTTACTTGGTAGTTCTTAGTGGTTCCTCTTGCAGTTGATGGTGCCCTGTGTTTACAGTATTTCATATACTAACAGGATTTTGATATACTTGTTTAGTCTTCTCTAATTAATTGTAAACTTTTTGAAAGCTTTGCTTGCTCCAAAGTGATTAGCATGTTGGACTCAATAAACATTTGTTGAACTCAGATACAGATATAGTGGGAATGTGACTTTTTCTTCAGCAGTTTGGAATTGTCCTTCCTGTATTTATTAGGAAAGTAAATGGGGGCCGGCGCCGCGGCTCACTAGGCTAATCCTCCGCCTTGCGGCACCGGCACACCGGGTTCTAGTCCCGGTCGGGGCGCCAGATTCTGTCCCGGTTGCCCTCTTCCAGGCCAGCTCTCTGCTGTGGCCAGGGAGTGCAGTGGAGGATGGCCCAAGTCCTTGGGCCCTGCACCCAATGGGAGACCAGGAGAAGTACCTGGCTCCTGCCATCAGATCAGTGCGGTGAGCTGGCCGCGCTGGCCATTGGAGGGTGAACCAACGGCAAAGGAAAACCTTTCTCTCTGTCTCTCTCTCTCACTGTCCACTCTGCCTGTCAAAAAATAAAAAAATAAAATAAAATAAAAAATAAATAAAAAAGTAAATGGGAGGAGGGAGTCATAGATTGTTGAGTATAGAAGTGAAATTCACTGTTTCTCATAGTGTCCATTTCACTTCAACAGGTTTCCTTTTTGGTGCTCAGTCAGTTGTCACTGATCAGGGAGAACGTATGATATTTGTCCCTTTGAGACTGGCTTAATTCACTCAGCATGATGTGTTCCAGATTCCTCCATTTTGTTGTAAATGACATGTCCCATAATTTCTTTATTCAGTCTACTGTTGATGGGCATTTAGGTTGATTCCAGGTTTTAGCTATTGTGAATTGAGCTGCAATAAACGTTAAGGTGCAGACAGCTTTTTTTGTTTGCCAATTTAATTTCCTTTGGGTAAATTCTAAGGAGTGGTATGGCTGGGTTGTATGGTAGGGTTATATTCAGGTTTCTGAGGAATCTCCAGACTGACCTCCATAGTGGCTTAACCAGTTTGCATTCCCACCAACAGTGGGTTAGTGTCCCTTTTTCCCCATATCCTCTCCAGCATCTGTTGTCGGTAGATTTCTGAATGTGAGCCATTCTCACCGGGGTAAGGTGAAACCTCATTGTGGTTTTGATTTGCATTTCCCTGATTGCTAGTGATCTTGAACATTTTTTCATGTGTCTGTTGGCCATTTAGATTTCCTCTTTTGAAAAATGTCTATTGAGGTCCTTGGCCCATCTCTTAAGTGGGTTGTTTGTTTTGATGTTGTGGAGTTTCTTGATCTCTTTGTAGATTCTGGTTATTAACCCTTTATCTGTTGCATAGTTGCAAATATTTTTTCCCATTCTGTTGGTTGCCTCTTCACTTTCCTGACTGTTTCTTTTGCAGTACAGAAACTTCTCAGTTTGATGCAATCCCAAATGTTAATTTTGGCTTTGACTGCCTGTGCTTCCGGGGTCTTTTCTAGGAAGTCTTTGCTGGTACCTATATCTCGCAGAGTTTCTCCAATGTTCTCTAATAATTTGATGGTGTCGGGTCCTAGACTTAAGTCTTTAATCCATGTTGAGTGAATTTTTGTGTAAGGTGAAAGGTAGGGGTCTTGCTTCATGCTTCTGCACGTGGAAATCCAATTTTCCCAGCACATTTATTGAATAGACTGTCCTTACTCCAGGGATTGGTTTTGGATCCTTGATCAAATATAAGTTGGCTGTAGAAGTTTGGATTGATTTCTGGTGTTTCAATTCTGTTCCATTGGTCTATCCATCTGTTTTTGTACCAGTACCATGCTGTTTTGATAACAACTGCCCTGTTGTATGACCTGAAATCTGGTATTGTGATGCCTCCGGCTTTGTTTTTGTTGTATAAGATTGCTTTAGCTATTCGAGATCTCCTGTGTCTCCATATGAATTTCAGCATCGTTTTTTCCAGATCTGAGAAGAATGTCTTTGGTATTTTGATTGGTATCACATTGAATCTGTAAATTGCTTTTGGGAGAACGGACATTTGGATGATATTGATTCTTCCAATCCATGAGCATGGAAGATTTTTCCATTTTTCTGGTATCTTCTTCTATTTCTTTAAGATTTTGTAATTCTCATTGTAGAGATCTTTAACTTTCTTGGTTAAGTTTATTCCAAGGTATTTGATTGTTTTTGTAGCTATTGTGAATGGGATTGATCTTAGAAGTTCTTTCTCAGCTGTGGCATTGCCTGTGTATACAAAGGCTGTTGATTTTTGTGCATTGATTTTATATCCTGCTACTTTGCCAAACTCTTCTATGAGTTCCAATAGTCTCTTAGAGTTCTTTGGATCCCCTAAAGGCATTCGGATCTGGCTGAAGAGCCCATGAGAGTATTTTAGGCATGGAAAGGCAAGACACTCTGGCAAAAAAAAAAAAAAAAAAAAAAAAACCTAAATGAAAGATCTCTCTGCGAGTGAGATCCCAATGGAAAGAACAGGTCATCAGAGAAGGAGGTACCTTTCTCTGAAGGAAGGAGAGAACTTCCACTTTGACTATGACCTCTTTTAAATAAGATCGGAGTCGGCAAACTCAAAGTGCTTCCATAGCCTTGGCAACTCATGACAAGAACCTAGGATGATTACTGACGCCATAAACAAGAGCGTCAATTTGCTAAAGTCAACAACAGGAGTCACTGTGCACTTACTCCTCATGTAGGATCTCTGTCCTTAATGTGTTGTACAATGTGAATTAATGCTATAACTAGTATTCAAACAGTATTTTACACTTTGTGTTTCTATGTGGGTGCAAACTGTTGAAATCTTTACTTAATATATGCTAAACTGATCTTCTGTATATAAAGATAATTGAAAATGAATCTTGGTGCGAATGGAATGGGAGAGGGAGCAGGAGATGGGAGGGTTGCGGGTGGAAGGGAAGTTGGGGGGGGGAAGCCATTGTACTCCATAAGCTGTACTTTGGAAATTTATATTTATTAAATAAAAGTTAAAAAAAAGAAGTGAGATTCAAAAATTGTGATTATTGACATTATGCAAAAATGAACTTGTGCCCTTATTTACTTTCCTCTTTAATTCCATAGTTATATCTCCCTGTCTTTATTATAGTAAGAAGATATAGCTCAGGTTGTTAAGATTAAATTTAAGGAAATTTAAATTATGTTTGTAAAGTGCCTAGCATATGTGTGGGATCTTCAGAAAGTTCATGGAAAGTGAGTATTATGAAAAGAATTTCATGGATTGTGAAAATTTTTTATACCAAAATAAACATTTCTTTCCATTTTTTCACAAACTTTTTGAAATACCCTTATATACATGCCTGTCTTTTCATATACTTGTCATTTCTTTCATTAAACCAGTGTTTCCTGCTCCATAAGAAGCATGGTTAAAGACACATAAAAACTATTTTTAATTCAGTTTACTGTGTGAATCATCTCATCTACAACATATTATTAGCTAAATTTCATCATAAATGGCATTTTAGCTTATTATGGGTAAGTAAACTTGGGAGTGCAGCTACCCAGATAATCTACCAGCATTTCGATACTTTTAATCAGGGGGAAATGCAGTTCAGTATTCTCAGTAAGCAGCTTTATAAACCTTTGGATTATAAATCTGTTTTTAAGTTGCAGTATCTCTACACTAAGATTTTTTATTCAGTGAGTGTTGGGACATTTTCATGTTTTATTGGAATTATATAGTTTGTATTTTTGCCTCTTTTCAATCCAGGTCAATGTTTAATAAGGCTGGTTCTTTGAATGTTTATACCATTTGCTGTAACAGAATCTTCATATCAGATATCTTTGTGAATCCTTGCCTAACCTGATTACACATCTTTGTGAGCCCCAAGTGAGACTGAATGTCCCAACTATGAGCTGTCATGGCTTATTTATGATAGAATTATATACCTATACACTACCTTTTTCTATTCTCTATGTATGACCTCTTTGCCAGCAAAGACCAAATTTTAATTAATGGGAGTTTCTGGACTGCTGATTTTCTTAGTGCCTAGGAAATATATCGGGACCTCCCCTACAGGGCATACTCAAATGTCTTTGTAATTGAATTGGAATTAAAATAGCAGCTGCTGTATACACAGGTTGTGACTGGAAAGAAGCTCTGAAATAATGGCCCTAAAGATATTTAATGTTTGCCTGTGAAATTTGTCTTTTATTCTAAGTCATCGTGGCATTCAGATGACTCTGGGAAGTGAGTGTAATAGCTGAACTGTACTTCATTGAAGGCTTCTGTATGGACTTTCTTGGTGTTTAAATTCTGACTCCAAACCTGCTTGTTTGCTTCCCGTTGTGGCAGAATGATGTTTTGTTGTTGTTGTTGTTTTATTAGACAGGCAGAGTTAGATAGTGAGAGAGACAGAGAGAAAGGTCTTCTTCCTTCTGTTCACTCCCCAAATGTCCACTACGGCCGGCAAACTGCATCGATCCGAAGCCAGAAGCCAGAAGCCAGGTGCTTCCTCTAGTCTCCCATGTGGGTGCAGGCACCCAAGCACCTGACCATCCTCCACTGCCCTCCTAGGCCACAGCAGAGAGCTGGACTGGAAGAGGAGCAATCAGGACCAGAACCTGGCACCCATATGGGATGCCGGTGCTGCAGGCGGAGGATCAACCAAGTGAGCCATGGCGCCGGCCCGGCAGAATGATGTTTTACACAGATGCTGTTCACAGCTAAGGCCATGCACATTGATTATAAGTTTGACCAGCTACAATTAGCCCTTGCAGAAACATCAAAAAGCCTTGTGTGCTGTCTTCCATTAAAAAGCTTTGTATACTTGCTTTCATTAATGGTGTCCCAGTGGCTGTGTTTTCCCCAAATCATTTTAGAAAGGTTGTCATTATATCCTCTTTACTCTCAGTGTTTTTGAAAAAGAAGTCATTATGTTACTCCCATGTTGAATGAGTGCTAGAACTAAAACTTAGAATTTTTTTCCTAAAAAAGAAAAAAATTAAGCGAAGTAGAACTCGATTAACAGAAGTGCAAGGTTACAAGACTTCTTTCTATGATGTAGCAATTTGTTTTTATCCATATACTTTTTAAAAAAAGATTTATTTATTTATTTGAAAGAGTTACATAGAGGAGCGAGAGAGACAGACAGGAAGAGAGGTCTTCCATCTTATGGTTCACTCCCCAGTTGGCTGCAGTGGCCAGAGCTGCACTGATCCGAAGTCAGGAGCCAGGAGCCAACAGCTTCCTCCGGGTCTCCCACACGGGTGCAGGGGTCCAAGGACTTGGGCCATCTCCCACTGCTTTCCCAGGCCATAGCAGAGAGCTGGATTGGAAGTAGAGCAGCTGGGTCTCGAACAGGCACCCACATGGGATGCTGGCACTCCAGGCCAGGGCGTTAACCTGCTGCGCCACAGTGCCGGCCCTTATCCATATCCTTTTTAAGCAAAGTATAGTCTTGTGTAATCTGACTCAGCACATTGGAAGTTCCCGTGGACTAAGTATCTTAACAGAAAATGGCTTTAAGTGAAGTAAGGTTTCATTTATTTGCTTGAAACTGCATTATATATTGGGCTAAAAGTATCCTGCCCTGTGTAATGCAGAACATTTTGTGAAATGCTGCTATTTCCATTTTTGGATTCTATGATGCCCAATTATGAGATGATTAAACATTCTCACAAGTAATCATCACAGGAAAGTACTAGGATTAGGAGCTAGGATTTTCAAGCACGTGGTAAGTATTTAATAAGCTGGAACTCTAAAACAAACCGAAAACCGCCAATGTCCTCTTCCTTTGAGTGGCATCAGAAAATTCAGAGTTGTGTTTGATTCTTGCTTCTCACTTTATCCTCCTGTTTCCTCCTATCATCGTTATCATTATCATTATCTTGACTTTGTTAACCTTGACTTTTTCTTAGTGTTCATTGTGCTTAAGCCTCCTTCAGGGGTCTTCTCTCAGTCATTACTATCCCTACAGCAGTAACCAATCCACTTTCACCTCTTTCTAGGATTTCTGGGTGTTGTCAGCTTTGATGATTTCAAGAATGGAGAATCTAATATTACTCTGAAAATAGTATTGAAAACTGATGAGAAAGTGATCCTGTAAGTTAGATTCTCATTCAGCTGCTTTCAGTGGTCTTGGACAAGTTATATAGCCTTGGCCATAGTTTTTTCATTTGCAAAACAGGGATTATAATAGTAACCCTAGAGGACTGTAGTAGAAATTAATTCATGTGTTTATCTCTATGCTCTCTCCAAACCTAATTAAATTATAGTAAAATAATTTGGAAAAAGGAATAAAACAAAGTTCAAAGAGGAGAAGATACCAAGGAAATTTAGGAAGACAGCCAGTTGAAGAATATTAACTCACTGATCAGAGAAAACTCTGCTCCTCCCCCTCTCCCTTCCCTCCTTCTGTCACCTTCCTCTCTCCTATCTCTGCCTTTCAAATATTAAATCTTTTAAAATAAATGTATGCGTTAATTTTTTGGAAACATTAACTTTATACCATTTATTTATTTTTAAATATTTATTTATTTATTTGAAAGAGTTAAACAGGAGAGGCAGAGAGAGAGGTCTTCCATCTGATGGTTCACTCCCCAATTAGCTGCAACAGCCAGAGCTGCACCAATCCGGAGCCAGGAGCCAGGAGCTTCCTCCAGGTCTCCCACCTGGGTACAGGGGCCCTAGGACTTGGGCCATCTTCTACTGCTTTCCCAGGCCATAACAGAGAACTGGATCGGAAGAAGAGCAGCTGGGTCTCAAACCGGCACCCATATGGGATGCCAGCGCTTCAGGCCAGGGTGTAACCTGCTGCACCACAGTGCCAACCCTATACCATTGATTTATATATCTACCTGGATACTAGTATTACACTGTCTTTTGAGTACTATAGCTTTTTAGGGAGTTTGTATGACCTCTCACTTTGTTCTTTTTTTAAAACAACTATTTAAACTATTACAGATCCATATGAATTTTAGGATCAACTTGTCAGTTTCTTCAAAGAAGCCAACTTTAATTTTCATTGACATTGCTTTGAATCTTCAGATCTATTTGGGGAGTATTACTGTCTTAACATTAAAAATGGGAAGTTTTTCCTTTTATATCTTCTTTAATTTCTTCAGCAGTGTTGTATAGTTTTCAGTATATAAGTCATCCATTTCTTTGATTATATTTATTACTAAGTATTTTACTGTCAATGCTGTTATAGATTGAATTGTTCTTAATTTCATTTTTTGGATTATTCATTGCAAATATATAGAAATAAACTAGTTTTTGTTATTTGACCTGTTCTACCTCAGCTAACTTGTTTTTCATGATGTTTTAAAAAGATTTATTTATTTTATTTGAAAGTCAAGAGTTACAGAGAGAGAGAGAGAGAGAGAGAGGTCTTCCATCCGATGGTTCACTTTCCAAATGGCCACAACAGCCAGAGCTGCGCTGATCCTAAGCCAGGAGCCAGGAGCTTCTTCCGGGTCTCCCACATAGGTGCTGGAGGCCAAGTGGGCCATTTTCCACTGCTTTCCCGGGCCATAGCAGAGAGCTGGACAGGAAGTGGAACAGCCGGGTCTCGAATCAGCACCCATATGGGATGCTGGTGCTTCAGGCCAGGGTGTTAAACCATGGTGCCACAGGGCCGGCCCCATTTTTCATGATTTTTAAGTGTACTCCTTATGATTTTGCCCTAGATATTTAGCATACGTACTTAATATAAAATTCTTAAATTTAATTATAATCTCTGCTGTTTTTCTGAAAGAATGGAAAGATCTTAAAACCGATAGCAGGTGGAATAACGGTGGCCCAAAGGTGCTATTGTCCTAATTCCTAGAACCTGTGAATATTTTATTTTACACAGCAGAGGGGAGTTAAATCTACAGATGGAGTTAAGATTAATAATTAAAGAGATTATCCTGAGTTATCAGGAGAGACCCAATGTATTTTTTTTAAGTTTAAATCTTTTTTTTTTTTTTTTTAAGATTTATTTATCTGAAAGTCAGTTACAATGAGAGAGGGAGAGAGAGAGAGAGAGAGAAGAGCGAGATGTCTGCTGGTTCACTCCCCAAGTGGCTGCAAAAGCCAGCTGTGGGCCAGGCCAAAGCCAGGAGCCAGGAGCTTCTTCCAGGACTTCCATGTGGATGTAGGGGCCCAAGCACTTGGGCCATTCTTTGTTGCTTTCCCAAGCACATTAGCGGTGAGCTGGATTGGAACTGGAGCAGCTGGGACTCGAATAGGTGCCCATATGGGATGCCAGTGCTACAGATGGCAGCTTAACCTGCTACACCACAGCACCAGCCCTAGTTTATTTTATTTTGAAGATATTTGGAAAGCAGAGTTAGAGAGGGAGGGAGAGAGAGACAGAGATCTTGCATCCAATGATTCACTGGTGTACCATGTTCTTAGTTACTGCAGTTTTGTAGTGTCCCAATTCCTTTTACTGAAAACCTTATTAGGATTAAGTAAGGGGGATTATGTTTATTAAAAGCCATTTAATGATGGCAATAATAAAAATTTACTGACATCAAGCTAAGTGCTTTGTACATAGTAGCTCATGTCATACTGTCAACATATTCGTCATCAGATGCCTCACACTCTGGGAATATATTAACTGCATTGAACAAATGTAGGGTGTTCTTGATGTCATGGATCTCACGTTAGTGGCAAATTAGGTGGGTAACTGAAGGATAATAAATACACAAAATTTTAAGAAATTATTTTTTTAAAGATTTATTTATTTGAAAGCCAGAGTTACACACACAGAGAGAGAGAGAGAAAGAAAGAAGGGGGGGGTCTTCCATCTACTGCTTCACTCCCCAAATTGGCTGCAACAGCTGGAGCTGTGCTGATTTGAAGCTAGGAGCCAGGAGTTTCTTCTAGGTCTCCCACTCAGGTGCAGGGGCCCAAGGATTTGGGCCATCTTCCATTGCTTTCCCAGGCCATAGCAGAGAGCTGAATAGGAAGTGGAGTAGCCAGGACTTTGGCACTGCAAGCGTCAGCTTTACCCACTGCGCCACAGTGCCAGCCCTTAAATGATTAGTTCTATGATAAAAATAGAACAGACTAATTTGAGAGTAATTAATGGATGAGAGGGCTACTTTAATCTGCATAAAGCACCCATAAAATTGCTAATATAACCACATCTGATATGAAGAAACTCAGAGAAGTTACATGACTTGCCCAAGGTTACATAGTTAATAAAGGCAGAACTGATCATGAAATTAAGCCTTAGAAGCAAATGGAAAATAGTTTTAGAAATTACTGAGTGTTCGTGGTTCCTTTTTTATTTTTCTCTTTCTGCTAGAAATAGATTGTTAAGGTCAAAGTATAAGCTAAGAGCTCTTAATTTGGGATTCGTAGATAGATATCTTAAAGTCATTTATCTTTTTTATTTATTTATTTATTTTTTTGGACAGGCAGAGTGGACAGTGAGAGAGAGACAGAGAGAAAGGTCTTCCTTTTTCCGTTGGTTCACCCCCCAGTGGCCACTGCGGCCGGCACTCTGCGGCGGGCGCACCGCACTGATCCGAAGCCAGGAGCCAGGTGCTTCTCCTGGTCTCCCATGGGGTGCAGGGCCCAAGCAATTGGGCCATCCTCCACTGCCTTCCTGGCCACAGCAGAGAGCTGGCCTGGAAGAGGAGCAACTGGGACAGAACCTGGTGTGCCAGCGCCACAAGCGGAAGATTAGCCTGTTGAGCCGCGGCACCGGCCCACTTATAATCTTAAGCAAAGTATATGTACATGCATTTTTTTTCTGGATTGAGTTTTCATATTTCATGAAAGTCTAAACATGATTGTGCTAATACCGAAGGGTTTGTGAATATGTTTGATTGACATGATTTAGGCAGAAGCCATCTTTCTTTCATGTTTCTCATAGCACTAATTTGTTCTGTCTCTGCCAGACTCCAAATTAGCATTTATTTTGTTAGATTTGAAATTAATTTTGGGGGCCAGCTCTGTGGTGCTGTAGGCTAAGCCTCTGCCTGTGGTGCTGGCATTCCATATGGGTGCTGGTTTGTGTCCTAGTTGTTCCTCTTCCTATCCACCTCTCTGCCAAAGCCTGGGAAAGCAGTCATAGATAGCCCAGGTGCTTGGGCCACTGCACCCATTTGGGAGACCTAGAAGAAGCTCCTGGCTTCAGATGGCCTTTGTGACTGTTTAGGGAATGTACCAGTGGATGGAAGACCTTTCTGTCTCTCCCTCTCTTTGTAACTCTACCTCTCAAATAAATAAATAAATCTTTAGAAAAAATTTTTTTTCTGACATAAAAAATGTTGTATATAGTTACCTACCAAGGTAGATTTTTATTTACAAAGTATAGGACTTAATCTGTCTGTTAGTTTGGAACTTTAGAATTAATTTTGATTCCTACTGTTAGTCATTTTTCTGTATCTTGAACTTTCTTAAGATTCATTGATTGCTTTTTTTTGTTTTGTTTTGTTTTAGATTGATTTATTTATTTGAAAGGCAGAGTTACATAGAAAAGGAGAAGACAGAGATCAATTCCTTCACTGGTTCACTCCCTAAATATCCGCAACAACCAGGGCTGGGCCAGGCCGAAGCCAGGAGGTGGGACATTCATGTGGTCTCTCACATGAATTTCAGGGGCCCAAGCACTTGGGCCACCTTCTGCTGCTTTCCCTGGGCACATTAGCAGGGAGCTGGATCAGAAGTGAAGTAGCCAGGACTCAATCTATGCCCATAATGGATGGCGTTGCAGGTGGACTTATCTACTGCACCACAGTGCAGTTCCCTCCATTGCTTTTTGAAATGTCTTTATGTTTTCCTTTTTTTTTTTTTTTTTTTTTTGACAGGCAGAGTTAGAGAGACAGAGAGAAAGGTCTTCCTTCTGTTGGTTCGCCCCCTAAATGGTTGCCACAGCCGGCGCACTGCACCGATCCAGATTCAGGTGCTTCCTCCTGGTCCCGCTGGGGTGCAGGACTCAAGCACTTGGGCCATCCTCCACTGCCTTCCCGGGCCATAGCAGAGAGCTGGACTGCAAGAGAAGCAACCAGGACGGAACCCGGCACTCCAACTGGGACTAGAACCCGGAGTGCTGGTGCCGCAGGCAAAGGATTAGCCTAGTGAACCATGGTGGTGGCCTGTGTTTTCCTTCTTTTAAATTCTGTTGCCAGTCTAGGCTCCTGTTCCTTGCTATCCAGGTTATTGCAATGTATTTTCCCCCTAGAAACAAATCATTCATCAAATTGATCTTTCCTTATACTTTTCATCCATGCTTTTTATTAGCTCCTCACTTAGTGTGATACCATCTAAACCCTGTCTGACTTTGGGCTCCTCCAAAAGATCACACACACAAATAGAAAAAGGATATATGTTCTCCATTTTATTATGTTTAACATCATTGTTTCACCACTACCTACTTTGAGTTGTGTCACTTTTAGCTTTTCAAAATTGCTCTACTTATTTCTGCCTCATTCCAGTTAGCTGTTTGTTTTTTCAGTGTCCCCCATGCAGCCACTCTATTGGATCATGATTTATGCTCATTTCTCTGCTTGAAGAGTCTGTCTTATCCCTCTATATTTCCAGGAGTCCAAGTTCTACCTGTTCGACCACACCCAGCTTAAATGCTATTTTTTTCTTTGAAATTTCTCTTTATTCCCTAAGTTGATCCTCCTTTGAGCATTCATAACACTTTATGTATACTTCTTTTGTTTTTAATTTATTTTTTATTTTTTGACAGAGTGGACAGAGAGAGAGACAGAGAGAAAGGTCTTCCTTTTCTGTTGGTTCACCTCACAGTGGCCGCTGTGGCTGGCGTGCTGTGGCCGGTGTACCGCGCTGATCCGAAGCCAGGAGCCAGGTGCTTCTCCTGGTCTCCCATGTGAGTGCAGGGCCCAAGCACTTGGGCCACCCTCCACAGCAGAGAGCTAGACTGGAAGAGGAGCAACCAGGACAGAATCCTGCGCCCCGACCGGGACTAGAACCCAGGGTGCTGGTGCCGCAGGTGGAGGATTAGCCTAGTGAGCTGCAGCACCAGCCAATTTTTAATTTCTAAAAAAGGTGTTATTTATTTATTTGAAAGAGATATCTTCCATCTGCTGGTTCATTCCCCAAATGGACTCAACAGGTCTATACTTAAGCCATCATCAGCTGCCCCCCAAGGATGCATTATCACAAAACTGAATTGGAAGCAGAATAGCCAAGACTCAGTTGGCAGCTTAATTCACTGTACCATAACACTTTCCCTCTCTGCTTATTTAATGTCTAATATTGCAAAATTAACCCAAGTCGTAGACTGGATAAACAATTACATGTGCAAAAGACGGTATTGGAGGTATGCTAGAAGATCTGTGTGGGTACAAGCAACTATTGGAGATGCAGAATTATTGATTCCTAATTAATGGGAGTCATTTGGTTAGTGTAATACTTGGTTAGTGTAATTTGGGTAGTCTCTGGAACCCTCTCTTTTCTTTTTCTTTTTTTTTTAAGGATGAAGTTAGAAGTGGATAGTGTTCTCCCAGGAATAATAGCTTTTAAAAAAAAAAATTTTTTTTTAGGGGCCGGCGCTGTGGTGCAGCAGGTTAAAGTCCCAGTGCCAGCATCCCATATGGGTGCCTGTTTGAGTTCCGGCTGCTCCTCTTCCAATCCAGCTCTCTGCTATGGCCCGGGAAAGTGGTAGAAGATGGCCCAACTGCTTGGGCTCCTGCACCCATGTGGAAAACCCGGAAGAAGCTCCTGGCTTCAGATTGGCTCAGCTCTGGTTGTTGTGGTCATTTGGGGAGTGAAGTTGAATGAAAGACACCCCCCCCCCCACCTCTACCTCTCTCTGTAACTCTGTCTTTCAAATAAATAAAATAAATTCTAAAAAAAAAAAAGATTTATTTATTTGAAAGTCAGAATTACAGAGAGAGGGCGAGAAAGAGATTTTGTATCTGCTGGGCCAGGCCGAAGCCAGGAGCCAGGCAGGGAGCTGGATCTTAAGTGGAGCACCTGGGACTCAAACCAGTGCCCATATGGGATGCTGGCATTGCAGGCTGCAGCTTTACCCACAATGCCACAATGCTGGCCCCAAATACTATCTTTTTATAGGAAGTAATTTTTCTTTAACTGCTGGTTGGCCAACTTGGAAAGTTCCAGTGGCATTGGAAAATCATCCATGTTTTCATTCTGTTAAGGAAGCCTCTGATACTGTGCACTGAAGCCTTACTACTTTTCAGAAGCATAATTTGAGGTGGAATATAGCATTGAAATAAACAGCTGAAGCTTTGGAGAGTGATGGAACTGTATTTGAATTTTATTACTGCCATGGAATAGTTGTATGACAGTAGGCAAGTTACTTTATCTTTAAATCTGTTTTTTTCATCTGTGAAATGAGAATCAAAGTAACTCAGAGTTTTGTAGTAATAAATCAATCATGCCAGTAGTATTTGGCATAGTAACTCACTGTTGTAAACAGTAATCATTAAGTACTATTACTATGATGATATCCTAGGTCTGGATATCAAAAATTCATGCATGGATTATTAGAATCCCTTACAGCGTGTTTGACATGTCATGTTGTGTTATACTTCACTTATTTTATGCATGTGTGGATTTATGAGTGGCTTATGAGTAAGTAGAACTAGAAGTTCTGCTTTTAGTTTCCCTGTTAGAAATCAAGTGCAACCAGAAAACAAAAGAAACAGGGATCCAGGCCTATGTTTACTTCCAAACAGATATTTTTTCTGCATTTAGACAGGATTATCCATTATTGAGGATTTTCTGTTAATGAGCAAATGTCAGGTATATTAGAATCTTTAAAAGACATATTATTTAGTCACTACAGTCCAAGCAGCAAGAATTTGAATAATTTGACCAAGCCTATACTTCAAGTGTTAGGAACTTGCAGGGAATAGGGAAATGGTATACTGTCTGTTTCCTTCACAGTCATGTACTTTACTTTTATGTTCTAGCACCTCTCTCTCATCTTGGGAAACTTAAAACAATCTCAATGCCCGGGCTGTACATCAACAGGGGTGGGGAACCTTTTATCTTTACGGACCACTTGGATATTTATGACATCATTCATGGGCCATGCAAATTTATCAACTTAAAAATTAGCCTGCTATAAATTTTTTGAATTCAAGTCCCAGTTGTGGTTGCCTTGGGAGGAGGGCCAGACCAAATGATTTCATAGCCTTTATATGGCTCATGAGCTGGATGTTTCCCACCCTATCACTACAAGTTTTTAGGGAATAAGACTTAAGAGTCAGTATTTCTTGGAGTTGCCCAGGTGGCCTATGGATGGCCATATCACCTTGAACAAAGTGGCCAATCTCTAGTTCCAAGGGGATTTTATTGTTACAGAGGTTGAAAACTACTGACCTGACTCAAGCCTGAAACAGAATAGACATTCAATATAGTAAGGCTTCACTTTTGAAAAAAATACAACCCTGACTACCCAACTCTGCTCTGTTGTAATTCTTTCTAGCACTATAGTTATCTAAGCGTGCTTTTATATTAAGCTTACAATTTATAGATATCCTCCATTCAGCCCAGTGGCATATATGTCTGGTAAGAGATAATGTTTTACTGATAGATGTTTGAATTTCTTCCACTATTACAAAGAAGAATAGGTGTGGAAATAGGGGGAGACTTAAGGTTTCTTTCCTGTTTCCCATCCAGGATTGAAGACATAACTTGCAAATAGACATTTGTTCATTTTTATAATTTTTTTTGGAAATGATTTTATATTTTTTAATAATCATGGTCAAAAAAAAAAGATAGAGAAGGACTGTATTTAAAAAATTGTTCTTTGATTTCCAGGTCATAGTTCTTCTCCCAGAATATGATCAATGTTATAATAGTATCCTTCCAGAGATAGTTGAAACATATATTATCAGTTCTATATCAAGTTTAAACAAGTGGTAGTATATGCATCCTGTTCACTTGTTTGTCTTTCTAACTAACACTACTTAATGGTGTGTCTTGGAGCTACTGTATATCCATATATAAAGAATTTTATCATTAAATGATTTCTTCCTTCTAATATAAATAAAAGTATTTCTTGGTCTTTTTTAATAAATTTATTTTATTTTATTTGAAAGAGTTACAGAGAGAGGTAGAGACAGAGAGGTCTTCCATATGATGGTTCACTCCCCAGATGGCTGCAGTGGCCAGAGCTGAGCTGATGCGAAGTTAGGAGCCAGGAGCTTCTTCCAGGTCTCCCACACTGGTGCAGGGGCCCAAGGACTTGGGCCATCTTCTGCTGCTATCCCCGGCCTTAGCAGAGAGCTGGATCGGAAGAGGAGCAGCCTGGACTTGAACTGGCACCCATATGGGATGCTGGCGGTTTAGGCCAGGGCTTTAACCTACTGTACCATAGCGCCAGCCCCTTCTCTGTCATTTTTTTAACCACTTGCCTGTGATGGATACTTAGGTTGTTTCTTTTCTGTTAGGAAGAATGCTACATTGAATAAATAAGTCATACTTTTGTTTTAGCAATTTTTTTAAAAGATTTATTTGAGAGGCAGAGTTACAGAGAGAGGTCATCCATCCACTGATTCACTCCACAGATGGCTGCAACGGCTGGAGCTGGGCTGGAGCCAGGAGCCAGGAGCCAGAAGCTTCTTCCAGGTCTCCCACATGGGTGCAGGGGCCCAAGCACTTGGACCATCTTCCATTCCTTTCCCAGGCCATTAGCAGGGGACTGGATCAAAAGTATAGCAGCTGGAATTTGAACTGGCGCCCATATGGATGCCGGCAGCACAGGCGGAGGATTAACCTACTACACCCCAGCACCATCATCCCCCACACCCCTCGCCTTTTTAAAAAAATAATTTGAAATGCAGTTACAGAGGGAAAAAGAGAGGCAGAAAGATCTGATCTTCTTTCCCCTGGTTCATTCCCTAAATAGCCACAATGGCTGGGGCTAGACTAAGCCAAGGCCAGAAGCCTGGCACTCCATCCCATTCTGTGGGTGCCAGGGCCCACGCACTTGGACCATCTTCAGCTGCTTCCCCAGGAGCATTAGTAGGGCACTGGATCAGAAGTGAAGCAGTTGGGACTCAAACTGGTGCCCATGTGGGATGCCTGTGTTGCAGGCAGCAGCTTAACTGACTGTGCCACAATGCTTGCTTATCTAGGAGCAACTCTTTTAAAATAAATTCATAGAAATCTAAGGTATTCATATTGCCATTTTACTTTCCATTAAGATTGTATGTTGATTGGCTGAAAAATGACAAGGATGAAAAAGTGTGAGGGACTAGCAGCGTGGTTGGGCCATGGGGCTTCGGACTGAAGCCTACTATGCTAGATGGCATCCAAGGCATAGATGGCACCACAGATAAGACTGTGCCATTTTACTAACATTCCCCCCTTTTGTTTTTTATAAAGTAAGAGTTGTGTGGAATTACATCAGCCCCAAAAGTCCAGGAGGGGTGGAGGGACAATGACCTGTTTTTAGAGCTATTTCCTGCTGACATGGGGTGACTAGTTACTCTCTGCTGGCATGGGATGATGTCTCAAGCTGCAGTCTCCTGGGTGGGGAGCTAAGTATATTCCTGTAGCAGCATTTGGTTGACCGCCTGGAGACAGTATAAAAGACAGGGTGAGAATAGCAGCCAATGGTCTTAAGAGTGGCATTAACCAAATAATGAGAGGATTTCCTAGAGGAGAAGAAATGAGGGGGTCTCTGAACCCTAGTGACTAACTGATGGATGTGGTTTTATCTGGCCTGATTGGTTAACATAATAACAATACTGTTAAGGCTCTTCTATTCCATAGAACCATGCCTGTTAGGTGATATGGCTTTGGAGACCTCAGATGGCCTCCAAATTATTTAAAATTATTAAAAAAATACCTCAGCTGAGGTCTCAGTGGACCTAGTGACCTCCTCTTGTATCTGTTGGAGTTGTTTTGGAGTCAGTTGGTCGAGATAATGTTGTGGCCCAAATATGTTCCTGAGATCACAGCTGAGGAGAGGGAGGCTGCGAAGCTGATCCCAACAAAGATTGGGAGAAAGGCCACTTGTCTCTTGTGGGCAGAGGGGTTTGTCTGTAGAGAAAATTCTGAGCAATCATACAGCATTAAGTGGGGGGAGAGGACCATCAATACACACGGGTTAGGAGTAGAGCCATTGATGTTAGAGTAGAGGCTATGATTAGAGAGAAATGAGGCCCCAAGTGGGCCAGTAAGAGTCTAGAACAGAGGACAGAGTCATTGGAGGACCTAAGAAAGCTGCTGTCTAAGCCACAAATAAGTTTTCCAATTGAGAGGCAAACAGAAACTGACAGAAGAGGCCTGATAATCAGATGGGCTTTAAGGCGTTGCCACTTCTGAGACCCAGGCCTATCTTATCCCTTCACATGGGGGTACATCATAAGGAAGGTGTAAATCTCATTAGGGAACACACTCTGTTGACTTCCGTTACCTAGCTGGCTTAGGAGGAGAGCTGGCCAGGTACAGGCAGGTGACATCTAACAGGAAATTTACAGTTCTTCTTGCAGTGTTGCTGACCCTACTTGGCTCTCTCCTCAGCAGCGGTGGTTACTTTGGTAGCTGGGCCGAGTGAGCCCAGCTTAGAGCCAACAAACAAGATCTGTGATTCTGACCTGAAGTCCTTTGATTCCAGGGCAGTTCCATTTCCAGTGACCCAACTCTTGGCTGGCAGAGCTGCCGGGGCTCTTTATAAAGTGACTTCTGCTGACGCCCTGACTTTCCACATTGAAAGCCACTGCAGTGGACTGGCCTGATCACTGTACAGAGCAGCCTTAATTGGCCTGCCATCTATCTTTACATTGCTTCTGATGCTTAGCTGTCTTTTCCTTCTGGTTTTTGTTAAAGCAGACCAGAGGATGCAAGTCAACAGGGTGCTTAAGTCCCATCTCTAATCTTTGGTGACTTAAACTAGAAGTCTATAGTCACAGGCATGTTCTGATAGTGTTTTTTCTGTGAGGTAGACAATGCCCATGAAGAAAGCTATGTCCTCACTTTAAAACTTTCTCTCCCTTTTTTGGTCTGAAAGGGAGGTTTTGCCTGTTTACTGTACCCATGGTAAAGTAAGTCTAGCTGTGAAATTGTAATTTAAGCTCTCCTTTTGGCTGTGATATCATTAGAGAAAATGTTAGCCATCCCTTTTATAAGATAAAAATTCTAAACTGTCCATCCCAGACAGAACACAAAATCTGTGTCTCTTTGCTACAAAAATCAGAAATAAAACCTTAAATTTAAGAGCTAGTGCATGGAATCATATCCCATACTTTAGAACAGTTTTAACAGAGTTAGAACTAGGGAAGAGAAATAGCTTACTGGAGAGCTGCCTGGAAAACTGACCGAGTGTCATCAGTTAGAACTGTTAAAAGGAGATGCTGCAAGTTTTAAACAGATTTTAAAATGTTTACTAACATATGCATTGCAAAAAAACCTCATTGCTTTAACAGAGGATCAGATTCTAGTTCTATGTCAATTAGATTAATAGCTTTTGCTTTCCATCAGCTAATTTCCTTGACTTATGTTTTGAAATAACCTTTTAGAAATCTCCAAATTAAGACTTTTTTTTTTTTTTCGCCAGATAGAGTTATAGACAGAGAGACAGAGAGAAAGGTCTTCCTTCCATTGGTTCACTCCCCAGATGGCCACTATGGCCAGCACTGTGCTGATCTGAACCAGGAGCCAGGTGCTTCTTCCTGGTCTCCCATGTGGGTGCAGGGGCCCAAGCACTTGGGCCACCCTCCACTGCCCTCCCGGGCCACAGCAGAGAGCTAGACTGGAAGAGGAGCAACCAGGACTAGGACCCAGCTCCCATATGGGATGCCGGCGCCGCATGCGGAGGATTAACCAAGTGAGCCACAGTGCTGGCCCCCAAGACAGCATTTTCTAAATAAGATAACATATCTGATTTCAACCTTAGTTACTTTCAAGCAGTGTGGAACTGTTTTCATGTGGATAATTTATGAAAACATGTTAGCAAACTCAAGTAGTTTTTCTATAGAATATAAGGTGTTAAGAATACCAGAGTTTACATTTAGACATATTTATCTCATTTGCCTTTACCCAATTTACATTTAGCAATTACACCTGGATGAGTGAAGATACTGGTATTATACCATACCTCTATCTGAATTAAAGTCAGAATTGAATTCATATGGGATTCTACTCCTTTTATAAAACTCTAGCTGTAAATCAATGACATTAAACCAGAGATTGCAAAATCTACCTTAGGAAAGTCCTTAAATTTTTTACTCTTCAGTCTGCATTTGAACTTATTTAAACACATTTTTAATGTTATGCTTTGTGATGAACTCATTATATCTTTAAGAGAATAAATACCCTTGCTATTTTCATTCAGATTTATGTTTAGCATTTGTTGACCAAGATTTTATCTTTCAGTGCATAACTATTTTTTTACTTGAAATCTCTCTCTCTTTTTGTTCCCGCAGCCCTGGAAGAAAACGAGACTTTTCCCCTGTTCCTTGGAGTCAGTACTTTGAGTCCATGGAAGATGTGGAAGTAGAGAATGAAACTGGCAAAGATATATCCTTTGCAAAGTGGTTATTTGGCAAGCTTGCGATGCCTAAGAAGTCTTGAATAGTTTCTAAAAATGTTCTTTATTTAGCTGTTTCATTTTATTCCCTACCTGTGCTTTGTGTAGTATGACATATGACCTCTAAGTCCATGCCAGTGTCTTTCTTGGCTGTAATTGTCTAATTCATGGAGAAATGATTAAAATGTTTAAACTATAAAATTCCTGAAACTGATGTATCTCTTAAGGACCCAGGGAGAGATTTCTGGAGTCAAGTGAGTTGAACCAGTTTAGTCATTAGGACAAAGGGGATTTTTTTTTTTTTCACTGAAGAAAATATATTATTGGTTCCTTAAAAATTGAAGGTTGGATCTCAGAAACGTCTATTTAAGTTTCTCTTGAATTTGGAAATCTTTAGTTTTGCATATAGCTTTGTGCTGCCTAAGGTTTCTAGTAAATATTATAATGACTGAGTAACTTCCATGAACAAATACTTAAGTACGTTATCTTTGACTATTCATACACTTTTCGAGTTTACAAGAGTGGTTCAGAGGGTCCAGTCCTGCTCCTTCTGCATGGAGGAGGCCATTCTGCCTTGTCCTGGGCTGTGTTCACGGTGAGTTGATAGTAGGAACTGATGTCAGTAAAATCATTGTTTACTTATGGGTGATTTAACTAGCCAAATTCTTGTTGTGCACACTCATATTACTTGGTGTAAGAAGGTTAAGGGGAGCTGGTGCTGTGGCACAGTGGGTTAAAGCCCTAGCCTACAGTGGGGTGCCAGTTTGAGCCCTAGCTGCTTCTCTTCTGATCCAGCTCTCTGCTATGGCCTGGGAAAGCAGTACAAGATGGCCCAAGTCCTTGGGCCCCTGCACTAGCATGGGAGACCTGGAAGACGCTCCTGGTTCCTGGCTTCAGATCAGCTTCACTCTGGCTGTTGCGGTCATTTGAGGAGTGAACCAGTGGAATGGAAGACCTCTCTCTCTCTGACTCTACCTCTCTTTTTAACTCTGTCTTTTAAATAAATAATTCTTTAAAAAAAAAAAAAACAAGGTTAAGGATGTAGAGATTCCTAATATTTGTCATGGGAGGCTTAAGATAACCTATTTTTTTAAAGACTTATTTCTTTGAAACAGAGAGAGGGAAAAACAGAGAGAGATATCTTCTGTTCTCTGGTTCACTCCCTAGATGGCCACAATGGCTATGGCTAGGCCATTGTGAAGCCAGGAGTTTCTTCCAGGTCTCTCACATGGGTGGCAGGGGGTCAAGTACTTAGACCATCTTCTGCTGTTTTCACAGGCCATTAGCAGGAGGCTAAGATAACCTACTCTTTAAACCAAAGGTTCTTAACTGGAGAAGGCTGTAGTGCCTTCAAAAAGTTTAGGAAATTTTGTTTATATGGGTACCTTATATGTGCATTGGGATCAGGGGAGTAGAATTTGTGCCTTTTCAAAAGGTAGGGTTTGTATTTGTCTTCTCTTTTTGAAAAAAAGATTTATTTATCTGAATGTTAGAATTAGAGAGAGAGAGGGGTCACAGAGAGATCTTCCATCTACTGATTCACTCCCCATATGACCTCAACAGCCAGGGCTGGGCCAAGCTGAAACCAGGAACCAGGAGACTCATCTGGGTCTCCCATGTGGGTGGCAGGGGCCCAAACACTTGGGTCATCTTCTGCTGCTTTTGCAAGGCTATTAGTAGGGAGCCGGATAGGAAATGGAACAGCTGGGACTGGCACTGTATAGGATGCATCATAGGTGGCAGCTTCACCTGCCACTTCATACTGCTGGGCCCTGGATCTGTATCTTAACAGTTAAAAATTATTTTTTTGTGAAGCAGAGAGAGACATTATGCTCACTTTCCAAATGTCCACAATGGCAGGGCTAGGCCAGGCTGAAGCTGAGAGCCAGGAACTCTATTCTATTCTCTGACATGGGTGGCAGGGGCCCAAGCATGGGACCATCTTCCATTGCCTTCCTAGGAATATTAGCAGGGAACTGGGTTGGAAACAGAGCAACCAGGACTTGAACCTGAACTCAGTATAGGATGCCAACATTGCAGGTGCTTCTGTAACCTGTGCCACAACTTTAGCCTCAAGAGGAAACTTTTTTTTTTTTTTTTTTGAAAGAGTTACACAAGAGAGAGGAGAGGCAGAGAGAGAGAGGTGTTCCATCTGATGGTTCACTCCCCAGTTGGCCACAACGGCTGGAGCTGCGCTGATCTGAAGCCAGGATCCAGGAGCTTCCTCCCCTTCAGGTCTCCCACGTGGGTGCAGGGGCCCAAGGACTTCGGCCATCTTCCATTGCTTTCTCAGGCGCCAGCAGAGAGCTGGATGGGAAGTGGAGCAGCCGGGGCTCGAGCCAGTGCCCATGTGGGAAGCTGATGCTTCAGGCCAGGGCGTTAATCCACAGTGCCAGCCCCTGGAAATTGTTTTTAAACACAACTCTTCCCCCACCCACATTCACATTACACTTAATTTACGCATATCAGAATTGGGGAGAGGGTATGAAAACACACTAGATTGTAAAGTTCTAGGGAGATGAGCATTTTTATATACATTTACTTATTTGTAATTGAGTACCACTGTTTTAGGCAATGAGAAGCTATCAAAAAGCTTTAGAAAAATCAAGGCCGGCACCTTGGGTCACTAGGCTAATCCTCCGCCTGTGGCACCAGCACTCCGGGTTCTAGTCCCAGTTTGGGTGCCGGTTCTGTCCCAGTTGCTCTTTTTTCAGTCCAGCTCTCTGCTGTGGCCCGGGAAGGTAGTGGAGGATGGCCCAAGTGCTTGGGCCCTGCACCTGCATGGGAGACCAGGAGGAAGCACCTGGCTCCTAGCTTCAGATCAGCGCTGTGCGCTGGCCGTAGCAGCCATTTGGGGGGTGAACCAACAGAAGGAAGACCTGTCTGTCTCTCTCTCACTGTCTAACTCTGCCTGTCCAAAAAAAAAAAAAAAAAAAAAATCAAGATACTAGTTAAATATAGATATAAAGAGACTTGATTGGGCAGGAGACACAAATGGAGGCAGGGAGACTAGCTACAAGGTTGTTCTTGTGTTCCTCAATTCTAAATAATTGGTATCTTACGGAGTGTTAATTTCTCTCCAGAGGAGAACATTTATTTAAGATTTCCATCATGAAAACAACTACTTAGAATATTATTATTACTTTAATAATTAAGCTACCCAACTTACTTGTGAGGGTAGCATTAGTCTAATGCCAAAACCAGTAAATAATCATCAAGTAGGAAAACTAAGCTAATTTCACTTATAAAATAGGTGTCTGGGACAGGTGTTTAACCTAGCAGTTAAAAGCAGTGCCTATCCTGGCTGTTCTACTTCTGATCTAGCTCCTGCTAATGGCGTGGGAAAAGTAGCAGGAAATGGCCCCAGTGTTTGGGCCCCTGCCACCCATGTGGGAGACCCAGATGAATCTCCTGGTTACGGTGTGGCCTAACCCTGGCCATTTTAGGCCTCTGGGGAGTGAACTGGTGGATGGAAGATCTGTCGCTCTTTCTCACTCTGTAACACTGATTTTCAAATAAATAAGTCTCTTTCTCTCTCTCTCTTTTAATCCATTTGAAAAAAAAACCCACAAAGTCATATGCTAGGTAAAATATATTTGAAATAGGGGCCGGCACTGTGGCATAATGGGAAAAGCCTCCATCTGCAGTGCTGGCATCCCATATGGACGCCAGTTCAAGTCCTGGCTGCTTTACTTCTGATCCAGCTACCTGCTAATGTGGCTAGGAATGCAGCAGAGAATGGCTGAAGTGCTTGGGCTGTTGCACCAATGTGGGAGACGCAGAAGAGGCTAGCCCAGCTCTGACCATGGGGCCGTTTGACGAGTGAACCAGTGGATGGAAGAGGTCTTTCTGTCTATACCTTTCTGTCTGTGACTTTCAAATAAAATAAATTTAAAAAAAAAAAAAAAAAGACAGCTTCATACTTATTAAATTGGCCAAGAGTATTAAGTTTGAGGATTTCACATGTTTGTAAGGATACTTGTTTCTCCACACTTTGTTCAGTATGTGATAAATCCTTCAGAACTTGTTTTTTCTATTTTTCAGCTACAAAAATTGTGCTAACACTGGCATGGGCATAGTGGTTAAAATGTGCTCATGCCAATACCCACCTTTGGATTTTGATTCCATCTTCTTACTATACAGATCCTGGGATGCAGCAGTGATGAGTGAAATATTTGGGTTGCTACCACCCATGTGGGAGACCTGGATTCGGTTCCAGGTTCCTGACTCCTAGCTTCAGCCTTGGCCCTGCCCCAGTCACTGCAGGCATTTGGGTAGTGAACCAGCAAATGAGTGTTCTCTCTTCTCTCTCCTCTCCTTGTCCCTTCCTTCTTCTTCTCTTCCCCCCTCTCCCCTTGTCTCTCCCACCTCCCCTCTCCCTCTCTTGTCTCCTCCTTTTCCCTCTTTTCTCTCCTCCCTCCTTACCCTCCACTCTTCTTCCTTCCCTTCTTTCTTCCCCTCTTCTCTCCCCCTCCCCTCCCCTCTTTTCTTCTTCCCTTCCCGCTCCTTCCTTCCCTCCCCTTCTCTCCCTTAAGTAAATAAGAACTTAAAAAACAAATGTGCTAATACTTTCTTACCTACTAGGAAATTATTATCATGAAGATAATCTGATTATCTGAGGTATTTGGTGTTGCAGAAAGTGTTATTCTGCAAAGTGTTGCAGAAGCGTGCTATTACTATCCGTATCTTACTGTTTAGGATTGGGCTAGGGAATCTCCACATTGGCTGTATGTTAGAATCACCAGAACTCTGGGCCCGCACCGCTCACTAGGCTAATCCTCTGCCTGCGGCACCGGCACCCCTGGTTCTAGTCCCGGTTGGGGTGCCGGATTCTGTCCCGGTTGCTCCTCTTCCAGTCCAGCTCTCTGCCGTGGCCCGGGAGTGCAGTGGAGGATGGCCCAGGTCCTTGGGCCCTGCACTCGCATGGGAGACCAGGAGGAAGCACTTGGATCCTGGCTTCGGATCGGTGCAATGCGCCGGCCATAGCAGCCATTTGGGAGGTGAACCAACGGAAAAGGAAGACCTTTCTCTCTGTTTCTCTCTAACTCTGCCTGTCAAAAAAAAAAAAAAAAAAAAAAAAAAAAAAAAAAAAAAAAAGGAATCACCAGAACTCTAAATGTATAGGTAACTCTGCCCCCACCCTACTTCACTTAAATCAGAATTTCTGGTGGGTTCTACCTGTGAAGTAGTAGTTCCTGAAGTTCCCTAGGTGATTCTGTTAATACAGGCAGGGTTGAGAACCACCTGGAGAAAGGCTGCTTTGATTTGGCTCTTGGCTATGTTGCTTAACAGCCTTTTGAACCTGGGCAAATTACTTAATCTCACAGTAGAGTGACTTCACCTATAAAATGGTGATAATTTCATCTTAGTAGTAAAGAGTTGTAGGAGAAAGTTATATAATTCATTTGATGCACTTAGATTGGTGACTGACACATAATAAGATTTAGTAAATATTAGTTGTAATTGCTACTGTCTAGTTTTTAAATAGTTGTTTTTCACTCAACTAAATGCAAAGTTGTGCTACTAGGAGATGATCTGGAGCAACTGCAATGGACAGGCTCTGACACTTTTTCATTGTAAAGCATGTCTGTGAATTTATTTTGCTTATTTATTTTTCCTAATTTTCCTCTGCCACACCCAAGTGCAAATATCATGATTGCAGGGATGTTGCCTATATTTTTCACTACTATAACCCCAGTACTCAGTTGGTGCCAGATTTTTAGATGTGTTAAATAAGTGAATAAAAAATCTGTTATTGTCAGTGTTTTCTGACTGCTACATAGGATTGTAAATCATTACTTTCAAGTTAAAGGTTGTAAATGAGAATTACTGTTCTCAAGTGTGTATTTTGTTTGTTTCATAAACCAAGTTTTACTTTTTTTAATGCTTAGCAATCAAGCAAATTTGCCACTTAATTTTTCTTCTAAAATAGGGATTTGTTTTTGGTGTTGAAGGCTTCATGCTACAATATAACACATTTAATAACTCCTTTAAATTAACAAATAGATTTCAGGAACAAACAGCAAAGTATAGTGTAATTTCAGTACATTGTTCCCTTACAGGGTATTCATTAGTTTGGACATTTGGCATAGGAGTGCTTAAGATGCTGTCTGGGGCATCTGCATCCCAGGTCAGAGTGCCTAGGTTCAAGTCACAGCTCTGTTCCTGATGCCAACTTTCTTCCCTTACCCTGGGAAGCAACAGGTGATGGTTCAAACAAGTTCTAGTCTCCTGTCTTAGGCCTAATCAAGCTCTGGCTGTTGTGTACATTTGACAAGTGACCCAATGATGGAAATTGTCTGTCTCTGTCATCTCTGCCTTTCAAATAAAAAAAGAATTCATTAATTAGGGTAATGGAAGTAGAAATAGAAATCGATTCTAGGTGATTTGAAAGTGTAATTTAAGGGCCTGGCACTGTGGCATATTGGGTAGAGCTGCAACCTACATCCCATATGGGCACCGGTTCAAGTCAGAGCCACTTGTCTTCTGATCCAGCTCCCTGCTAATGTGCCTTGGAAAGCAGCGGAAGATGGCTCCTTGGGCCCCTGTACCCACGTGGGAGACTGGAAGAAGCTCCAGGCTTCTGGCTTCAGATTGGGTCAGCTTCAGCCATTGTAGCCCTTTGGGGAATGAACCAGTGAATGGAAGACACTGCCCCCTCACTCTCTCTGCCTCTGCCTCTCTGTAACTCTGCCTTTCAAATAAATGAATCATCTTTTAAAAAATTAATTTAAGAATGTGACTTTAAAAAAAATCTATTTGAAAGAGTTAGGGAGAGACAGCGATCTTCCATTTGCTAAATTACTCTCAAAATGGTCATAATGGCCAGGGCTAAGCCAAGCTGAAGCCAGGAGCTTCATCCGGTTCTCCTACATGGGTAGCAGGTGCCAGAACACCTCAGCCATTTTCTGCCGCATTCCCAGGCCATTTGCAGAGAGATAGATTGGAAGTAGAGCAGCTGGGACTTGAACCTGCACCCATATGGGATACTGCATTGCAGGCAGCAGCTTTACCTGCTAAGCCACAACGCTGGCCCCAAGAATTTGACTTGTTTTGTGATATGTGCTCATGTGCTCACTGTTATATTGGTATGTATCTTGGTTTTAGTTTTTTTTTTTTTTTTTTCCTCCCTGTTGGTTATATGACCCTGGCAAATAATTTCCTTTCTTTGCCTTCAGTTTCCTTATTCAAAAAAATGTGAGGGTTAGACAAGACAATTCTAGTCTGATCTTTTATGAATAGTTAATTGTGATGTATTATGATCGTTGAGCCTCCAAATTTTATCTCTCCCATGATATTATGATTTCTTATTCAGTATCTTTTTAACTGTCACAGGTTTGTATGTACTATTGTAGTTCTTTTAAGTGAATCTTGCTGATGGTAGACATCATGACTTATACTGCTTTCAGGGTTATTTCATGATTTGAGTGTTAGATTTGTATGTTGCCCTGAGCTAAGATATAAACTGACTCATGGTCCTTATCTAGGAGATTCTTTGTCCAGAAAAGGAAGAATATCTGAGGAATATGGATAAAAATAATAGGTAGGATTCAGAGGGTCAGTGTCTGAAGATACTTGGACTATATTTCAGGAAAGGCTAGGGAGAGTTTAGATTTAAGGAGTCCTAGGCACTGCTTAAGGGATGTTGGTGTCCCAAATGGCAGCCTTAACCCACTGTCACAACACTCACCCTCCCAATCTTTCTGTTTTCACAGAGATTGCTATATTTTGAAGTTGGGACAGAATCAGAATATGTGCCCCCCCCCCCCAAAAACACAGAATCATCTTTCTTTAATTTTACTTAAAAGTAGAAAGTCTTCTTTGTGTCCTCTTGAATTCCTTGAATTCTGATGGAAATTTACTTAATATAGTTATTGGTGATTTGCATAATTTGTTAGCCCAGATGCATCATACTGCATTTTTCGTTTTCTTCCTAGGCAGCAATCATTAGTAGAGTTCAATGTAGAATTGTGGCTTTGGATCTGCGAAGTCATGGTGAGTGAAGTTCTTAATTAGCCATTGACTCAGTGACACAGTACTGAGCAACTTTGAAAAGTCTTATGTATTATAAATTTCAGTGTGGCCATAAAATAACCATCTATTCCATGTGGGTATTTTGGGAGAAGTCTTAGTTTCCTGTTTTTATGAATATTGTGTGATGTATATATACAAATTATTTTATGTATTTTTAGATGTGTGTATATTATATATTTTAATATGATATATATTTTTAAGCTAAGAAAATACCAAATTCTTTAAAAATATCAAATTCTTACGTTGTTGATGTGTAGGGAATGTGGGTATATTTTTACTAGGCTACTGTAATTATCTGTCATAGTGTATGTATTAGCCTTCTGTTACTTTAGTTAAAATACCAAAGAGAGGAGCTTCTTAGGAAGGAGGGAGGTTTATTTCAGCTTACAGTGTGGAGGTTCACAGTCTTTGGGTGGATCTGTTAGTATGTCATCTGCTGAGGAAGGTTAACATGGTGAGCAAGGAAGCAGGGAGGGAGGGGGCAGGAAGGACGTTCATTTATATAACCTAACCTCTTGCCTTAACCTTGCCTTTTGAGGGCAAAACCCCAGTGACCTAAAGACCTCCCCCTAGACCCAGCTCCCAGATACCATAATTAGATGAAGTCTCCACTCTTAATTCATTAACATTAATCCATTAGCTGTTACCGTAGACTTAAGGGTCTTAACATCTGTTATTTGGGGGCACCAAATCCTGTTCAAACTGTAACAGAGTGGCTAATCATAAAGGTTTGTCTTGGTGTGGGAAATTGTCGCTAAACCCATCATGTAAAATTATAGATTTTATTGTCCAAAGGTGAGAGGTTTTTCAAAAATACTCTTGCTTTTGTAATTCTTACCTTTGGAAATTTAATTTTTTAACTGTTTACTTTTTAGGTGAAACAAAAGTCAAGAATTCTGAAGACCTGTCTGCAGAAACAATGGCAAAGTAAGTAACAAGTGTTATTTACTTGGCTCCCATCACTATTATAAATAATAATTTTTTTTTTTTGACAGGCAGAGTGGATAGTGAGAGAGAGAGAGACGGAGAGAAAGGTCTTCCTTTTGCCGTTGGTTCACCCTCCAATGGCCGCCGCGGCCGGCGCGCTGCGGCCGGCGCACCACGCTGATCCGATGGCAGGAGCCAGGTGCTTTTCCTGGTCTCCCCATGGGGTGCAGGGCCCAAGCACCTGGGCCATCTTCCACTGCACTCCCTGGCCACAGCAGAGGGCTGGCCTGGAAGAGGGGCAACCGGGACAGAATCCAGCGCCCCGACCGGGACTAGAACCCGGTGTGCCGGCGCCGCTAGGCGGAGGATTAGCCTAGTGAGCCGCGGCGCCGGCCTAAATAATAATTTTATCACTCCTGGTATAAATGTTGGATGATAATTTATGCAGAGAAAATTTTTTTTCTGTTCTCCCCTCTCCACTTTTGGTTTCTCCATACTATTTAATCTTGAAAGAAACCTCCTTCCTTCCTTCCTTCCTTCCTTCCATTTATTTATTTATTTATTTGAAAGTCAGAGTTAGACAAGTGGAAGAGAGAGAGAAGTCTTCCATCTGCTGGATCACTCCTCAACTGGCTGCAATAGCTGGAGCTGCACCGATCTGAAGCCAGGAGCCAGGAGCTTCCTCTGGGTCTCCCATGCGGGTGCAGGGGCCCAAGGACTTGGGCCATCCTCTACTGCTATCCCAGGCCATAGCAGAGAGCTGGATTGGAAGTAGAGCAGCTGGGTCTCGAACAGGCACCCATATGGGATGCTGGTGCTTCAGGCCAGGGCATTAACCCGCCGCACAACAGTGCCAGCGCCCATCTTTCTTTCTTTAAAGATATTTTATTTAGGGCCGGCGCCGCGGCTCACTAGGCTAATCCTCCGCCTAGCGGCGCCGGCACACCGGGTTCTAGTCCCGGTCGGGGCGCCGGATTCTGTCCCGGTTGCCCCTCTTCCAGGCCAGCCCTCTGCTGTGGCCAGGGAGTGCAGTGGAGGATGGCCCAGGTGCTTGGGCCCTGCGCCCCATGGGAGACCAGGAAAAGCACCTGGCTCCTGGCTCCTGCCATCGGATCAGCGCGGTGCGCCGGCCGCGGTGGCCATTGGAGGGTGAACCAACGGCAAAGGAAGACCTTTCTCTCTCTCTCTCTCTCTCACTGTCCACTCTGCCTGTCAAAAAAATTAAAAAAAAATAAAAAAAAAAAAAAAAAAAAAAAGATATTTTATTTATATTTATTTATGTGAAAGGCAGAGTGACAAAGAGATCTTCCAGTCTGCTTGTTCACTCCCCAAATGCCCACAGCAGGTGGGGTTGGGGCAGGCTGAAGCCAAGAGCCCAGAACTCCATCTGGGTTTGCCATGTGGATGGGAGGGACTCAAGTACTTGGGCCGTTATCTGCTGCCTCCCAGGTATATTAGTAGGAAGCTGGATGGAAATGGAGGTAGCACTCAGTCCTAGGCACTGCTTATGGCATGTGGGTGTCCCAAATGGTAGCTTAACCCATTGTACCACAACACTCACCCTCTCCATCTTTCTTAGTATATCCAATGTGATGGTCATCACATGAAGCACTTGAAAATTGTTCATGCACAGTTTAGCTTATATAGGCTTTTGAAAAGTTTTCTGTTGGTGTAGTTGAATATAATCTGCATATCTATCCAGAACCCATACTTGGAAAAATAGTTGTATGCAGGAGGCCTTGAAAGTATGTTTTTTTTTTTTTTTTGAGCAAAGATTAATTAATTTATTTGAAAGTTAGAGTTACACACACACACACACACACACACACACACACACACACACACATACAGGTCTTCCATCTGCTCATACACTCCATAGATGGCTGCAGTGGCCAGGGATGGGCTGGGCCCGAGCCAGGAGCTAGGAGCTTCATCTGGGTCTCCCACATGGATGGCAGGGAACCAAGCACTTGAGCCATCTTCCACTGACTTCCCAGCTTATTAGTAGGGAGCTGGATTGGATGTGGAGCAGCTGGGACACAAACTGGTTCCAATATGGGATGCTGGCATCACAATACTGGCTCCTGAAATTATGTTCTTTAGATATCCTGCCTATGTTCTTTGTTCAGAGATATAGGTAGATGAGAACACAGTATTAAAGAATAACTGCTTACACATTGGGCCTCAAACCTGCTTATTCATCAGAATCACCTGAGAAGTTACTAAAAATACAAATGTCCTAGGCCAGACCTACTAAATTAAGACATTTATATTTTGATAAACCTCCATAAAGGAATCTATTGTAGCTAGTCCCATGATTGATGTTTGGGAACCACATACTTAAGTAAGAATAAACTCTCCTATGGTAGATGATCAGGTGACCGATCATAACCACGCTTAGCCTAGTGAG